>NC_053389.1:792374005-792695568 GCF_905171765.1 Bufo bufo | reverse complement strand
ATAACATATTTCAGGTCTAGTGGCCAGAGTGAAAACTGCAGGATTTTCTTAAAAATATAGATAGTAGTAGAGCCAGAGAAAATAAAAAATTAAAATCTAAATAAAAAAAACGTTTAATATAGAAACTTCTTTTAAACTATATGTAATTTTCTGATGACACATTCCCTTTAAAGAGGACCTTTCACCAGAATAAAGTATCTAAACTGACTATACAGACGTGTAGAGCGGCGCCCAGGGATCCCCCTGCATTTACTGTTATCCCCGGGCGCCGCTCCGTTCTCCGGTTATAGCCTCCGGTATCTTCATAGTTAGGCTCCACCCAGGGGAACCTGCTGCGGTCTCCTTCTCCTATTCTGTAGCGCTGGCCAATCGCAGCGCTCAGCTCATAGCCTGGCTATGAGCTGAGCGCTGCGATTGGCCAGCGCTACAGCATAGGAGAAAGAGACGCCGGCAGGTTCCACTGGGTGGAGCCTAACTATGAATATACCGGAGGCTATAACCGGAGAACGGAACGGCGCCCGGGGATAACAGTAAGTGCAGGGGGATCCCTGGGCGCCGCTCTACACGTCTGTATAGTCAGTTTAGATACTTTATTCTGGTGAAAGGTCTTCTTTAAATAATTAAATCATTACTAGGTTTGGGTTATAATGAAAGCTGACACCACTATTATGAAACAGGAGGCAGTTATCACAGGATTACAACATCCTCCCTTCTCCCTCTCCCTGCACAGCAATCTCTGCACAGGTCGCACAGCATGCTCACAACCCTCTTCCATAGAAAATGACTGTATAAATTTCATTGCATAATACATCTCGCATTTCAGGTTCTGCTTCTTTCTTACTCCTGTCACTTTCATGCACAATTTCGATTGCCTTCTATATGGTATTATATACTACAATGGTGCATATCCTTATGTATTCGTATGTAGCATGATGCTGTGTGCTGTGTCCTGTGTCCATGCTGTTGCACAAGTAGCCGTCAAGTTCACTCATACAGTTGCAAGAAAAAGTATGTGAACCCTTTGGAATTATATGGATTTCTGCACAAATTGGTCATAAAATGCGATCTGATGTTCATCTAAGTCACAACAATAGACAATCACAGTCTGCTTAAACTAATAACACACAAAGAATTAAATGTTACCATGTTTTTATTGCACACACCATGTAAACATTCACAGTGCAGGTGGAAAAAGTATATGAACCCCTAGACTAATTGGAGTAAGGTCTCAGCCAACTGGAGTCAAATCAATGAGATGAGATTGGAGGTGTTGGTTACAGCGGCCCTGTCCTATAAAAAACACACACCAGTTCTGGGTTTGTTTTTCACAAGAAGCATTGCCTGATGTGAATGATGCCTCGCACAAAAGAGCTCTCAGAAGACCTACGATTAAGAATTGTTGACTTGCATATAGCTGGAAAGGGTTATAAAAGTATCTCCAAAAGTCTTGCTGTTCATCAGTCCACGGTAAGACAAATTGTCTATAAATGGAGAAAGTTCAGCACTGCTGCTACTCTCCCTAGGAGTCGCCGTCCTGTAAAGATGACTGCAACAGCACAGCGCAGACTGCTCAATGAGGTGAAGAAGAATGTGTCAGCTAAAGCCTTACAAAAGTCTCTGGTATATGCCAACATCCCTGTTAGAGAATCTACGATACGTAAAACACTAAACAAGAATGGATTTCATGGGAGGATACCACAGAGGAAGCCACTGCTGTCCAAAAAAAAACATTTCTGCACGTTTACAGTTTGCACAAGAGAACCTGGATGTTCCACAGCAGTACTGGCAAAATATTCTGTGGACAGATGAAACCAAATTTGAGTTGTTTGGAAGAAACACACAACACTATGTGTGAAGAAAAAGAGGCACAGCACACCAACATCAAAACCTCATCCCAACTGTGAAGTATGGTGGTGGGGGCATCATGGTTTGGGGCTGCTTTGCTGCGTCAGGGCCTGGACGGATTGCTATCATCGAAGGAAAAATGAATTCCCAAGTTTATCAAGACATTTTGCAGGAGAACTTAAGGCCATCTGTCCACCAGCTGAAGCTCAACAGAAGATAGGTGTTGCAACAGGACAACGACCCAAAGCATAGAAGTAAATCAACAACAGAATGGCTTAAACAGAAGAAAATACGCCTTCTGGAGTGGCCCAAACAGAGTCCTGACCTCAACCCGATTGAGATGCTGTGGCATGACCTCAAGAAAGCGATTCACACCAGACATCCCAAGAATATTGCTGAACAGAAACAGTTCTGTAAAGAGGAATGGTCAAGAATTACTCCTGACCGTTGTGCACGTCTGATCTGCAACTAAAGGAAACGTTTGGTTGAAGTTATTGCTGCCAAAAGAGGTTCAACCAGTTATTAAATCCAAGGGTTCACATACTATTTCCACCTGCACTGTGAATGTTTACATGGTGTGTTCAATAAAAACATGGTAACATTTAATCAGATCACATTTTATGACCAATTTGTGCAGAAATCCATATCATTCCAAAGGGTTCACATACTTTTTCTTGCAACTGTATATATCTACTTGGAGGTATTAATAAAGGGTCACATATGATATAATTGAATTCCAAAATGTCTGATTGTGAAAGGATGGGTATAAAATTAAAGGGGTTCTCCATGTCTACAATAACAGATCCATGGGGGCCTATCTATAATCAGAGGACACCGTGCCTCGGCGCATCCAGGCAGCGATTGTCCAGGATTAAAGGGGTTGTCCCACAAAAAATATTGTACAGTTTTCAAACCAGCACCTGGATATGAATAGGTTTCTAACTTCATGTAATTCAAAATTCAGTATAGTCAGTGAGTTATTTAGTAAAGTTTATCTGTTTAGCGCCACCTGCCCTTTGCTATTTTTCTAACTTCTCTGTCCACCTCACTGGGGTGGATGCATATGCTCAGTTCCATCTTTCAGCTGCCACCAGCAGCAGGACACGTCCACCGAGAAAGAACACTCTCTCTGAGCTGCTAGCTGGATATAAATCTAGCAGAGCAATGAATGGGGAGATCTCTGGATCCATGTGAGGTACAGGGCTGGTTCCAGCATTCTTAGAGATTGTCATCTACAATACATGATTTTCATTTTTCACATTAATCATGGGATAACCCCTTTAAGCAAACAAGATTGTCTGTTTCCGTAATCACAACCACCTCTTGTTTCAATCACAGCCTGGGATCGGCAGCCAGTGGTCTCCTAACCGGGATCGGGGTCCTCCAATGGACATTAGAGAAGTAGAGTGAGACTTTACATTAGAACATCTCTTTCTCTCCATTCTTCAAGGTAACCTGTGTACTGAATAACTTTGGGAGCTCCTCACCAGAAGAGGGAGACCTGATCCAGAAAGAGCAAGATGGGGCCATTGAGGCCGAAAACCCTCTACCTGCAGCATGTGAAAAAATAAGTGTAGTAAAGGTAAGAGGAGAGCCTGCCTGTGATGTCTAAATAATATGGGTCACCAGAGGGACGGCGGGAGAGTGTTCTCATTGGTTTCTCAGTATGGACAGCGCCATTGTGGTATGGATCCCCGATTCCTCACCATGTGATTTCCTCCTGCTTTCAGACACTGCACACCTGCACCACCTGGCGCTTATCATGTGGTACTACAGGCATACGCTCTGTACTACTGGAACACATTGAAACATAAAAGGTTGATACGCAAACAAAAATCTGAATACCAGGCTGCTGGGGGGTTGGGGTTCTGCCAAGATTAGTATGCCCTCGGCTATGCAAACTTCTGCTGTCATACCATTACCCAGCCACTCAACATTCTTTTAGAACCTACTTTAGCTTCAAAAGTCATTTATTGGGGTTTTTGCATTATGAAGTAAATGACTGAGTAAGAAAACATAGTACATTAGTCATTGTATAAGATAACAATAAAAAAAAAAGGACAAGAACATAAATAAGTAAAGGAAAAGATCCAGTAAAATTTCAAAAATGGTACAGATAAATAAACACTGAAGTACAATGGGGATTGCAAGTCATCAAATAAACTCCTGGAAAGTGTAGAATAAGGTAGCATTGTGACAGTGGGAGTATGCTATAAAGTATTATAGTAACGGAGATCGGTAGAATGAGGAGAGGATAGCCAGGGCTCCCAGAGCTTCTCAAAGGCTGCATAAGTGTCAGTACGTATGGCGTTAAGCCGTTCAAATAAAAGTATTTTATTGATTCTATCTAATACAGCCTGAAAACTAAGTGAGGCCGAGCGCCATTTAAAGGCTATATGAATTCTGGCAGCCAAAATAATGAATTTAGCGAACGTTAACCAGGACGGTTTGTCCCCTAGGAGGCAAAGAGGTAAGGAGACGGGATATTGGCAACCCAATACAGCTGACACAAGGGAGCAGATCCTTCCCCAAAAGCTCTTAACTAGTGGACAGGTCCACCATATGTGTAACATAGTGCCCTCAGCAGTACAGCCGCGGAAGCATCTAGGAGAAACCTCAGGGTATATTCGATGTAGTCTAGCTGGAACCATGTAGGTGCTATAAAGTATTTTTTGGGATGTTTCAGCTGGGGTGGTTTGCCAAGAGCCCTTAGTGAGAGTCTTAGTGAGAGTGAGAGTCGAGTATTCTACCTCCAAGTCCTCCTCCCATGCTTTCATGTATGGTAACTTGGAACCCTTAGCTACACCATTAAGTATTCCATATATCCTGGACAATAGACCTCGTTTATATAAAGAGTAGGCTATAGAACGTTCAAAGGGAGATCAGTTCAGAAGATCTGGTTGGCATAATTCTCTCACTTGAGGGTTAAACCTTTCCCTGAAGTCAGCCAAGGAAATGAGTTTGCCTCTCACTAGGAACCTGTGCAAGGTGCAGAAGTTATTAGATTTCCACCAACCAAATGCGTGGTCCGATAGTAGGTAAGGAAGCTGATGTTCCATGAGGCGCCCGACTACTCCACCAGCAGGAGCCACCTGCATCCCCCCAACTGCCCATGACCTGCATTTATTTAAAAGAGAGAGCAGATTGATGCCCAGAAGTACAATCCTACAGTAAAAGGAAAACATAAAATACAAAAACAGTAAAGAACGGGGTAAACAGTCGTGCCATTTTTGGTCGGCACAGAAAGTGAGCCAAATGGATGGAGGCCACGGTCCAATATAGCCATCCGCACTCCTCCAGAGGGTCTCAAGTGTAAGGGCAACATGATAGTTCAACCTGCCGATTCCCTGTGGGAAGAAAGGTTAGAGGTATATATAAACAAAGAGAGGCTAGGCCCCCAGAGGTAATAGGTAAAAGGGCAAACTTGCGTCAAGCATCATAGCTACAGTCTGCTCCGCTTCTCTGTGGACCTATGGAATGGTGGATTTCAGAAGGCACTTCTCAGGAAGCTGGGGAGCGAAGAGATGATGAGGTGTTAGCTTGTACTTTGGTCCAGACCCTGGCTGGGCGTTGAGGCCTAGGTGGCACAGTAGGTGGCGGTGGATGGTCCAGCGGGATCCCTGCACGTTGAAGAACATCACATCCTTCTGTAGGTGAGTGCACCGTATGGGTGCGAGAGTTCAGCTGAAATGTTAGGGCAAACGGTAACCCCCATCTGTAGCGGATCTGGGCCTTCTGTAAAGCCGGTGTTACTGGCCGCATTTCTCTGCGTTTACGGAGTGTGGAGGGAGCCAGGTTTGCGTATAGGTGGACAGATGATGATTCACCAGTAAGTCTACTTTCACACTGGCGTTTTGGCTTTCCATTTGTGAGATCCGTTCAGGGCTCTCACAAACGGTTCAAAACGGATCAGTTTGTATTTCAATGCATTCTGAATGGAAAAGGATCCGCTCAAAATGCATCAGTTTGTCTCCGTTCTGTCTCCATTCCGCTTTGGAGATGGACACCAAAACATGCTTGCAGCGCTTTGGTGTCCATCTGATGAAACTGAGCCAAACGTCCTGGCACAGGACGTAAGTTAATGTAAGTTAATGGGGATGGATCCGTTTTCTTTGACACAATCTGGCACAATAGAAAACGGATCCGTCCTCCATTGACTTTCAATGAAGTTCATGACGGATCCGTCTTGGCTATGTTAAAGATAATACAAACGGATCTGTTCTGAACGGATGCAGATGGTTGTATTATCTGAACGGATCCGTCCATGACGGATCCGCACAAAACGCGAGTATGAAAGTAGCCTAAGTTGGAAGTATTCCGGGCCTCTGTTAAGATCTGGTCTCTTACCTCCGGGTAATTAAATCTGAGGACCACATCCCTCGGCAGGTCTGGAGAGCGAGGTTTACCTAGGACCCTGTCCATTCACAACTGATCTGCCGCAGCCTGAGGCAACAAGGCTTTGAATAAATTGAGCAGGGTTGTTGGTAAGTCAGAAAAAGATTCTGGCCGGCCCCGTACTCTCAAATTTCCCCTCCGTGACCTGTTTTCTAGGTCCTCGATTTTGAGCTCAAGTGCGGCTAGATGGGCCGTGTGGGAGTTTATGTATTCCCTGTCTGCGCCTAGGGCATCAGATATCTCGTTAGCTCGGGTTTCAAGGTCCGACACTCTGTTTCCAATGTCCTGTATCTGGCGGGAAAATTCTGCTACCGCCTGCGAGAGCTCGGAGCGGAACAGTGATGCTATATTCTTGTAGAGGTCCCCCTGGCCTTGATCTTGAGTCGCATGGACAGCTGGTGGACCACTTCCTGTGGACGAGGCAGGGCTGGCGGGGGACACCACCGGGTCCGCCATGGTGGATTGCGAGGTGAGTCAGAATAACTCTGGCAGCGTCTGCGACGGGTTCGGTGTACCGGCAACTTTTGTCTTGCCCTTGGTGCGGGTCATTCTCTGGGACCTTAGCATGGATATGAAATGCTGGTGGAGCCTCTAAATCGGCACTAAAGCGGGATTAATCCGGCGGGTGGTGCGGAGCTCACAGAAACATGACCTTCCTATAAACCACGCACATGCGCCCCCCTTAGAACCTACTTTAAAGGGAACGCATAAAATTAATCCCACCACTCCTTACCTCACCAAAATTACAACACGCCCTCCTATATTCTCCCATACCATCTGCTTAAGAGAAAATAATCTGCAGGCAGCAGCTCAGGAAGCTTCATGTCCCATGGTGCATTGCCCTGACATCAGGGATATGCGGTGTGATCCCATCTAGAGCTATATAGATCATTCTAAAGTGTGATCTGGATGCATGGAAGGCACAGGAGAGGCTGCAGACTGCACCATGTCACTGGCAGTGTGCAGACTCCAGCCCACTGCCGGGAGGGGCAGAGATGATTGGTTGGCAGTAGTCATAGAACATCTGCAGGAATCAGCCTGGAGGAAGTTGGGTGACAACAGCAAGAATACACAGAGCTATTTACAGATTTGTGGTTGTCACTAACTACATTCCTGCATAGTTGCTATACAACCATACAACAGCCTTGTTAGCAGTTACTGATACCGCAGTACAAACCGCTACATTGATACAGACCCCAGACCATACATACTGTCCTCGCTCCCAGGCTCCTCTTCACGCCCACACTGGGTTATGACATAACCTGTGCAGGAGTCCAGGAGAGAGGGGGTAAGTATTAGCACCTGTTATCTACTGGATAAATCCAACAGATATCAATTAACAATCTTTTGTCCTTCTACACACAGGGCAGAGCGGGAAGGCTCCTGCTGCAGCCAGCTGTCTTACAACCAGACAGAGGACAGTGAGGAGGAGGAGGGGAATGGCTGGAGTTTATATGTTTTAATTGTAATAAAAGACAAAATAGGATCAAAGGAAAAAAGGAGATGAAGGGAAGAAGTGTTGGGAATTTGTTTACATTCACTTTTTTTAACACATTTAACACAAGACAATATTCTCCATTTTTCACACTAGCATCTGGATCTGAATACTTTTGTAATTGCATGTAATTAAAAACTTAGTGTATCCACTGAGCTATTCAATAAGATGTGTCTGTATAGCACCACGTGCTGTTTGTTCTTTTTCTTATTTCTTGTCCACCTCACTGAGGTGGTCGCACATGCTCAGTTTAAACCTTTAACTGCTACCAGCATTATCTTCTGTTAGAAGCTGTGACAGTTAGAGGGAGAGAGAGGCAGCGGAACAGACACGCCCCAGTAAGAAAGGACACGCCCCCTGAGCTGCCAGGCTGACATAAATCTAGCCGATCAATTGGAGCATTGAATGGAGAGATCTATGGACCCCTGTAAGGCACCGGGCTGGTTCTAGCTTTGTTAGAAAGAGATTATCATGCACTATATGATGTCTGATTGGTTCATATTATCTGTCAGCTGATGCTACTCAATGATAGAAGCCACCATGATGGTTATTGCTCGAAGATAAAGTCTATGACTTTTGTATATTTTCTAGTGTACCAGCGACTGTGACATCATCCCTCAAGCTTATCCTAACAGGATCTTGGAAGTTCACCCACCAATGTTAGCTGACCCTCCTCCATGTCTTGTACCTGTAACCCCTGATGTCCTGATCCCCTCAAACTGTATCTCCAGTCAAGTATGAGTCTCCAGCCTACAGAGCGAAGATCTGGGACCCCCACCCCCAACACCACTATCAAGAGCTGGAGGAAGCTGAATGATGAGCAGCAGCCATAGTCTGAGCTCTGAGCACCCATCTCCGTGTGACGGGCACATCCGACCACTTGTGACAATGTTTTTATAATTTTCTAAATCCATGATGACTAGAATCACAACCAGTTTTTATATATATGGTTATATACTGGTTATTTCTATATCTGTGGGGAGATTCACAGAGCAATGCTTTTCTACCAGCATGACTACATCTGATACACCCATTCGACTCCATATTCTTGTCCATAGGGGGCAGTATTATACTAACTTTATTCCTGTACATAGGGGCAGTATTTTATTAGTTATATTGTACATATGGGGTAGTATATTGGTTATATTAATTTCTATAGGGGGGCAGTATTTTAGTATTTTATTCTTTTTCATAGGAAGTAGTAATATACTGTAGCAGCTCTGCTCATCTATAGGGAGTAGTATTACTGCAGTTATATTCTTGTATACAAGGGGCAGTATTATAGTAGATATTGCTGGTAAAATATTCTACTTAGTGTGGAAAGAAAATAGCTAACTGGCCTTACAAAGGACAACTTTTTTGAGAGCTAATAAATATGCCCCAATCGGTTGTCGCTTCCCTTCCCCCAATACTCGGCAGATCAGACAAAGTGCATTTACTCAGCCAGGGGGTGACTTTGAGCAAAGGTTAAACGTACTTTGCAATGTACATAGATTATCAAATATGCACTTCACTATTTCTAATATGTTCCATTTTGCATGCTCTTACTGGCAATCAGGTTTTATGTTTTGAAGCTTTTTTGTGGAGAAACTGCAGTTTTAATTGACCAGTTGTGGCATTTGCCTGCAGTTACCACTAGGGTGGAGGGGCTCACTGCATACAGATTCTTACAGCTCCCACTGAGTTCAATACCATCTGTATAAATCTATACGTATGAGCTCCCCCTAGTGGTGGCTGCAGGCTGTCAGAATTTTTTATGCAACTGTAAATGTGGAGGGGGAAGAGAAGCAGGGCTTTGGAGAACTATGTGTATAATTTTGGTGGACATTACCTTGAAGGAAGGGTTGGAGACCTCAGTTGGGTTGAGTTTTGTTATAAGGGCCCTATGAGTTCTCTATTCTCCCACCTGATCATTGGTTCTTTCTCAAGCTCTCTCACTTGGCCTACAGCAGGAAACTAGGAATGTGGTTGTCAGTTGTCAGCTATGTGCCTAGAATTTCCCAAGAACTGTCGGATAGAAGAGTTATAAATGGGATAATCACATCACACTAATGCTCACAACCTCTACATTGCACTGTGTATTCCTGGATATGTGCTTCAACTTCTTTCCGTCACTGAGCACAGAATCAATCATTGAGACCAATGACTTAGCTTTGCACTGTTTTACGATACATGAATCCAATTGGTGCAGCAGGGTGGCACACGGCCATGAACACAGCGACTGAAGTTGTGTTAACGTTTGTATTCACGTGCTTTGTATTGTTTTACATTTTTGTAAATGTTGCATAAAATAAGTTCTATTAAAATGTATTCTGTCTTGTAGCGTGGCTCTGTTGTGTGGTTACATTTACTATAGCATACAATAATGTATAATAAACCGAACAGAGATCCTGTGTAATAAAACCAACCACAGTGCCTACATTATAGCGCCAAATGGTGGTGCAAATTTACTATCAAAAATACGCCAATTTTTTGTGCAAAAAAAAAAAACTGGGTGTACATGCTTTGCATTGCATTTATTATTTGTTTTAGACGCATTTCTAAATTTTTCAGGCTTCATCTGACAAGGGGGTGTGGTTTAGCAGAAATGGGAGTGGCTTTTCGGTAAAGGGGCATGGCCAAATATGCTGCTGTGCTCCAAATATGCATGGAAATTTTTGCACGTATAGGTGGTGTAAACAAAGACAGTCTAGAGATGCTACAGATTTATCATTCAGCATCAGCCACTGTAATAAATCTGGTTTAGATTGTTGGTCTAAGTTTACACTGTCTAACTTTTAGACAGTATTAGTAAATACTATAGAACCAACCACAGTACCAATATAATAGAAACAAACCCATCTACTAAAGCCAATCACAGCGCCCATATAATAGAGTTAAACACTGTGCCCATATAACAGTGCTATCTATAGCACCCATACAATAGAACCAACCACAGTGCCCATCTAATAAACCATACGAACCATATAATAGAGCCAAACACAGTGCTCATATTATAAAGGCAACTAGAGTGCACATATAACAGAGCCAAACGCATGAATCATAAAATAGAAGTAAACACAGTACCCCTATAATAGTGCCTGCCACTGTGCCATTTAATGGTGACGTTTCCCAATAAAACTGTGATGCTGCCCAAGAAATCTCCCAGTAAAGAGAAATGGAAGCATGTAAGTAAACCTGTGCTGCTACAATAGAGTAAAACAGTGCCCATAGAACTGTTTACCACAGTGCTCATATAATATAGTCAAACAAAGTGCTAGCGTGACAAAGCCATAACAGAGTGTCCATATATGCTAATTGAGCTAAAGTGTCCATTTAATAAAGCCAACCAATGAGCCCATATCATAGGTGAACAATACTGCTCATATATTAAGAGATAACCACAGGGATCATACAGAAGAGCAACTACAGTTTTCATATAATAGAGCCAACCACACTGCCTTAAAATAGCGACAACCACAGTGAACATATAATAGAACCAAAAACTATGTCCATATAATACAGCCGAACACAGCGTCTGTACAATAGTGCCAACAGCAGTGACTATATAATAGAACCAACCACAGTGCCAATATAATATTCCCTGCCCTAGTGCCCATTTATGCTGCCCCATTAAGACAAATCTCTCAATAAAAAAGAGTTGGCAGAATGTCAGAAATATGTGCTGATATAATTAGAGATGAGCGAATTTCCGCTTATGAAATTAGTTTACTAGCAAAAGCAGAATTGCCTTATGGATTCCGTTACCACGGACCATAACGCAATTCTATGACAGAAGTCATAACGGAATGCCTTCAGAGGCATTCTGTTATTCATTCTGTCATAATAGAAGTCAATGGGCTGCGTAACGGATCCGTCCCGTTTCCTTTATGCAGGAGAGGACTCCCCTGCATAACGGAAACGGGACAGATCCGTTATGCAGCCAATAGACTTCTATTATGACGGAATGAATAACGGAATGCTTCTAAAGGCATTCCGTTATGCATTCTGTCATAGAATTGCGTTATGGTCCGTGGTAACGGAATCCATAACGCAATTCTGCTTTTACCAGTAAACGAATCGCAAACTAATTTCAAAATATGAAATTCGCTCATCTCTAAATATAATACAGCCAAATACAGTGCCCATACAAAAAAAAAAAAAAACTTCCACAGTACTCATATGACAAAGCCAAGCAAAGTGCACTACTCACAAAAAGTTAAGGATATTTGGTTTGTGGGTGTAATTTCAGGATGAAGCTAAAATGCACTCTAACCTTTACAGGTGAACTTAATGTGACCTTCTCTAAATTTGTGAATGCACATGTCCAACTGTTCAACGTTTCAGTACTTTTGGCACAATTTGCTGTTCTCTAACAAGGAGCTTAACGGCAAAGTTCCCAACAGGTGTTTGATCCATGAATCGCCCAATACATTTTTTGGTTCAATTAGAATTGGTATTAAAACAGTCCTCCCCATCATGCTGTTCAAATTTTGACATCATGAGACCAAGACAACACCTATGACTGCTTCTTTGTGAACAATGCCCTGCAGAACCGGATGATGAACACTACACAATTCCAGGCACATTTAAGGGAGATGAGAAGCACCCAAGTGTCACATTAGACCATTCTAAACCGTTTACATCAGCGTGGTTTGCGTGCTAGATGACCTGCAAGGGTACCTGACCACAGACATCATTGTCTTGCATTGGCCAGGGAGCATCTGCGCTGGAGGAGGGACCAGTGGGCCTCAGTGCTGTTCATGGCCGCTGACAATTTTGGAGACGTCAAGGACAGCGCTATGCATCAGCCACTGTTGTCACCAGACAAGCCTTTGGTGGTGGTGGTGGTGTTACAGTGTGGGCAGGTGTGTCTAGTCAATACAGAATGTTCTGTCCCCACATGAAGGCGAATGAAGGTGTTAATGATAATGACTTTGTGACTGTCCTACCTTCGTATCCAAGCAGTGGAGCAGACCGGACCGGCAGACGCTCAGGTTAGATGGATCCAGACGTAGACATGAGGATGCAATCAAACGTGGGTTTATTTGATCCAGAGCAGTTACATACGGTGATGGAATACAGGAATGCAATAGATGCTGAGATGTGGATGTCTTTTCTGAGGCTAACTGCTGAGGCAACTGCTGGTCAAAAACTGATGCCTTCACAAGCCAAGGTGTGTGTCTCCAGTCACAAAGAATGCAGCGCTGAAAAAGGCTACAGGAAGTGACCAGGCCCAAGGCTGCTAAAACCACGCCCAGAGATAAAACTTTATAGACAACGAACGAGGCATGCAGCATACAAATTCCGGCCAGCAGATGGCAGCAGAGAACAATAGACTTAAAGAGGACCTTTCACCTGTATAAACTATGGTAACTAAGTATGCTGCCATATAGAGCGGCGCCCGGGGATCTCACTGCACTTACTATGTTCTCCAGTTATAGGCTCCGGTACCTTTGCTTCTTAAGTTATAGTAGGCGGTGTCTTCCCTTGTCCTGTGGGCGTCTCCTTCTCCTAGGCTGCAGCGCTGGCCAATCGCAGCGCACAGCTCACAGCCTGGGAGAAAAAAACCTCCCAGGCTGTGAGCTGTGCGCTGCGATTGGCCAGCGCTGCAGCCTAGGAGAAGGAGACGCCCACAGGACAAGGGAAGACACCGCCTACTATAACTTAAGAAGCAAAGGTACCGGAGCCTATAACGGGAGAACGGAGCGGCGCCTGGGGATAATAGTAAGTGCAGTGAGATCCCCGGGCGCCGCTCTACATGTCAGCATACTCAGTTACCATAGTTTATACAGGTGAAAGGTCCTCTTTAACCTCTTAAGGACATAGGGCGTACAGGTACGCCCTTGTGCCCTGGTACTTAAGGACACAGGGCGTACATGTACGCCCTGTGTATTTTCGATCACTGCCGTGCGGCTGGCAGTGATCGGAACCCGGTGCCTGCTCAAATCATTGAGCAGGCACCTAGGCTAAATGCGCGGTGGGGTCCCGTGACCCCCCCATGTCGGCGATCGCGGCAAACCGCAGGTCAATTCAGACCTGCGGTTTGCTGCGATTTCTGAAGTTTCTGGTCCCCGCAGTCCCTGACCGCGGGGATCAGAAACTTTATATGCCTAAAAAAAAAGTTTTATTCACCCCCCCCTGCACCCCCGAATGATTTTTATGGTGGCGGGAGGTGCAGGGGGAGGGTTGCGGGCGGTGTGGGCGGTGCGGGAGGTGCGGCAGGCGGGATCGCGATCCCCCGCCCGCCTCCCCTTGTATAATCGTTGGTGTCTAGTGGGGATACCAGGGTGCCAGCACATTGCTGGCACCCTGGTATAAACGGCTGACATCTGCGATGCGATGTCAGCCGTTTAACCCTTTCCATACAGCGGTCCGTACGGACCGCTGTATGGAAAAGGTTAACAGCGCAGGGAGCTCCCTCCCATCGGGGGGCTGCTGTGCCTTTGCAGCCCCCCGATGGGGAGGGAGAGAGCCCCCAGAGAGCCCCCCGAGAGATCCCCTCCTTACCCTTCCCCGTCTGCGAAGTTCTGAGCAGACGGGGAAGGTTCCCATGGCAACAGGACGCCTCTCAGGCGTCCTGCTGTCCATGGTGCTGAACAGATCTGTGCTGAAAGGCATAGATCTGTTCAGTGTAAGTAAAATACAGTACAGAACAATATATATTGTACTGTACTGTATTATTCAGACATCAGACCCACTGGATCTTCAAGAACCAAGTGGGTCTGGGTCAAAAAAAAGTGAATAAAAGTGAAAAAAAAGTAAAAATCAAAAAACACATTTATCACTGATAAAAAATGAAAAAAATAAAATTCCCTACACATGTTTGGTATCGCCGCGTCCGTAACGACCTGATCTATAAAACGGTCATGTTACTTTACCCGAACGGTGAACACCATAAAAATAAAAAATAAAAAACTATGATGAAATTGAAATTTTGCCCACCTTACTTCCCAAAAAAGGTAATAAAAGTGATCAAAAAAGTCGCATGTACGCCAAAATTGTAACAATCAAACCGTCATCTCATCCCGCAAAAATCATACCCTACCCAAGATAATCGCCCAAAAACTGAAAAAACTATGGCTCTTAGACTATGGAAACACTAAAACATGATTTTTTTTGTTTCAAAAATGAAATCATTGTGTAAAACTTACATAAATAAAAAAAAAGTATACATATTAGGTATCGCCGCGTCCGTATCGCTCGGCTCTATAAAAATATCACATGATCTAACCCCTCAGATGACCACCGTAAAAAAATAAAAATAAAAACGGTGTAACAAAAGCCATTTTTTGTCATCTTACGTCACAAAAAGTGTAATAGCAAGCAATCAAAAAGTCATATGCACCCCAAAATAGATGCCAATCAAACCGTCATCTCATCCCGCAAAAAATGAGACCCTACTTAAGATAATCGCCCAAAAACTGAAAAAACTATGGCTCTTAGACTATGGAGACACTAAAACATTTTTTGGGTTTTAAAAATGAAATCATTGTGTAAAACTTACATAAATAAAAAAAATTGTATACATATTAGGTATCTCCGCGTCCGTGACAACCTGCTCTATGAAATTACCACATGATCTAACCTGTCAGATGAATGTTGTAAATAACAAAAAAAAAAACGGTGCCAAAAAAGCTATTTCTTGTTACCTTGCCGCACAAAAAGTGTAATATAGAGCAACCAAAAATCATATGTACCCTAAACTAGTACCAACAAAACTGCCACCCTATCCCGTAGTTTCTAAAATGGGGTCACTTTTTTGGAGTTTCTACTCTAGGGGTGCATCAGGGGGGCTTCAAATGGGACATGGTGTCAAAAAAACCAGTCCAGCAAAATATGCCTTCCAAAAACCATATGGTGTTCCTTTCCTTCTGCGCCCTGCCGTGTGCCCGTACAGCTGTTTACGACCACATATGGGGTGTTTCTGTAAACTACAGAATTAGGGCCATAAATAATGAGTTTTGTTTGGCTGTTAACCCTTGCTTTGTAACTGGAAAAAAAATATTAAAATGGAAAATCTGCCAAAAAAGTGAAATTTTGAAATTGTATCTCTATTTTCCATTAAATCTTGTGCAACACCTAAAGGGTTAACAAAGTTTGTAAAATCAGTTTTGAATACCTTGAGGGGTGTAGTTTCTTAGATGGGGTCACTTTTATGGAGTTTATAATCTAGGGGTGCATCAGGGGGGCTTCAAATGGGACATGGTGCCAAAAAAACAGTCCAGCAAAATCAGCCCTCCAAAAACCAAACGGCGCACCTTTCACTCTACGCCCCGCTGTGTGCCCGTACAGTAGTTTACGGCCACATATGGGGTGTTTCTGTAAACAGCAGAGTCAGGGCAATAAAGATACAGTCTTGTTTGGCTGTTAACCCTTGCTTTGTTAGTGGAAAAAATGGGTTAAAATGGAAAATTAGGCAAAAAAATGAAATTCTCAAATTTCATCGCCATTTGCCAATAACTCTTGTGCAACACCTAAAGGGTTAACGACGTATGTAAAATCAGTTTTGAATACCTTGAGGGGTGTAGTTTCTTAGATGGGGTCACTTTTAGGGAGTTTCTCCTCTAGGGGTGCATCAGGGGGCTTCAAATGGGACATGGTGTAAATAAACCAGTCCATAAAAATCAGCCTTCCAAAAACCAAACGGCGCACCTTTCACTCTACGCCCCGCTGTGTGGCCGTACAGTAGTTTACGGCCACATATTGGGTGTTTCTGTAAATGGCAGAGTCAGGGCAATAAAGATACAGTCTTGTTTGGCTGTTAACCCTTGGTTTGTTAGTGGAAAAAATGGGTTAAAATGAAAAATTAGACAAAAAAATGAAATTCTCAAATTTCCTCCCTATTTGCCAATAACTCTTGTGCAACACCTAAAGGGTTAACAACGTATGCAAAATCAGTTTTGAATACCTTGAGGGGTGTAGTTTCTTAGATGGGGTCATTTTTGGGTGGTTTCTATAATGTAAGCCTCGCAAAGTGACTTGAGACCTGAACTGGTCCCTAGAAATTGAGTTTTTGTAAATTTCGGAAAAATTTCAAGATTTGCTTCTAAACTTCTAAGCCTTATAACATCCCCAAAAAATAAAATATCATTCCCAAAACAATTCAAACATGAAGTAGACATATGGGGAATGTAAAGTCATCACAATTTTTGGGGGTATTACTATGTATTACAGAAGTAGAGAAACTGAAACTTTGAAATTTGCAAATTTTTTTCAATTTTTTGTTAAATTAGGTATTTTTTGGTGCAAAAAAAATTTTTTTTTTTACTCCATTTTACCAGTGTCATGAAGTACAATATGTGACGAAAAAACAATCTCAGAACGGCCTGGATAAGTCAAACCGTTTTAAAGTTATCAGCACTTAAAGGGACTCTGGTCAGATTTTCAAAAAATGGCCTGGTCCTAAGGTGTAAAAAGGCTGTGTCCTTAAGGGGTTAAACAACATAGGTAAAACAAGAAATAATACAGTGCAGAAATTCAATATGAAAGGAACAGCACACTCCCCGTCTGAAATTCACTTTGGGGATTTCACTATGACGAATGTCCATAAAATATAAACAACCTGTAAAAGAAAACATGTTAGAATGCAAACATAGATAGTCCTGTTTTCCAACTTGGAATGGAGAAGATCTGCGAAGCTAGATACAGTCCTGTTCACCCATCAGGGACGTTCTCGATGGGTCTCATCCAACTGGAGAAACGGAGAAAGCGCTGACAACCGAAGCTGGCGTTTTGCTTTGTTCCAGTGACTAATGCACTAACTTCAGCGCGGATTTCTGGATCATTATCCGGATCCTGGATGCTGAAAACTTCCTGTACACATTCGTCCGCCTCTCCAAGTAGAAACTCTGGACCTGTAAGCCAAGTAGAGTTAGTAAAGGAACCTATAGACATAGGCCTAGTGGCGTGATCTGCTGGATTAAGTTTGGATGGTACGTAGTGCCATTGTTCAGGTTTGGAGGACCTCCTGATTCTCTCTATGCGGTTACTAACGTACACATAAAATCGCTTGGTCCGATTGTGGATGTAACCTAAAACGACCTTACTGTCGGAGTAATACTGGACTTCGGCTATGTCGACACCCAGTTCTTGTTGCACGAAATCCGCAATCTCCACTGCCAACACGGTCCCACAAAGTTCCAGTCTGGGAATAGTATGATCGGGCTTGGGGGCTAACTTAGCCTTACCAAAGACGAATCCAACGTGATTTTGGTTGTTGGGTTCTGTCACCTTCAGATAGGCAACCGCTGCGATGGCCTCCGTGGAGACGTCCGAGAACACGTGGAGTTCTTTCTTTATGCTAGAGGAAAGTGAAGTTTTAATATAGCATCTCGGGATGTGGATCTCATCCAAGGCACACAAAGATCGCTTCCAGGCTTCCCATTTTTGCTCTTTCTCGGAGGGAAGTGGGGTATCCCAATCCTTGACCGTTTCAGAAAACTGTCTCAGTAGAGATTTACCTTGTATGGTGATGGGCGCTACATTTTCCAGCGGATCAAATAGGCTGTTTACCACTGATAGGACGCCTCGTTTTGTGAATGGCTTGTCTGCACAACTTATCTGAAAACCGAAAGAGTCAGCCGAGAGATCCCATCTGAGGCCAAAGCTCCTCTGCACAGGTGGACTGTCCAGTCCCAAGTTAATGTCCTTGAATCCTGGTGCATGAACGCCTGATTCGAAGGCGCTCATAACGGCCAGGCTGTTTGAAGCAATTTTGTGTAGTCTAAGTTTAGCTTGGTACAACATACTTTGAGTCCTTTTGAGCAGATCGATAGCCGCTTCTTCAGTCGGTAGTGATTTGAGTCCATCGTCTACGTAGAAGTCCTTTTCTACAAAGTCTCTGGCGTCTTTACCGTACTTGGATTCTCCCTCTAATGCAGTTCGCCGAAGGCCGTAAGTTGCCACGGCAGGTGAAGGGCTGTTTCCAAATACGTGTACCCTCATTCGATATTCTGCCATCTCTGCGTTGGTGTCGTTATTCTTGTACCACAGAAACCTGAGGAAATACCGGTGGTCCTCTCTGACTACGAAACAGTGGAACATCTGTTCAATGTCGGCGGTGATGGCAACAAGCTCTTTTCTGAACCTCATCAGCACTCCGACTAGGTTATTCGTCAGATTAGGACCTGTGAGAAGGACATCATTAAGCGATACACCTTGATGTTTGGCACTTGAGTCGAAAACAACCCTAATTTGATTAGGTTTCCGTGGGTGATACACTCCAAATGAAGGCAAGTACCAGCACTCGTCGTTCTTCCCTAAGGATGGAGCTGGTTCTGCATGGTTGTTGCGGAATATTTTGTCGATAAAGGCAACAATGTGTTCTCTCATCTCAGGCTTACTGTTCATGGTACGCTGAAGAGAGTTAAATCTAGACAGAGCTTGTTCCCTATTGTTCGGGAGTCTCACCCTGGTAGCTCGGAAGGGTAATGGAGAAACCCAGTGATTGGTTTCGTCTTTAAGGAACTCATTGTCCATTATCTTGATAAATTCTCTGTCCTCTACTGACAAAGCTACTTTATCATCGTCCTTGCTGGTATGAAAGACCAATCTTCCCAAGTTGTCAGCAAAGGGAGGAATGTCGTCAGGTGGTTGTATGAGGTCTGGAGGCTTCTCTTTCACCTCATAGTGATGAGGGCAAGGCTTAATGCAAGTTGTGCGTCCATCTCCACGCACGTACGTTTTGAATGAGCGGATTTTTGGTTGATCCAAGCATACATTTCCTATGACTACCCATCCCAAGTCCAGTCTCTGGGCGTATGGTGCATAGTCGGGACCATTACACTGTTGACGCACCTTGTGTACCCTTAGATTGTCTCTGCCAAGCAGGAGTAGAATCTCGGCGTTGTTGTCCATAGGTGGGATAACGTTGGCTAGGTGCCTTAGGTGTGGATGGTGAAATGCAGCTTCCGGGGTAGGAATTTCATCCCTATGGTTGGGTATTTGATCGCATTCGATCAGCGTCGGTAGAGGTATTTCCGTATTTCCACTGACGGAACAAGCGATGAATCCTTGTGCCCTCCTGCCGCTAGTCTCTATGCGACCCGAGCAGGTGTTTAAGATGTAGGGTTCTGACGGTCCCTTTATTCCAAAGGCTTCAAAGAATTTAGGTCCTGCTAGGGAGCGGTTGCTTTGGTCGTCAATGATGGCATACATTTTTACTGCCTTTTCTGGTAGCCCCTCCGGGTAGACCTTGATTAGGCATATGCGGGCACAACATTTCTCACTCTGGCCCTCCCCACATACGTCCGAGCATGAGCAGGAAACAGCAGTGGCTGTGTTAGCGTGGTTCTGGGGCTCCCCGCCATGACTTTGAGCAGGACTGGTGGTGACAGCAGCAGGTGAATCCCTTGTGAGTGGAGTTGGGTGCATAGCTGAGGCATGTCTATCACTATGACACTCCTCACATTTGATAATGGATTTACAGTCCTTAGCCATGTGCTCCAATGAAGCGCAGCACCTGAAACATACCCCAAGCTCGGTGAGGACTTTCTTGCGCTCCTGTATGGTTTCAGATCTAAATCCTCTGCATTTGTTCAGTGAGTGTGGTTTTTTATGAATGGGACATTCACGATTGAAGGTCTTGTCTCCTGATGAGGTAGTGTACTGTCTACCAGTGGGTACTGCAGATGATGGTAGGTTAGTCTTTCTAACATTCACGCTGCTCTTAAAGTCTCTGTGTTTATGCACAATACTTTCATACCTTGATGATGGTGTCACTGAGGCTGTAGTATTGAACTCCAGGAAGTCGAGGCTGGGGTCATTCCTCATCTGGGACGGTTCATCGATGAACCTACAGAAATGAATAAATGGGGGAAAAGTGACGTCATGCACTCTTTTGTACCTTGAGACTGATGCCGCCCACTTCTCTTGCAGGTTGTATGGTAACTTTACGACAATTGGGTTCACCCCATGGGCTGTATCTAGGTAGCACAGCCCAGACAGACGAGGGTCTCTTTTGGCGAGCTCCAGTTCCATGAGCAAATCACTTAAATCCTGAAGCTTATGAACATCTTTGAGACTGATCTTGGGGACGTTCTGCAGTCTCCTGAATAGTGCCTTCTCTATTGCTTCTGCACTGCCGAAGGTGCGTTCGAGTCTCTGCCAGGCTGCAGCGAGACCTGCTTCTGCTTGTCCCACATAGACAGTTCTAAGGCTCTTGATGCGATTTGTGGAGCCTGGGCCCAGCCATTTGATCAAGAGGTCGAGCTCCTGCTCTGCGGTTAGGTTGAGGTTGGCGATGGCAGCTTTGAAGGTTGCCTTCCAGGCTCTGTAGCTCTCCGCACGGTGGTCAAATTTTGAGAGACTGGTGTTAATTAGCTCTCTGCTCACCATAAACCTGGCAAACTCAGACATATCTGATTTCTCACTGCTTGTTGCCATGACAACTTGTGATGCCCCTGGGGCGTATAGGCTGTGTGGCGTGAAAGGGTGAGATGCTTCCGGGTAGAATGATGTTGCTGCAGGGTTGAGCTGTGGTCTAGCCTCTGTAGATTCTGATGACTGCTGCTTGAGCTGTGGAGGTAGGCCAGGAAACACCTGGTAGCCATCTTGCTGTAATAACTGCCCTTGAGAGGGCGCGTCTGGGCAACTGTTATTGGATTGCTCGGGTGTTGTGGGTATCGCTGCCACTGCAGGTAGAGCTGATTTGGAGGTTTCAGTGTTGTTGGCTTGGACAGTACTGCACACTGGGGGTGGTGCAGATAACTGTTTCAGTACATAGTCGCTGGTGCGATCAGCTGGATCGTCTATCTCCTCTGGTGGTAAGCAGATTGAATCAAGGCCTTGGCTCAATGCTTGCTCAAGTAGTCTTACTTTTGCTAATGCGATTTCCTCTTCCCTTTCTGATTCAAGGATCTTTATTCGAGCCTCTGCTTCTGCCCTCTTGGCTTCTGCCTCCGCTTCTGCCCTCTTGGCCGCCGCCTCCGCTTCAGCCCTCTTGGCTTCTGCCTCCGCTTTAGCCCTCTTGGCCGCCGCCTCTGCTTCTGCCCTCTTGGCCGCCGCCTCTGCTTCTGCCCTCTTGGCTTCTGCCTGTGCTTCTGCCCTCGCAAGGACTTCTTTTTCGGTGAAGGAACGCCTCACTTTGGATTGCTCTGCATTTATGCGGGCCTCTAGTAATCTGTCGCTCAGGTTGGAGCTTCTAGAGCATGATGATCTGTAGGACCGCGAGGAATGTTTGGATGAATGCGATCTGTGTGATCTAGTTTCTTGCAAATGAGAGATACGGAGTTCCACTTTATCTTTAGCACCCAGCACCATGGCGTCTCTTTGTCTGTCTATTGATTCTGCCTTGCACAATTCTGACGGGGCTTCTTCAATATTAGAGTCTTTTAGAAAGGTTATATACCTTGTGGACAGTCTCTTGTATCTTTCATGGGCTGCGTTCAGCCGCCCGACGGCAACTTGTAAGCTGGTGGCATCGCCTGAGGAGGACTTAAGTCCTGATATGAGGGAGGAAACTCGTTCCCATAGCTCTTCCAGGTTGTCACATAGCTCATCTTTCCTGGTGTGATAGTTTTCTGTGATCTTTATAGTTGGTTTGAGAGAGCGCCTTGGTCGCGTGACTTGGTCTGCTGGAAGTGTGGGTTCTACCTCCAGCTCTTCATAATGATCAGTATCAGGATGCATTTGCTTTGTTTCATCACTGGGGAACTGTACAAGGTCCTTTTCGGCCATTTTGATTTAAGGTGCGCTGTCTCTTTAAGAAAATGAACTTTTGAATTGGGGGTTGAAAATTGCAGTGCGGCTCAGATGAGGCACCCCGATGAGTTTCCCAAGGTGTTTTGAGTGAATAGTGGGGTTGTGGTTTGAGGGAGGCCCCGCGTGCGTGAACAGTTCTTATATCATGCGAGCAAGAGTTAATATAGGATGTAGAAAGTGGCTTGGCGAGTAGTGAAGGACTTCCAGGCGAGAGTATATCTACTGCGGACACGCCGTGCTTCCCCTTAGGCTTATGGGACGTGCACTGTTGCCGGGCAGATTTGCTGGGAGTGGGCCTGTTGCAGGGGAGGTTCCTGAGTGTGGCACTGGGCTCTGAGGGAATCTGTAGCCGGGCATTGGACATTCAGACGGATATTGACTGGGGTATAAGGCTTTAAGGCAGTTTTTGATTGTTCTGTCCCCACATGAAGGCGAATGAAGGTGTAACTGATAATGACTTTGTGACTGGCCTACCTTCGTATCCAAGCAGTGGAGCAGACCGGACCGGCAGACGCTCAGGTTAGATGGATCCAGACGTAGACATGAGGATGCAATCAAATGTGGGTTTATTTGATCCAGAGCAGTGACATACAGTGATGCAATACAGGAATACAGTAGATGCTGTGATGTGGATGTCTTTTCTGAGGCTAACTGCTGAGGCAACTGCTGGTCAAAAACTGATGCCTTCACAAGCCAAGGTGTGAGTCTCCAGTCACAAAGAATGCAGCACTGAAAAAGGCTACAGGAAGTGACCAGGCCCAAGGCTGCTAAAACCACGCCCAGAGAAAAAACTTTATAGACAACGAACGAGGCATGCAGCATACAAATTCCGGCCAGCAGATGGCAGCAGAGAACAATAGACTTAAACAACGTAGGTAAAACAAGAAATAATAATACAGTGCAGAAATTCAATATGAAAGGAACAGCACACAGAACTGCCCTACACTGTGTGAATGCTACAGTGACAAGCCCATACTACTTGAATAACATTATTCATCCAGTCATTGTGCCTCTGCATGAACAACACAGGCCTAATTTCATCTTCATGGAGGACAATGTGCCAGCTCATCGAGGTCGCATCATTAGGGAACGACTGCTGGAGACCAGGGTACCTCAAATGGAGTGACCTGAACTTTCTCCAGACTTGAATCCCATTGAAAACCTATGGGATCAGCTGAGTCGCCATGTAGAGGCTCGTAACTCTGTACCCCAGAACCTTAATGACCTGAGGAACGCCCTTCAAGAAGAGTGGGATGCCATGCCTCAGCGGACAGTAAGTCGACTTGTAAACAGCATGAGACGACAATGTCAAGCTGTAATTGATGCTCAAGGCCACAGGACAAGTTTTTGAGACATTGACATTTCTTGTGGGGGTATACCCACCACTGGTGTTGGCTTTTGTTTCAATAAATTGTTTGAGATGAGGACATCACCATTGCTACTTCTACTGAAATGCCCTACTTTCATGATATAAAATCACTGTAGTATAAACTTTTTACGTTTTCCATAAATTTCACCCGAAATCCAAATATCCCAAACTTTTTGTGAGTAGTGTATAACAGTACCAATAATACTGTGTAAATAGTCACTGAGCCTATATATTAAAGCCAACTATAGTGCCTGTTGCAGACAGTGGGTGTGGAACCACTGTGTCAACCAACAGGTTTGACTTTGGGCTGATCCTATGGGCATTGTCATGGCAATACCCTGATTTTCACCCTTTAACCCCTATACAGGGATGTGGATTTGCTGCAGGGGAGCCACCAGGCCACTACCTCTTGGAGTAGTCCTGGTGTGGTTAGCTGCTGACCTACGGGGAACAGAAATATTGGGGCAGAGCACCAAGGGTCCAGGCAAACTCGTACTCCGTAACAGGCCAAGGTCAATGCAGGCAGAGTATGTGCATATGCGAGAAGCAGTCCAAAGGTCAGGGCAGGCATCTCAGGGTCAATATGGTAGATCTATTGCAAAGGCACCCTCCCTTAGAGGAAAGTTCCATAAATACCCCAGTGTTACTAGCCATTGCCAGGAGAAGATTAGGATGTGCAGCAGAAGATGGGAACACACAACTCAGGTGGCTGTGAGTGTAGCTCTGGAGTATAATACAGGTTATAACTCAGGATTAGTACAGGATAAGTAATGTAATATATGTATACAGTGACTCCACCAGCAAAATAGTAAGTGCAGCTCTGGAGTATGTGAGAAAGTGAAGGGAATGGTCTGGAAAAACTGGTATCTGTCACCCAGCAGATTGCACTGTGTGTGATGAAACCCAGGATTTGTCTGCCTCAACCTGTGAGCTGGCTGAGACAGACGTGGAAAGCAGGAAAGAGTGTTGATCTATGTCAGGCATAGCTGCCATAGACTTTTTGTAGAGTCTTTTATGGGTCTGCTTTTTATGGCGTGAAGGGTAGATTGACAGTGGGACTCTTCACTCCATCCCGCCTCTAAAACCGCCCAGAAAAGCGCTATACACCACCCAATTGTGCCGGTGTCATGTGGCTTGTTAGGAGCCTGATATAATCTCCTTTAGAGAATCAGAGGCACGCATTACCTGGGGACTTGTTGCTGTACCAACCAAGGTAACCGTGTGCCACCTGGTTCAGCAGAACCATAGCGTGGTTCTGGAAGCCGGGCCCTCATACAGCGAGGGATACTTCTGTTTATTATCTAGTGGCTGGACGGCTGAGGTGTTTATTTGTGCCTGAGTTAAAGGGGTTGTCCGGGTTCAGTGCTGAACCTGTACATAAGCTCCTATTCACTCCTTTAGGATGTAGTTGCAGTCCACTGACTGTTGTCAGGAAAAATCCATCCCTAGTAACAGAGACACAGAAGACGGCAGAGAGGAAGTGCGGGAGTGTCAGAGCTATCTGAACTCCTGAGCCTGATAAAACAAACTGTTTCTACACTGCTTCTGAATTCACAGGAGCCTCCTGCCTTTCTGGAAGTGTGATACGCCCCCTGCTTCTGAGAGAAATGCATCTAGCGGTGCAGCTGAAGAGGGGAATAATTAGGCTGAAAAAGACATTAGGGAAGCCCCAAAAAAAAACGCCATTATATAAACTTTTTTTTTAAACTCAGGTATACTTTTAAGTTAGAACAGTAAAATTATTTTCGTCCGGAAAGATCCAAAATGATAAGGAGCAACGAAAACCAATTATAATATGATCACACATGGTATGCAGTACCTATACTTTTCCTATATTGATATCCTAGTTTTGTCAGGTAAGGAGGCAAACTGTTTTCAGCCCTATATTCCCCAGTGCCCAGCTAAATAAAGACTGACAAGGCTACTGGTGCTGAGATGGAGCTTCTTCTTCTCAATCCTGTTGGTAACAGAACCCCTGACGTACTGGGTAAAAGATGGGCACCAATACTGTCACGGTCCCTCCTGTGACAGAGGTTAGAAGATCTGAGAGACTGGCTGCACGTTAGGTTATCTGACAGCCTATCTGTTTTCACTAGTTGCAGTGTTGTTGTTGGTAATGACCACACCTCTTGTCTCAGGTGTAGCTTGTGGTCATTACTGCTCCTCTATTTAGTCTGGACTCACACTTCATACAATGAGGTTGATATTATCTGCCTGGAGTTGGAAGAGCTGGTATGAGTTCCTCATCTGTGTTCCTGCTCATCCATATTCTATTGAAGATAAGTATACTTCCCTTTGTATTTTGTTGTTCCCATTTGCTCGTAGTTTACTAGGCCTCAGGGAGCGCTCGTTCATTCATCTGGGAAGGAACCAGTGGTCTCAGACCCAGTCACTACTCCTAGGGCTTTCCAGGGTTTCTAGGGCCTAGGTTTCCAGTGTATGAATATTCCCACCTTCAGGGTCTATTCATACTGACAGGAGTCAGTGCTAGGTTTAGGGTTTCCTAGGTGGTGACCTCTTCCCTTTCCCTAGCCATGAGGTCTAGTTTATGGTCATTTGCCTTCTGTTGTCATTCTGGTGTTCCTCCCCTTCCCCCACTTTGTGACAAATACACTGGTTACCCAGTTAACACAATTTTGTCATGTGTACATTACAATAAAACAATTGAACACAACTTGTTAAAAAAGTAAACGAGTTTATTAAAAAAATTTGTAAAAAAAAAGTATAAAAGATATTCACAGCGGCTTTTTATAATACTATGGCTGTATCCAGTGTTGGGCAGTATAATCACGAGATGTGCACTGGACGGGTCTATATACAGAGGCCAGGTCTATAACACAATAGTATAAGATTAATGTATGGTCTACAAGGGAACATATATGTGTATGTAGATGCGAGAAAAACAAGGTGGAAAGATCACCACACCACCGCTCATAGTCCGGGCCACACGAGTCCATGACGTTACCCAGGAGAAGCCGCTCCAGAACAGTAAACACTATTTGAAGTGAATCCAGCAACTTGTCTTCTTAAAAATATCAGACTTGATTGGTCACTTTAAAAGTCCATAGGTGCATACATGTTCAGCTAGGCGTTTTGGACAATTGCATGTTGTCCTTCATCATGGCATCAGTATGATGTTTTTCAGAAGATGAGTTGCTGGATTCACTTAAAAAAGATGCATATACTGACAATGGTCACTGAGGTGAATGTGCAGTGGCTTTACGGTATTATATGGAATTTGGGGTGCTGGCAATTTACATGAAGAGTAAAATCCTAACTCCACTTGAAAGCAGACAGCACAGACGAGGGGAGCAGTTTGTTGGGGTCCTCACACTATGGCGCTACACTATCTATGCAGCATATGACATTACTATGGGGACATTGTGGTCTCTTGTTAGTTTTTCATCGGCTCAGAAGCAGATTATTTGTGGCTCTGTTATTGGCCAGACCAAGAAAATCCCTGGTGACCAGTAACAAATGGATCTTACAGGTCCTTTTACTCCAGGAGGAGTGTTGCTGCAGGAGAAATTTGCCATAGTTTTATGTGGAGATTACATCAGGAAAAGGTGACAGATGATGTACTGTGAGGTACTGCAGACTGTGGGGTACTGAGTACTGTGGGATGTTATACTGTATACTGTGGGGTGTTATACTGTATACTGCAGGTTACAGCATACTGTATACTATATACTGTGATGCATACTGTAGGGTACAGCATACTGTGTGGTGTTATACTGTATACTGCATACTCTAGGGTACAGCATACTGTATACTATATACTGTGGGGTACTATACTGTATACTGCATACTGTGGGGTACTGCATACTGTTGGCTGTTATACTCTATACTGTACGTACTGCACTCTGTGGGGTGTTATACTGTATACTGTAGGGTACTGCATACTGTTGGCTGTTATACTCTATACTGTACGTACTGCACTCTGTGGGGTGTTATACTGTATACTGTAGGGTACTGCA
Source organism: Bufo bufo (assembly GCF_905171765.1). Taxonomy (NCBI): domain Eukaryota; kingdom Metazoa; phylum Chordata; class Amphibia; order Anura; family Bufonidae; genus Bufo; species Bufo bufo. Next base: position 792,667,805 of record NC_053389.1, on the reverse strand, counting down.
TACTGTTGGATGTTATACTCTATACTGTAGGTACAGGGGTTGTCCCACGAAAAATATTCTACAGTTTTCAAACCAGTACCTGGATCTGAATTCTTTTGTGATTGCATGTGATTAAAAGTTTAGCATGGCAACTCAGTTATTCAATAAAGTGTATCTGTATAGCGCCACCTGCAGTTTTTTCTTTTTTTCTTCTTATTTCTTTGTCCCGCTCACTGAGATGGCCGCACATGCTCAGTATCATTCTTTAACTGCCTTATGAGCTGTGATGGGGAGAGCTGAGACACGCCCCCTGAGCTTTGATAGGGAAAGCTGAGACACGCCCCCTGAGCTGTGACAGGGAGAGCTGAGACACGCCCCCTGAGCTGTGATAGGGAGAGCTAAGACATGCCCCCTGAGCTGAAGCCAAAAAGACACTCCCCTGAGCTGCCAGTGTGATATAAATCTAGCAGAGCAATGAATGGGAAGACCTCTGGATCCATGTGAGGTACAGGGCCGGTTCTAGCTTTGTTAGAGGTTGTCATGTACTATATCAGGGATGGCCAACCTGAGGCTCTCCAGCTGTTGCAAAACTACAACTCCCAGCATGCCCAGACTACCTACAGCTATTAGTCTACAGCAGGGTATGGTGGGAGTTGTAATTTTACAACAGCTGGAGAGCCGCAGGTTGGCCAAGCCTGTACTATATGATGTCTGATTTTCATTTTTTACAATAATCACGGAACAACCCCTTTAATCCGGCCCTGGCCAAACAGCTCCTGACATCTCAGCTTATTGACCCCATGACCGTGACCTTTCCTCATCATCTGATGTTCCTTTCTATACTAAAATGGTCATCGTATACAGGGCCCATTTCTGATCCTGTGCAGAACATGTGACTGCCCAGTATCGACCATATTGGCCACATCATCTGGGCATCTGCTGCTCACATGACTGTGGAATGGCAGTTTAGAGACTGCGTCCTACACTTCCCATACAAAGAGAAACTAGACTGTTATGGGGAGCACAAACCCTGTACAAGCCCTGTGCGGCGCAGGTGCCTCGTTTAAGACTGGAGTTCTCCTTTAAGGAGAGATGTCCATTGCTCCACTTTTGCAGATAAATGTTAAGGTATGTACAATCCGCAGACCATGTGTGGTTCTCAGTCTTTCCAGGTGTAATTCTGTACACCCTGCAGAGTCCTCATGTCCAGGAAGCAATCTTCCCAGAGTGCCCTCTAGTCCATGGGTTCTTCTCAGCACTGGGAGTAGATATGGGCTGGTCGCTGGGCACAGATGCTGTTCTGGTAAATGTTTGGAGATGCTGGAGGACTTTCTTCCCCTGACTCGGACATGGCTAGGTAAGCATACTTCAGAGGCTGGCGTTGAGGAATAGAACGTGTCCTGGGGGATAAGAGCCCGTCACACGTCTCTAAAACTGTATACTCAAAACTGGATCCTGCACTCTGCTTCCCTTCCTCTGAGCTTAGGGAGTCCTCCCTCTGGATGGTTAGACAGCCAGGCTTTCCCTTTGTAAGATGGCTCTTTCTCTCCTCCACAGGTGGGACCTCCTCGGTGCTCATTTCCCTCTCATCTTCTCCTGATCTCCCATTGTTACTGCAGGTGTTTTCCTGACTGAGAGTCTCACCTGGAATCAGTAGCTCCATCTGGATGTCTAGTTGTCTTTGAGTTACCATCCATGCCGGGAAGTGGGGCAAAAAACTCTCATCAAGAGTCACGTAGCTGTCCTTGGGCGGCAGTTGTGCTGAAGGTGCGGGTTGGGGCATCACATTAGGAAGTTCTGAGAGGACTTCCAGTGTAGAGATTGGACCTTCATGAAAGATATTTCTAGATATCCATATAAGGTAAGAGTCCGTCTGATCTAACCACAGCTGTTACATAAAATATAAAATACAATGGAAAATGAGCAATACAGAGATATGTCTATCTATCTATCTATCTATCTATCTATCTCATGTTCATCTATCTATTATCTATCTATCTCATGTTCATCTATCTATTATCTATCTATCACATGTTTATCTATCTATCTATCCATCTATCTATATCTGTCTCATGTTTATCTATCCATTATCTATCTATCTTTATCTATCACACTTTACAAGAGGTTTTGTCAGTACCTTAAAATTGCCTTTATGAGTTGTGTACAGCTCCTTGAAGTGATGTTCTGGGCTTGGGATTTCCGGCCACACCTTTGTCTTGAGGAACCTGCCATGGTACAGTAGGTAAGTCTCAGACAGTGAGTTGTGATTTGATAAAACCTAATAGGACTGAAAACTGTCACTTACCTTCTCTGACATGTAGCTAACATGACGATGGCCACAATCGGTATCAGGCCGGCAATCACATACATCATAACATGAAATGGGTCCACAGCTGAAGAAAACATGAAAGTACAACATGTGTGGTCTGCCCTAGTGACCATCCCCTGTGATTTCTACAGGCAGATCACTCTGTGTACTCACCATTTGCTATCTGGACATGAACATCTGTCCACTGGCTCCAGTAGCCGTCATACTCCTCATCTGCTTTGACTCTGACGCTGAACGTGTACTCAGCCCCTCCAACAATATCATCGAGGAAAAGCTTCACATCGCCCTGGTTTCCTCGTATCTGATCATAACAAGTAGAGTGGCAGATATAACCCCAATCATATATATATATATATATATATATATACAGATCACAGCACTGATGTCATCACATGATGATGTCACCTCATGTGGTTTTCTTACATTCGGAAATGTCTCAGTTTTCAGAATGTTGCTTTTTTCACTCATGTATTTCACTTCATAGGTCAGGGCAAGAAGATCTGGATAGGTGTGGTTGAGGATGAGCCACAATCCAAGCGGTCTCCACTGCTCCTTCACTTCGATGTTTTTAATGGGCTCCAGGTACACTTCAAAGAGAAAGAGAACGGATGATTTGGCAGGTTCTAATGTACCCCCATGAATGGACGGAGAGCCCCCAGTCAATATGCTGATCCAGGGTGTCTGTAACCCTCTTCAGGCGCTGATTTTTATCAGCAGAGATTAGCGGCCAGAAAGTGTTTCATTTGATGGAGCCGTCCCACCTCTTGGCTTTACCAGCCTAAAAGTCCTTCAGGTGAGACTCCCTCACGCCTGGATTGGCGAGTAGGACTATGGGATTTCTGTAAACCTGAAGAGATGTGCAAGTACATTATATGCAGAAGAGCTAGGTGTGGGGGTTTCTTACCAACATGTTCTGCTCTGCAGTCTCGGCTGAAGCTGCAATTCTTCAACTTATCTTCCACTGTGATGTGATAAGGCGTCAAAGAAAATAAGTCAATGTTTCGAAACTGACAGATGTGCCACCAGATGTCATCGGAAGCAGCCGCCGTCGTCAACTTGCAAGTTTTCTCCTCACTGGAAAAGAGATAAAATAAAATTAGCATCATATAGTCGCCCTCTAGGTCACATTAGAGGTGCAAGTATATAAGTACAGGGAGTGCAGAATTATTAGGCAAGTTGTATTTTTGAGGATTAATTTTATTATTGAACAACAACCATGTTCTCAATGAACCCAAAAAACTCATTAATATCAAAGCTGAATATTTTTGGAAGTAGTTTTTAGTTTGTTTTTAGTTTTAGCTATTTTAGGGGGATATCTGTGTGTGCAGGTGACTATTACTGTGCATAATTATTAGGCAACTTAACAAAAAACAAATATATACCCATTTCAATTATTTATTTTTACCAGTGAAACCAATATAACATCTCAACATTCACAAATATACATTTCTGACATTCAAAAACAAAACAAAAACAAATCAGTGACCAATATAGCCACCTTTCTTTGCAAGGACACTCAAAAGCCTGCCATCCATGGATTCTGTCAGTGTTTTGATCTGTTCACCATCAACATTGCGTGCAGCAGCAACCACAGCCTCCCAGACACTGTTCAGAGAGGTGTACTGTTTTCCCTCCTTGTAAATCTCACATTTGATGATGGACCACAGGTTCTCAATGGGGTTCAGATCAGGTGAACAAGGAGGCCATGTCATTAGATTTTCTTCTTTTATACGCTTTCTTGCCAGCCACGCTGTGGAGTACTTGGGCGCGTGTGATGGAGCATTGTCCTGCATGAAAATCATGTTTTTCTTGAAGGATGCAGACTTCTTCCTGTACCACTGCTTGAAGAAGGTGTCTTCCAGAAACTGGCAGTAGGACTGGGAGTTGAGCTTGACTCCATCCTCAACCCGAAAAGGCCCCACAAGCTCATCTTTGATGATACCAGCCCAAACCAGTACTCCACCTCCACCTTGCTGGCGTCTGAGTCGGACTGGAGCTCTCTGCCCTTTACCAATCCAGCCACGGGCCCATCCATCTGGCCCATCAAGACTCACTCTCATTTCATCAGTCCATAAAACCTTAGAAAAATCAGTCTTGAGATATTTCTTGGCCCAGTCTTGACGTTTCAGCTTGTGTGTCTTGTTCAGTGGTGGTCGTCTTTCAGCCTTTCTTACCTTGGCCATGTCTCTGAGTATTGCACACCTTGTGCTTTTGGGCACTCCAGTTATGTTGCAGCTCTGAAATATGGCCAAACTGGTGGCAAGTGGCATCTTGGCAGCTGCACGCTTGACTTTTCTCAGTTCATGGGCAGTTATTTTGCGCCTTGGTTTTTCCACACGCTTCTTGCGACCCTGTTGACTATTTTGAATGAAACGCTTGATTGTTCGATGATCACGCTTCAGAAGCTTTGCAATTTCAAGAGTGCTGCATCCCTCTGCAAGATATCTCACTATTTTTGACTTTTCTGAGCATGTCAAGTCCTTCTTTTGACCCATTTTGCCAAAGGAAAGGAAGTTGCCTAATAATTATGCACACCTGATATAGGGTGTTGATGTCATTAGACCACACCCCTTCTCATTACAGAGATGCACATCACCTAATATGCTTAATTGGTAGTAGGCTTTCGAGCCTATACAGCTTGGAGTAAGACAACATGCATAAAGAGGATGATGTGGTCAAAATACTCATTTGCCTAATAATTCTGCACGCAGTGTATATACAACCCCAATTCCAAAATAATTGGGGTGCTGTGTAAAATGTAAATAAAGACAGAAAGCAGTGATCTGTAAATCTCACAGACCCATATTGTATCCACAATACATATCAGATGCTGAATGTGCAACATTTTACCATTTCATGAAAAAAAGTTAAATCATTTAGAATTTGATGGCAGCAACGCATCTCAAATAATTGGTCCAGGGTCATGTCCACCATTGTGCAGCATCCCTTCTGGACAGGGTCATGTCCACCATTGTGCAGCATCCTCTCTGGACAGGGTCATGTCCACCATTGTGCAGCATCCCCTCTGGACAGGGTCATGTCCACCATTGTGCAGCATCCCCTCTGGACAGGGTCGTGTCCACCATTGTGCAGCATCCCCTTGGCACATGGTCACGTCTACCATTGTGCAGCATCCCCTTGGCACATGGTCACGTCTACCATTGTGCAGCATCCCCTTGGCACATGGTCACGTCTACCATTGTGCAGCATCCCCTTGGCACATGGTCACGTCTACCATTGTGCAGCATCCCCTTGGCACATGGTCACATCTACCATTGTGCAGCATCCCCTCAGGACAGGGCCATGTCTACCATTGTGCAGCATCCCCTCAGGACAGGGGTGTAGCTAAAGGCTCATGGGTCCTGGTGCAAGAGTTCAGGTTGGGCCCCCTACTTTGTGGCAAGGGACAGGGAAACACATAGCCTTCGTGCCACCTGAGGCAAAAATTGAAACAGCACCCCCCCTCAATCCAAATTCTTGACCTAACCCCTTCCCTTCAGCCAGAGGTGTAACTTGACCAGCATGTACTTTCTATAATACCAGTGTCCTCTTATATGGCACAAGGGACTTTGGGCCCCCTCAGGCTCCTGGGCCCGGTAGCGACTGCTACCTCTGCACCCCCTATAGCTACGCCCATGCCTCAGGACAGGGTCATGTCCACCATTGTGCAGCATCCTCTTGGAACATGGTCACGTCTACCCTTGTGCAGCATCCCCTCAGGACAGGGTCATGTCAACCATTGTGCAGGATCCCCTCAGGACAGGGCCATGTCCACCATTGTGCAGCATCCTCTTGGAACATGGTCACGTCTACCCTTGTGCAGCATCCCCTCAGGACAGGGTCATGTCTACCCTTGTGCAGCATCCCCTCAGGACAGGGTCATGTCAACCATTGTGCAGGATCCCCTCAGGACAGGGCCATGTCCACCATTGTGCAGCATTCCCTCGGGACAGGGTCATGTCTACCATTGTGCAGCATCCCCTAAGGACAGGGTCACGTCTACCATTGTGTAGCATCCCCTCAGGACAGGTCCATGTCCACCATTGAGCAGCATCCCCTCAGGACAGGGCCATGTCCACCATTGTGTAGCATCCCCTCAGGACAGGGTCATGTCCACCCATGTGCAGCATCCCCTCAGGACAGGGTCACGTCAACCGTTGTGTAGCATCCCCTCTTCTTTTAACAACAATCTGTAAACGTCTGGGAAGTGAGGAGACCAATTGCTGGAGTTTTGGGAGAGGACTGTCGTCCCATTCTTGTCTAATATAGGATCTAGCTGCTCAACAGTCCTGGTTCTTCTTTCCTGGATTTTTCGTTTTATGACGTGATGTGCCAAATGATTTCTACTGGTGAAAGGTCTGGACTGCAGGAGGCCAGTTCAGCACCCGGAGTCTTCTTCTGTGAAGACAAGCTGTTGTGATGGATGCAGTATGTGGTTTAGCATTGTCTTTGCTGAAATATGCAAGGCCTGTTCAGCATTGATAGTGCCTTTCCAGATGTGTAAGCTGCCCACGCCATAGGCATTAATGCAGCCCCATACCATCAGAGATGTAGGCCTTTGAACAGGGCTGATAATAAGCTGGATAGTCTCTCTCCTCCTGAGTCCACAGAACATGGCATCCGTGGATTCAAAATTTCAAATTTTATTTGACCACAGAGCAATTTTACATTTTGCCAAAGTCCATTTTAAAAGAGCCCAGAGAAAACGGTGGAGTTTCTGGATTGGGTTGACATACGGCTTCTTCTTTACATGATACAGCTTTAACTTGCATTTGTGGATTGCACTGTGAACTGTGAATGAGTTCTGGAAGTGTTCCTGAGCTCATGCGGTGATTTCCAGTACAGAGTCATGCCTGTTTTTAATGAAGTGCTGTCTGAGGGCCTGTAGATCAGGAGCATCCAAAACTGACCTTGCCCGCTGTGCACGTGGATTTCTCCGCCTTCTCCGAGTCTTTTGATGATATTATGTACTGTAGATGGTGGATATTCAAAATCTTTACAATTCTACATTGTGAAACATTTAAAATTATTCCACAATTTTTAGATGCAGTTTTTCACTGATTGGTGAACCCATCTTTGCTTCTGCAAGACCCTGCCATGCTCTTTTTAGACCCAGTCATGTAGCAAATTGCTCCTCCAGCTGGTTTTTATTAGTACCTCTTACCTTTTCAGCCTTTTGTTGCCTCATCCCAAGTTTTTGAGATGCGTTGCTGCCAACAAGTTCTAAATGAGTTAGTTTTTTCATGAAATATTAAAATGTCTCACTTTCATCATCTATGATCTACTGTGAATAAAATACTGTATGGGTCTAGGAAATCTGTGTATCATTACAATGTGTTTTTATCTACAATTATTCATATTTTACACAGAGCCACAACTTTTTTTGGAATAGGGGTTGCAAATATATGTTTTAGTCACCATCTTCTTGCACGTCGAGTCAGTCTGAGCTGTTCACAAAGGTGAGTCTCGAGTGTGGGACACCCTTCTGTGAAGTTAAAATGTCCTAAAAGGTTATATGCAGAAAAAAAATACAATGCAGCAGCACTCTGCAAACCAAATAAAGTACAATAATGTCATAATTATAGAAAATATCCTGGTGCTAATGCTCCGCTAATTTAGTAAATTTGAGATTCTTGGCAAATACATTTTGTACAAAATTATTAGGACCTGTCTGCCGGCGTCAAGGCGATCTCTGTAAGACAGGAACCTAACACTTAAGGCCTCTTTCAGACGGGCATTGCGGGAAAATGCGCGGGTGCGTTATGGGAACACCCGCGATTTTTCCGCACGAGTGCAAAACATTGTAATGCGTTTTGCACTCGTGTGAGAAAAATCACGCATGTTTGGTACCCAAACCCGAACTTCTTCATAGAAGTTCGGCTTGGGATCGGTGTTCTGTAGATTGTATTATTTTCCCTTATAACATGGTTATAAGGGAAAATAATAGCATTCTGAATACAGACTGCATAGTAAAACAGCGCTGGAGGGGCTAAAAAAAATAATATTTTTTTTAAACTCACCTTAGTCCACTTGCTCGCGCAGCCCGGCATCTCCTTCTGTCTCCTTTGCTGAACAGGACCTGTGGTGACGTCACTCCGGTCATCACATGATCCATCACCATGGTAAAAGATCATGTGATGGATCATGTGATGACCGGAGTGACATCACCACAGGTCCTGTTCAGCAAAGGAGACAGAAGGAGATGCCGGGCTGCGCGAGCAAGTGGACTAAGGTGAGTTAAATAATTTATTTATTTATTTTAACCCCTCCAGCGCTAGTTTACTATGCATTCTGTATTCAGAATGCTATTATTTTCCCTTATAACCATGTTATAAGGGAAAATAATAATGATCGGGTCTCCATCCCGATCGTCTCCTAACAACTGTGCGTGAAAATCGCACCGCATCCGCACTTGCTTGCGATTTTCACGCAACTCCATTCACTTCTATGGGGCCTGCGTTGCGTGAAAAACGCAGAATATAGAGCATGCTGCGATTTTCACGCAACGCACAAGTGATGCATGAAAATCACCGCTCATGTGAACAGCCCCATAGAAATGAATGGGTCGGTATTCAGTGCGGGTGCAATGCGTTGAACTCGCGCATCGCATCCGCGTGGAATACTCGCCCGTGTGAAAGGGGCCTAAATCATACCTGTTATGTGCCATACTGGCCGCCATAAAATTCAGGGAATGCAAGTACCAACATGCATGCCGAGCCCACTCCACACCTCTCCTGGTGCCAAATGGCCTCCAATGAATGCAATGAGAGTCCACTCTATACCTCTCCTGGTGCCAAAAGGCTTCCAGTGAGTGCAGGCTACAGCTTTATACTTACACTAATTAAAATCAGCCTATAGGGCAGACAGACTAGTCAGGGGTGCAAGACCATTATGGCACCAAAAATGGTAAAAGGGAGAGTGGACCCAGCATGCATGTGGAACCTGCACTCCCTGTATTTTATGGCGGCCAGTATGACATATAACAGGTAGTATTTAGTGTTAGGTTCCCATCTTACAGAGATCGCCTTGACGTTTGGCAGACGGGCCCAAATAATTTTGTACAAAATGTATTTGCTAAGAATCTCAAATTTACTTAATAAGCGTAGCATTAGCATCAGAACACTTTCTTGTACGCTATTTGGTTTGCAGAGTGCTGTTGCATTGTAGATTTTTCTTCGTGTTTCTAGCCATGGCAGCGTGCACCTGCGCATTGGGATGTGATGGCCGACCCCCTTTTTCTTGCAGATGTGCTAAAAGGTTATATGGACAGGGGCTGTTTTCAGGATTCAATCCTTTTAATTTGTCAAAAGTGTGTGCCAAACAACTCTGGACCAGGTAAATGTCAGGTCAGACCGGGCGTCCACGAGGATCGATAGCACTTAGCAGTTACACCACTCCATCCGTAGTTTTTTTTTTTTTTTTACAATGAGTGAAATGAATACGTTCTTCTGATCTATCCACCATGTAATTTTTACGTTAGGACAGATTTTTCCTATAAAGGGGCTGTCCATAACTATAGAAACATGGATGCCACCATCTACAAACAGCGCAATTTACTTCAGTGGAGGTGAGCTGCAATTTCAGACACAAGCCATGGACGGGTGTGGCGCTTTTCTTGCAAAAAAAAAATAGCCATGTTTTTCTAATCCTGGACAACCCCAAAAATGTGTGCAAGAAAGAAAAGGTCCACAGCTAACAGCCATGTTACAGCTCTTTTTCATGACAATGAAGAATGGAAAAAAAGTCTTAACCCCATGGTACCTTTTCTACAGCAACGCCCCCCCCCCCCCCTCATCCCCCAGTTTTCACCTCAATTGCTCCCCTTCAGGCATCGAAAGCCCTGGGTTTCCCTGCGTGAATATCCAGTTTGATGCAGGTCACGTGGCCATTGCAGCCAACGACTGCCCACACAGGTAATGTGTCATCCATGTGTCATGTCACTGGGTCAAGTGATACATGGGTGACATAACACCACTGCAACCAATCATTGGCTGCAGCACGCACGTGACCTGCATCAAACCGGATGTTGACGTGGGGGTAGGGATGGAGTCAGAACCAAGTGGCAGGGATTAGGTAAGTATGATTACTGGTGCAGGTCTGCCCATACTGGGGGGCCTGTAGAAAAGGTCCCGAGGGGTGAACAACCCCTTTAAGCTGGTCATACACATTAGATAATCGTTGGCCAAAACCGCAGGACTATAGGGGTGTCATGACTTTCCCCTGATCATGTTGTCAGATCGGATCAGGCTGTTGGATTTCAACATGCCTGATCCCTTATTCCTCATCCACTGCTTATTGCCTTCTCTCCATTAAGAACACAATCACTCTTGGCCAAACTGTGCGTATGTGTGTATGAGGGGTTGGGAGGGACAGCAAACTGCTGTCTAAAGTGTATGGAAAGTGAACACTTACTTACAGTTTTCCCCAAAGATCACAACTGATCGCTGGGGGTCCCAACCAGGCCTGCCGCAATCATGTGCGATTTATTCTTCATGTGACCATTACAGCCAATAAATGGCCTCAGCATTCATGTGTGCATAAACCTAATGTAAGGCCTTTTATTATTATTTATTATAGTATATCCTTTTATTATGGCTTAGATGAGAGGGGAAAAATAAGAGAAAAAACGAATATAAGTATTTTTTAGGACTTGAAGTCAGGATCTCAACAAGCAAAGCTGTCCACTTATCACTAAGCTATAGGATTTCCACATAGAAAGAATGTTTTTCTCTATGTTTAGAAACTAACACATATTACTGGTTTTATTATAGTCATATATTGTGTCTGTGCATAAAGCAGTAATATGTATATTAGCTTTCTGAGCGTATCTCGATGTGGTAAGGCTACAGTACATAGAGTATAGGATATGTACATGCTAGGACACAGCTGTAAGACACAACTCTGCTCTCAGCATGCAGATGTCTAGCCCTGTTAATCAAGGGGAGGAGGAGTGTGCAGAGCACAGGGGGTGTTGCAAAGCAGTGCTCCAAGGATTCAGCCCCACCCCCTAGTGCTCAAACTTGCTTATTTGCATATGAATAAAAATGCAGATATCTCTGCACCTGTTTAGCATACTATGACTCTGTATAGGGACGAGTGATCACAGTAGCAATCAGTCATGCCCATACAGAGGAGATGACTGCTGCACACTAACGATCAGGCAACTATTGGGAATCTTTAGTTCTTTCCCAATAATTGCCCGTGCATCGGCCCATATAAGAGGACCTTAACAATAAGATAGGCAAATCATATGCAAATGAAAAGCCTCTTCTCAAACCTTGATCTACAGGTCTGATACTCACGGTGTATAGGTAAAATTATAGCTGGAGGCATCTGAGCTGTTGCTTTTCCAGAAACACGTAAGCTCGTACAGGTTGTTTGTGAAGCAGAAAGGAATCACAGACTTATTCTCAATGACGCTGTACACTGTGAACATAAAAGATGGAAGGTTATTCACCATGTCGATTGAGTAATACTGATGATGGCTTTTATGACATTTACACACCAAGATGAGTCTGATTATATCATGCGAGCTGCAGACAGTGACACAGAGACTTTGTCAACTTATGTAGAGACGGGGTCAAGTGCACCACTGCAGCCAATGACTGACCTCAGTGATGACCTGTCCCCAATGATGTCACTGCTGGGTCACGTGCCACTTGAGGTCCCATCACCACTGAGGCCAGTCATTGGCTCCAGCAGAGCACATGACCCTGCCTCTGCATAAATTGACAGGCAGGACCTGAAATCCACGGAGCAGCGGGGAGCAGGTAAGCACAGGTCTCTTCAGAGATGCCGGACACCCCTTTAAGAAAGTATTATCCTACTTGAAATGCATGAAAGGCAGATGATACAACTGGAGAGGTCCAGCAGTCCTGAATCGGAGATCATACAGGACAAGCAAACGTGAAGTACTTGGATTAGTACTGTTTCAGTGTAATAATATTTCCTGACATTGGTTCTGATATTCCCCCCAATTAATTTAAGATTGTGCCCCCTTGTTCTTGTGTCCCTCCTGAACCTTATTTACACTTTTAAAATATATATTTTTTTTTACGACAAGAAATATGCCTATATTAGGTGTATTTCTGTCGTACTGTAGATTGCACCGCAATCTGCGACTCTTCCCCGCTAACGCCAGGTCTAAAAAAAGTGGGCATGACGTGGGTGGGGAAAGAGGACGGGACAGCAGGCACATCTCATTCATCATTTTCTGTGCCTGTTTTAGGCGGAAAACATGGTCTAAATATAAGACATCTCAGTTGCTGTCTTACATTTAGACTGGCGCTGGACATGCCGAAGTTATGTAGAACGCGGCATCTCTTCATAACTTCGGCAGATCCACTGCCAGCACAGACTGGCGTCCAAAATGTCTTAATAAATGACCCCCTAAGTTCTTTAAGTCTCTCCTGATGTTTTATGTTTCAGATCCTCCACCATTTTTGTAGCCCACTGTTCTATTTTATCTTTATCTTTTTGTAGGTGGTGTCTCCAGAGCTGGACACAGTATTCCAGATGTGGTCTCATTAGCGCTCTGCACAGCGGGATCACAATCGCTCCCTTCCTACTGGTTCTACCTCTAGCTATACAACCAAGCATCTATCCTGCCCGCACCGTGCACTCATTTTGAAGCTGTCTGATATCAGGACCCCTAGATACTTCTCTTCTGAAGTCCTCACTAACACAGAACTGCCAGTATGATCCTCGGATAGAGGGTTCCTTCTCCTCAAGCGCATTATTTTACATTTGGAAACATTGAACTGCAGTTTCCATTGTTTGGACTATTTATCCAGGAAAACAAAAAAAACTTTCCATGTTACAAATCCCTCCAGGAATATAGATAAGACTTTATTGTCATTGCCATTTACAGCATAATCACATCGAAATTCCAACGAATATCCACCCTGTTACACACTTCTGTGTTATTGGCTAATAGACAAACCTCACCTACCAAACCTTCTCCTATGCCCCCTACAAACATTTAAAAAAGAGTAGGACCCAGGACGGACCTTTGAGGTCCACGGCTTGTAACTTGTCTCTTCTCACAATGTACACCATCAACGACAACCCTCAATGTACACAATCAATTGAACTATTCAGAGATTGAGTCCAATCTTCAACAATTTATCTATCAGCTCTTTATGTGGCACTTATCTAAGGCTTTGCCGAAATCCAGCTAGGCAATATCCACGGCACCTTTACATGGATCTGTTTATAGTAACGTTCTGTAAGGATTGGGTGAATGCCACTTGGACCCGTTGCCTTGGTTGGCTTTATACATGTCCCCCATAACATCAGTGTTACATCGGCAGTCTGTGTCTCTCGCCATTAAGTACATTATTCATCGAGCTACTACAACTCCCATTTCTGCTACCACTCACACCCCTCTTCTCCTTGCGGCTCTGCCCTCTCACTCCTTATCGAGAATAAATAAAAAAAAATGGAGTGTAAGTAAAAGGGGTGGAGGAAGGGAAGAGGGGAAAGGAGGGGGGCAAGGAATGACGGGAAGTGAAAAATGAGGAATGGATGGAATGAGAGGATGGGGTGCCAATAGGACACAAATACTTGATGTAGTTAGTGCAGGCTATGAAGACGCAGGCAGCAACCCACTTGACCAAAAAGTCAGGCGGCACACACTAAAGAGCGAGGGACAGGGTGTGTGATAGTAAAGAAAGACCAATAAAAATGTGGGGCACCAAAGGAAGTTAAAGAACTCCTAAAAGGAATATATACGTGTATATCATGTATACGTTAAAACATAGATGAAGAATTAAATGTAATTAAAATTAAAGTTAATAATAAATAATTAAAAGCAAAACGTTACTGCCGATACGGACATGAGGAGCGGATCTTGTGAACTGACTGTATGGTCAGTGGTAAGATCTTCCTATGTCGAAGATCAGAATAGCAGAGACGTGTGTATCAGAAATGGTGGTTGTTACTCACTTCACCGGGGAGGGGGGTGCAAGATAAATCCAAGACACTTGCAACCCTACCGTCCCTCGCCGAGGTAGCCTTTAGAGTGGTCAGCACCCCGTCCGTATACAGAGATGAACTGGAGGACTCCAATATCATGAAGGATGCTTTAAAGGGAGTCTCACCTGTTTTTCACCAATATAACTAAGAGCTCTGCCCCACAGAAGACTGCACATCCCAGACATACCTGTGTGCACTATGTGTCTGGATTCCATGTGCAGGAAAAGCACGTTTATTCTGCTGGAAAACAGCTCCCAAGTGCCCGGCTCGGCTGCTGCAAGTGCCCAAAACGGCAGTGTGAAAGTAGCCTTATATGTGTCTGGCCGCGCAGGTCCCATCCACACCTCACCCCTCTTTGGAAAAGTTGTGATCGTGGGCGTAAACTGTCACAAAAAAAATTTGCACATGTGAAAAACCGGACTTGCGCCAACTGGAGTGGGAGGTTTCGTAAATTTCTTGCATCCTTTGGATGTTTTCCTTTAAATATGCCATACAATTTGCAAATAACACTACACTACAAATAGGTGTGCCATAAAGCCCCTATATAATATTGCCCTGTAAATAAAAGTGCCATACAATGCCCCAAACAATACCGCTCTGCAAATGAGAGCACCATAAACCCCCCTATAACACTACACTACAAATATTTGTGACATAAACCCTCAAATAATACTGTCTTGCAAATAAAAGTGCCATACAAACCCCAAATGACGCAGCACTGCAAATAAAAGTGGCACACAGTATTATTATCCTACAAATAAAACAGTGGTAGCGATGCCCACATAATAGTGCCAGTCACAGAGGTCATGGAACAATACCGTATCTCTATATTGACTGCTGTGATGCCAGTTCCAACTTCTATCACATCAAAATGCCATACACTGCAGAAATAATACTGCCCTGCTAGTACACGAGACATAGAATGGCAGTCTCATCACATCAACAACAGTGTCAGTGACAGTCATTATGAAACTTGTGTCTCTACACCGTGTGCCATGGTTGAACAGTATGGATTTCTCTATCCTAATCCTTGACTGCGCTTTCCATGTGGCTGTTCAGACAGGGCATCTGATGGCGCAGTTTTTCTTCTCTGAAAGGTATCCTGTTTATTTGATCTGCTCGGCCACATTCATGTGTGTTTCATGGAGTTTATAACGGGGATGAGTGAGAAAATGTGGCTGTCTGATAGTCTGGAAAGTCCAATCACCGTGGGTGCCAAACTATCGGAATATTTACATATACCCTGTGCAGTACTGTAGGAAGGTCAGAGCGCCCCCTTACGTCTCTTTCCTTTCCAGTCAGAGCTGTGAAATGCTGTAAAGCAGCACATAAAGATTGCACGCGTCCTGTCCCCTCCTCTTACTGTACATCTGCTGGGGCAGATAAGACGTTCTGTGATAACTACTACGGGGCGCGCGTCTCCCCAGGACATTGCCACACTGTCCTCCGCCAGCCTGGGCAAAACAACATGTTTTCTTCTCAAACTCCAAGAGCTTTTCTTCTTAGTTTGGCTGAAAACATGTTCCAGAATTAGAAAAAACATGCAGCTGGGCCCCTTTCACTTCAATGGTGCTGAGCTGTAATACCACATACAACCTATGGACAGGTGTGGCGCTGTTTCCAGAAGAAAACAGTGTAAATGTAGTAGGTAGTCTAAAGATGCGCCAAACTTCTCCGAGCGGTATGGGGGGAGTGGTGTGGGTCCACAAGCACGTTATCTAACTGTTGATGCCCTTCACATGCCCCTTGAACAAAAGTTCTGCCTGTTATTGTACCCATATGTCCTCGGGGCTTGTCCCCTGAGATGCTGCGACCACTGCTGTACGGAAAATGTCTTATACATGTCAGAGACCCTGCTGCGCGCAGGGAGACACCACCATGCATTGTGTGTTTTTTTTTTTCTTACTGCCATGTGACTTATGTCATGTACTTTGCTATTTGTACCATTATACTCCAATAAAACGAGTTAAAAAAAAAAAACTTCTCCGAGCAGAATGTTGGTGCATAATGTCTTAAGCCGTGCTCCTTTCCTGAGAATTTCCCCCCTTCTCAGCGGATGAAGTGGATTTTTTTGGGCTTACTACCTTTATGCGGCAGGTGTGGGCCTATGCATTTCTCATCCTGGAACTCACTTTGGGGTACAATTGGGGTCCGCAATTTGCGGACAGCAAAACACATACGTTCGTGTGCATGTAGGCTTATATTGAATTATGATGCTATGTAACCCTTACAGTCCTGGAATGTATTGTATAGAACTGACCCAATGCTGTCAGTGTTATCCAATACATTCCAGAACTGTAAGGCCCCTTGCAGACGAGCGTTCCTCCCCCAGCGACTCCGCAACGCAGCTCCCGGCCTGACCTCCCAGTGCTGCCGGGTGTAACATAGAATTATATTGATTTATGATGCAATGTAACCCTTAGGCCTCTTTCACACGGGCGTCACGTTTTGGCTCAGGATGCGTCCCGGGTGCATTGCGGCAAACCCGCGCGAGTAGGTACACAATTTCAGTCAGTTTTGACTGCGATTGCGTTCCGTTGTTCAGTTTTTATCGCGCGGGTGCAGTGCGTTTTGCACGCGTGTGCTAAGAAACTGAATGTGGTACCCAGACCCGAACTTCTTCACAGAAGTTCAGGTTTGGGTTCAGTGTTGTGTAGATTTTATTATTTTCCCTTATAACATGGTTATAAGGGAAAATAATAACATTCTTAATACAGAATGCATAGTACAATAGGGCTGAAGGGGTTAAAAAAATAAAAATAAAAAAATAATAATTTAACTCACCTTAATCCACTTGTTCGCGCTGCCCGGCTTCTCTTCTGTCTTCTTTCTTTAGGACCTGGGTAAGGGAACTTTTGATGACAACCTTGCGCTCATCGCATGGTCCATAACATGATCAATCACCATGGTGATGGATCATGTAATGAACCATGTGATGAGCGCAGTGAGGTCACCACAGGTCCTTTTCCTCAAAGAAGAAGACAGAAGAGATGCCGGCTGCGCGAACAAGTGGATTAAGGTGAGTTAAATTATTTTTTATTTTTTTAACCCCTCCAGCGCTATTTTACTATGCATTCTGTATTAAGAATGCAATTATTTTCCCTTATAACCATGTTATAAGGGAAAATAATAATGATCGGGTCCCCATCCTGATCGTCTCCTAGCAACCGTGCGTGAAAATCGCACCGCATCAGCACTTGCTTGCGGATGCTTGCGATTTTCACGCAGCCCCATTCACTTCTATGGGGCCTGCGTTGCGTGAAAAACGCACAATATAGAGCATGCTGCGATTTTCATGCAACGCACAAGTGATGTGTGAAGACCAACGCTCATATACACAGACCCATTGAAATGAATGGGTCCGGATTCAGTGCGGGTGCAATGCGTTTGCATCACGCATTGCACCCACGCGGAAAACTCGCTCGTGTGAAAGAGGCCTTACAGTTCTGGAATGTATTGGATAACACTGACATAATGCTGATCAGCAGGGGTCCCGGGTGTTGGACCCCCATTGATCAAACACTGACGACCTATCCAGAGGACAGGTCATCAGTTAAAAAGTCTTAGAAACCCCCTTTAATCCCACCTGAAGTGGAGTAGAAATGCAAAATGTTACAAAGTTTTTGTGCAAATAAAGACAATTTCATAGAATTCTAGAATGCAGGCGTGATATATTACAGACAGAAGAAGGCAGCACTCCTCAGCAGTAAGGCTCATGCACACGACCATATATAATGCGGATCGCACGCAGACCCATTCATTCAGATGGGGCCGCAAAAAATGCAGACAGCACTCGGGTGCCATCTGTGTGCTGTCCGCAACCGTGCGTTCGTGCTGAAAGTCTACAATAGGGCCACAGAAACTGAGAGATGCACACGGCTGGTATCCGTATTTTGTGGATTTAAGGAATGCAGAACGCCAATGTCCATGTGCATGAGCCCATAGAGAGAATCGGTGCACGTGATCCAGGCCTAGATCATCAGCCCTGAATATACCAACAAGAAGGGGTGACAGCACTCCGACAACGGAGCAAAGAAAAAAACAAAACAGACTGTGACTTTAGTTTCTGGTGTCCATTGCGATGTTTCAGCTGGCTTGAAAAACGCTGTAGGTGGAAGCTGAAATGTCACAATGGACACCAGTGAACAAACCACTGCTTCTGCTTTTTGCCCAATTGTGGGAGTGCTGTCATCCCTCCTTGTTGGTATATTCACCCTCAGTATATTAGTTATACCATATAGCACACTGCGCAATAAAAAAAATGAAAGACAAAATGCGGGCCGCAATGCACGAGCACAGTCCGTGGGGCAGCCGCAGCGGATCGCGGACCCATTCACTTGAATGGGTCCGCGATCTGGCCGTTCCGCAAGAAGATAGGACATGTTCTATCTTTTTGCGGAACGGAAGTACGGGACGAAACCCCACGGAAGCACTCCGTAGTGCTTCCGTAGGGTTCCGTTCCGTGCTTCCGTTCCGCATCTCCGGATTTGCGGACCCACTGAAGTGAATGGGTCCGCATCCGTGATGCGGAATGCCCATGGAACGGCACCCGTGTAAATGCGGTCCGCAATACGGCAACGGGGCGCACACGCCCGTGGGAAAGAGGCCTTAGGCCTCCTGCACACGACCGTTTTTTTCACGTTTACTGGCTGTTTTTTGCGTTCCGTATACGGTCCGTATACGGAACCATTCATTTCATACTCCGTATGCATTCCGTTTCCGTATTTCCGTTCAAAGATAAAACATGTCCTATTATTGCCCGCAAATCACGTTCCGTGGCTCCATTCAAGTCAATGGGTCCGCAAAAAAACGGAACACATACGGAAATGCATCCGTATGTCTTCCGTTTCCGTTCTTTGCGGAACCATCTATTGAAAATTTTATGCCCAGCCCAATTTTATCTATGTAATTACTGTATACTGTATATGCCATACGGAAAAACGGAACGGAAAAACCAAACAGAAACGAAAACAAAAAACGGAACAACGGATCAGTGAAAAACGGACCGCAAAACACTGAAAAAGCCATACGGTCGTGTGCAGGAGGCCTTACTGTTTTTGCCCGTTTCCCCACCCCAAGAAAAATGTAAGAAAAGTTAGCAATAATTTTTATATGTAATAAATCTGATGGCTAGAATAATACAAGCCATGCTGACAAAAAAAAAAAAAGAATTCTAGGTCCTAAAGACCCAAAATAGGCCGGACCTTACTCAACGATGTCTTGCGAGATGAGAAAGGTTGAAGATCACTAGGTAGGATGAGGCAGCCCCCCACCATATTAGTGAGGCATCTGCCCATCCTTAGACCCCGTATAATGCCACTATTAGGTGAGAACTGGATCATATACATCCAATCCAACAATTGTAAAAGCTGACTATGGCAGGCGAATGTTGGTCCTTGACAGGTAGCTGATCAGATTGATGACCGCCCGCGTTGTTGAGCCGCCTTGCCTCAACTAATGTCTGATAATAAAGCAGAACGGCGAGGACACCCAAACTCTTTGCCAGTAAAGTACAACTATGAGGGGATGCACGAGGAAGCCGAAGCTCCCAAGTACTTACCGTCGCTGATAAGAGAGGCCAGGGTGGTCTTGTTCTCCGTCCCATTGCACAGTGCCACCCACATGACCGACAATAGACACCCGCAGTAAAGTGCCTGGGATTTCCCGGACCCGTTCATGGCACATATTTTTCCTTTAGTTCATGTGGCTGCTGCTGGTTCCTCAGCATGTGTGTTGTGTCGCTCTGTCTCTATCTGAAGGCGGAGGCGAGATGTTCCAGTTGCCTCTCTGCAGCGTGAGATAAGGCCGGCCGTGGACTGTGTTCAGAGGACTCGTGTAGGAATGGTACAGTTAAATGCCAGGCTGTATCTCTGTGGAGATCGCTCACATCTAGGCAGCTTGGGACCAGCCATCTTTCTGGGAACGCCCTTCTAAAGCAAAGGCTGACTAGCGGCTATCTTGTGACAGTTCAAACATGGCCGACTTCTCCGTACGTGACGATGGCCTGTCATTATTCACCTTAAAATGACCGATCACTGTTAAAAGTCCACCTGACGAATGATCTTTTTGACTCAAGTCACCAATTTGATCAAATTTAGCGTATGGCCACCTTAAAAATGAGAGCAGGCAGGCGTGAAATGCGCCATTTATCACCCTGGCTCACAGTGTGCGACATACTGGGTGCACTTTGCTGGACATGTCAGACCCTTCTCCCTTCCTTATTACAGCTCGCACTTTGCTTTAGTCCATTATTTTCCAACAAAATTTGTGGTGACTTTCTGACCGTGCGTTTTTTCTGACCGTGCATCTTTTTATAAAACTTTTCAAAACTGAGGCCTGAAAAGTCTCAAAAACACAATAAATCGGGCGCACAGCACGTGCACCACTTATGCTGGTGCATGCAGGGCACTGCCACATGTTATTTTCATAGCATTTTTCAGCTTGTAGAAAAGACACCATAAAATGAATGTGTTAGGGGTGGCCTTTTTTTAGTCACACATTTTTCTCGTGTTTTTTTTTCCAGATTTTTTTCCTATAGAGAAGTCTATGGTTAAAATTTCACACCAATGCCATGCTGTGATCTCAAAAAATACACCAAAAAAATGGGGTTGGCCAACTTTGTTATAAAGTCCCCCCCCATCCCCCGACAAGAACTTGATCCCAATGTGTCCCACTGCTGGTAAATCTGGGTGGTCGTAACCATAGAGTGTCACCACCAGACATCTGAGAAGCTCTGACAGACGTTCTTCAGAACCTCCCACTTGAGGTTTATTTTGTTTTGCTTTAGTTTCCTCATCTCAGCCTCTCTCAGCCTCTCTCAGCTGTCATGTAGTTGCACTGATTGCATCCCTTTAAATCCCTTCCCATCAGTGGCGCACCTACAGGGGGGGTCCAGCGGGTCTGGACCCCCCCTAGAACAACCAGCCGAAATATTTTTTTTTTTATCCTTCAGGGCCGCACCGCCGATCACCACAGGCGGCGCGGCCCTGGATGTAATTGCGGCCGCGGCGGCGGTAGTGGTGGGGGGGGTGGCCGGGGGGGGAGTTCACTAGGAGATGAGCGCTAGGAGATGAGCGCTTCGAAGCGCTCATCTCCATATCTAATCCATCTGTATCGCCGTCCTTAGGACAGCGATACAGATGCCTGTGCTGTGCTGCGGCAGGGGAGGGAGAGGTGTGTCACTCCCCTGTTCTTCTGATAGGCCGCAGGCACTAATGCCTGCAGCCTATCAGAGGCCGGCTCAGGCGAGATGACGTCATCATCACGCGCCTGAGCCGGGCGGGCAGAACACAGCACGGACACAGGCCGGAAGAGCCTGCATCGCATCGCTGCTGATGGAGGTAAGTATCAGTGTATTTATTTATTTATTTATTTTGTTTTTTTGGAGGGGGGGAGCTGGCACTATGGGGGCACTAAAGGGGAGAACGGCACTATGGGGCATCTGGTGGTACTTTTTTTTTAGGTGGCACTTCTTACTGGCACATTATGGGGTGGGGGACCATGGGGGAGAGGAGCACTATGGGGGCTCTAAAGGTTTTTTTTTTTTTACACATTATGGGGGGCACTATAGGGGAGAACGGCACTATGGGGCATCTGGTGGCACTATAGCGGCATTATTTGGGGGGCACCATGGGGGAGAGGAGCACTATGGGGGCTCTAAAGGGGCATTATTATTTTTTTACACATTATGGGGGGCACTATAGGGGAGAACGGCACTAGGGGGCATCTGGTGGCACTATAGGGGCATTATTTGGGGGGCACCATGGGGGAGAGGAGCACTATGGGGGCTCTAAAGGGGCTTTTTTTTTTTTTTACACATTATGGGGGGCACTATATGGGAGAACGGCACTATGGGGCATCTGGTGGCACTATAGGGGCATTATTTGGGGGCACTATGGGGAAGTGGGGGTTCTAAAGGGGCCTTTTTTTCTTATTGGCACATGGGGCATTATGGCATCTGGTGGCACTAAGGGGGAATTTTTTAATGGCACATTATGGGGCGGCACCATGGGGGAGAGGATCACTATGGGGGCATCTGGGGGGTCTAAAGGGGCTTTTTTTATTGACATATTATGGGGGCACTATAGGGGAGAATGGCACTATGGGGCATCTGGTGGCACTATAGGGGCATTATTTGGGGGCACTAAGGGGAAGTGGGGGCTCTAAAGGGGCCTTTATTCTTATTGGCACATTATGGGGGCATTATGGCATCTGGTGGCACTAAGGGGGCATTTTTTTATTGGCACATTATGGTAGGCACTATAGGGGAGAGTGGCACTATGGAGGAGTGGAGCACTATTGGGGGATATGGTGGCACTTAGAAGGGGCATTTTTTTACTGGCATATTATGGGGGACACTATGGGGAAGGGGGAGAGGAGCACTATGAGGGCATTTACTGGGGCACTATATAGGGGTATTTTATACTGGCATACATTATGGGGACATTAGCTCAACAGCGGGCACTAAGCGGGGGTATTTCATGTACTGTCATATTGTAGGGAGAATTATTAGTACAAGGAGGTATTATGCGGAGCTTTGCTAATACTGGGGGGCTATGAGGAACATGATTACTAGTATGGGCACTATAGGGGCATTATTACTACTAAGTGTGCTCTGGCAGAGAATTATTTATATTTTGGGGAGCCCTGTTACTTTGGGGGGCACCCTGCCACAGTATCAGCTTAGCACAATAATTTTTGGGGGACATTATCTTTATACTATTAGTGTCTGGGCGCAGTTATTTTTTTAGAGCACTGTGAGCCAATAATTGTTGAGGGGGGGGGCACTATCTGTGTGGTAGTAGTATTTCCAGGGGGACTGTTTCTGCAGTATAGTATTGGGGGCACAGCAGGCACAGTATTGGGGGTGGCAGGAAAGGGTGTTCAGAAGATGTGAAGATGATGGAAATGTGGGAAACTAATGTCTGTTTGTCAATCTCTGCAGAGACGGGAGATGGCTGAAAAATCATCATGGCGGTCTGGTCTGAATGGAGAAGATGAGGAAAGAAAACGTCTACAACAAAGCTGACATCACCGGATGTAAGAGGTAGGGGGCGCTATGTAGGAGAGGAGATGCTCCGGCTCCTCCCCCTGCCATTTGCAGAAGGAGGATTCAGAGCTGGGTGAGGACGGTCAAGGTGGGCAGCAGGCCACGGGCGGGTGGCAGATGGTGGGGGGGAACCACAGGCCTTGAGCAGGATCAGGGGAGGGAGGAGAGCGGAGGAGCTTCCTGGCTGTAGCTTGCTGTATAAGCAGGCAGTGCAGCCAGGACAGACCCTCCCCTCTCCGTATGATGTGTAGAGACAGGCCTCAACTATAGAATTCCAGCTGTACAGTGTGTGTTGGGAGTGGCCTATTAAATATAGGAGGGGCTTTTAATAATGGGCGGGGCCCAAAAATTTGCGGCGCACTTCGCGCGCCGCATTGTTATTTTCCTGCAGGCCTTTTAGAATCGCCAATTAAAGAATCCGCGCAACACACTACACCCTTTCCCTGCATTTTTAAATATAAAGGGGACTTTGAAAAATTAAATTAGCACAGCGCACTACACATGCCACATTTTTTTGCCTTTCGGACCCATCCTAGACAAAATTCCTGGGTGCTCCCCTGCTTCCCATACTGCATCACTTTGCGGTTTATACAACTTCCTGGAGTATATGCATGCTGGATGCTACTACTGAGTCTTCTACAGATAAGTTTTGTTCATTCATTTGTATTTTCCTGTTTGCCGGATCCCAGGTGACCCTGACTCCCTCCGTATCAAGTGTAGGGAGCCGGTGGTCGTGTCCCCTCACTATTATAGGGTGTTCAGGGGTTAGACAGTCGAGGTACGAGGATATGCGATCTTCTACTATTGAGAATTTTGCATAGGCTGAGTAGTTAGGGAGAGAGCCAGGTCTGGTGCAGGGCTATCCCTTTGGTTCCTTAGTTTTGGATCCAGTCAGTCGGATCTTCCTTTTGTGTCTTCTAGTTTGCTGTACACCTTCCGTGACATAGAGACGAGCAGTGTATAATGTGATGGAAAAATGAATCAAGCCAGCAAAGGAGGCAATATGGACAATCACAATACATTAGTAAGTGGCTTGTATTCGTATGGCAGTCTGTGCCAGGGAATGCTGCATGATGTGAATGAGAGGAGAGGCGTACGCCACAAGACAGGGTGGAGAGAGAACGGCCAAACCGACGCCTGCTCACTTCTTATCTGTCACAACAGACACAGTTGCTACACCGTTCTCCCGCCACTACGTTCACTGCTGCCTGCACCACGTGTATACACTTAGAGAAGACCAGACACAGCTCCATCTTGTACTGATTCCATATCACTAAACCTAAGGCCTCTTTCACACAAGCGAGTTTTCCGAGCGGGTGCAATGCGTGACGTGAACGCATTGCGCCCGCACTGAATCCTGACCCATTTATTTCAACAGGTCTGTGTACACAAGTGGTTTTTTTCACGCATCAGTTCTGCGTTGGGTAAAAAACGCAGCATGTTCTATATTCTGCGTTTTTCACGCAGCCCTGGCCTCATAGTAGTGCGATGCGTTTTTCACTGATGGTTGCTAGGAGATGTTGTTTGCAAACCTTCCGTTTTTTATCACGCGCGTGAAAAACCCATCAAAACGCATTGCACCCGCGTGGAAAAAAACTGAACAACTGAACGCAATTGCAGACAAAACTGACTGAGCTTGCTTGCAAAATGGTGCGAGTTTCACTGAACGCATCCGGATCTAATCCGTCACGCTCGCGTGAAAGGGCCTAACACTCTACGTCATGCAGATCTGTATTCTTATTACAACTCTATGCCCCATCTTCTTACCAGGAAGACTAAAACCATCCATGGGCCTGCTTCAAGCACCCACAACGTGGCATCAGTCACACTCAATTATATGTTCATACAGTGTATTTTCTGTCCGGAAAAAAAAAAAATTCGGCATCAGGTTTTTTGGATGCACAATTTCTTATAACGCAGATCTTGCGCGCTTTTTCATTCTCGACCATTTTCATCAAGAATGGACAGGACACATCCAGGGTGCATGCATTTCAGCGCAGGATCCACGCCAAAAAATCCTCCGTGTGAACATGACCTCACGCCACCTGAACACGTGGAGGATTACACGTGATTTTTCGATCATCAAAATATATAATAAATAATTAGTTTATTGTTTTGCATATACATTATATATACAGTATTTTAAAATAGAGTCTTAGCAGCAAACATACACAGGAAGAAAAAAAAAGAACTACTGTACACCTCAAGTGCTAATGTAAATAGAGCAAATCCTGAATGACTGAACCACTAGTCATATGGATACCTTCCACTCAAATAACTGAAAAAATTTATAATAAATGTATCACGCCAATTCATGTGTAGTCCTTAAAGGGGTTTTCCCATCTCAGACAATGGGAGCATATCGCTAGGGTGGGACCCGCACCTACAATGAGAACGGAGCCGGGAAATAAACAGAGGGCGTACTGCACATGCGCAGCCGCCCTCCATTAATTTCCATGGGGCTGCCGAAAATAGCCGAGCACTGGCTCGACTATTGCCGTCTGCCCCATAGAAATGAATGGGAGCATGGGCCGCGCATGCGCGGTGTGCTCCCGCTCACTTCTATGGGAGCAGCGCTTGGTGGTGGACGGACCCCCCTCCAGCCACAGCGCTCCCCGCTTCGTTCTCATTGTAGGTGCGGGTCCCAGCGGTGGGACCCGCACCTATCAGACAATGGGGGCATATGCTAGCGATATGCCCGCATTGTCTGAGATGGGAATACCCCTTTAATGAAATCCATTATTATTAAAAAATTTGAGATTTGTGTCCATAGTTGGTTGACAAAATATAGTACGACTATTATTAACAGTGTTTCCCCCATATGACCCCATTTGCTATCCATGAATATAGCTTCTACTCATCCAGAACGCATCCCGAACCCTCTCTGGCTCCATATACGCATTCATAATACTCCATGTTCTCCCACCGTCCATGAGAAACACCTTCAGGAGCGAGCTATATTGACCTGTGAAAGGGATAGGTATTATACTGTGAAAGATTTATACTAATGCTCCTTTCCTTCATCAATTTTGGTGACTAGTGGTTCAGTCATTCAGGATTTGCTCTATTTACTTGAGGTGTACAGTAGTTCTATTTCTTTTTTCCTGTGTATGTTTGCTGCTAAGACACTATATTAAAATACTTTTGTATATGTAAAACAATAAACTAATAATTTATTATATATTTTGCTGTGCGTTCTTATTTGGGGTTGTGATCTACGGTACATCTTTTACTCACAGCAATTAATTTGTTAGGAGCCAATGAGTGTGTTGGTTTTTCCGTGCAGATTCTCACAGGGAAAACTGCAGCGTATTAGGCCTCTTTCACACGGGCATCGCGTGTGAGGGCCGGATACGATGCGGGTGCGTCGCGGGAAAATGCGTGATTTTTCCGCACGAGTGCAAAGCGTTTTAATGCGTTTTGCACGCGCGTGAGAAAGATCGCCATGTGGTACCCAGACCCGAACCCGGACTTCTTCACTGAAGTTCAGGTTTGGGTTAGGTGTTGTGTAGATTTTATTATTTTCCCTTATAACATGTTTATAAAGGAAAATAATAGCATTCTGAATACGGAATGCTTAGTAAATGAGGCATGAACGTCGCATCTCTAAGGCCCCTTTCACACGAGTGAATTTTCCACACGGGTGCAATGCGTGACGTGAACAAAATTCGCAACATGTGAAGGCACCCTAGATACTACGGAGCAATTGACTTTCTGCGGATTTCTAAATCTGCACGGCAGGTCAATTTCCGTACAAAAAAGAAAGCAAAGTGTACATGAGTTTTGTCTAATCTCATACCCTTTGCTGATACTGTTAGGCCTCTTTCACACAGGCGAGTTTTCCGCGCGGATGCGATGCGTGAGGTGAACGCATTGCACCCGCACTGAATCCGGACCCATTCATTTCTATGGGGCTGTTCACATGAGCGGTGATTTTCACGCATCACTTGTGCGTTGCGTGAAAATCGCTGCATGCTCTATATTGTGCGTTTATCACGCAACGCAGGCCCCATAGAAGTGAATGGGGCTGCGTGAAAATCGCAAGCATCCGCAAGCAAGTGCGGATGCGGTGCAATTTTCACGCACGGTTGCTAGGAGACGATCGGGATGGAGACCCGATCATTATTATTTTCCCCTATAACATGGTTATAAGGGAAAATAATAGCATTCTGAATACAGAATGCTTAGTACAATAGCGCTGGAGGGGTTAAATTTTTTTTAAATTAAACTCACCTCAGCCACTTGTTCGCGCTGCCCGGCTCATCTTCTTTGATGACCTGGGAGAAAAGGACCTTTGATGACGTCACTACGCTCTTCACATGGTCCATCACGAACAAGTGGCTGAGGCGAGTTAAATTTTTTTTATTTATTTTTTTAACCCCTCCAGCGCTATTGTACTAAGCATTCTGTATTCAGAATGCTATTATTTTCCCTTATAACCATGTTATAAGGGAAAATAATAAAGATTGGGTCTCCATCCCGATCGTCTCCTAGCAACCGTGCGTGAAAATCGCACCGCATCCGCACTTGCTTGCGGATGCTTGCGATTTTCACGCAACCCCATTCACTTCTATGGGGCCTGCGTTGCGTGAAAAACGCACAAAGAGGAGCATGCTGTGATTTTCACGCAACGCACAAGTGATGCGTGAAAATCACCGCTCATGTGCACAGCCCCATAGAAATGAATGGGTCGGGATTTAGTGCGTGTGCAATGCGTTCACCTCACGCATCGCATCAGCGCGGAATACTCGCCCGTGTGAAAGGGGCCTAACAGTTTTACTAACATTTTTCCAAATTTATGAAGCGGTGCAAGCCTCTTAATGGTGGCTGCAGATGGTGCAGATTTGATTGCAGAAAATCTGCATGAAATCTGCACCAAAAAACACAAATTAGGGCCAGTTCACACAACTGATTTTGAAAAACATGCTTAAAAAAATACCATGGAATCCACATGTTTTTTCTCATCGCAAAAGGAACTCGTTTTTTTTATACGTATCTTTTTTTTTAACCAATGGGAGTTCACTTCAATACAAACCTGCATTTTCAGCTTAAGGTTTTTGACGCAGATCTGCCCCAAAATGCGCACAAAAAACCACATGGACTTGCATGGAGCTGTTTTTTTTCTGCTTCCCATTCCTTTCAAAGGGATATTCAGCGCTGATTCTGCCCTAAGAAAAGGCACGCTGCTGCTTTATTCCTCAAAGTACTGCTTCCCATTGCAATGAATGGGAGGCTGTTTTAAAGCTTTTTTGGAGGTGATTTTCTTTTCAGAAAAATAGCAGGTAAATGGTCACTACCCGTCGTATTAATCACTGCAAAATCATATGAAAATATAGCAAGGTATACTCAGCTTTCTTCCAAAAACAGTACCACGCCAGTCCACAGGTGCATACATTTGCATATGTATCAAATCGTTTTTTTTTACACAATAAAAGCACACAGAGCTATGGGGACTGGATATTGCGGATGTGCTAGCGGCCATCTAGCAGCCCATGTCCTCAGCTCTATACACAAAATCCCAGTGACAGGTTCCCTTTAACCACCTCCGGACCGCCTAACGCAGGATCGCGTTCCGGAGGTGGCAGCCCTGCGCAGAGTCACGCATATATGCGTCATCTCGCGATGGGCGAGATTTCCTGTGAACGCGCGCACACAGGCGCGCGCGCTCACAGGAACGGAAGGTAAGAGAGTTGATCTCCAGCCTGCCAGCGGCGATCGTTCGCTGGCAGGCTGGAGATGTGTTTTTTTTAACCCCTAACAGGTATATTAGACGCTGTTTTGATAACAGCGTCTAATATACCTGCTACCTGGTCCTCTGGTGGTCCCATTTGTTTGGATCGACCACCAGAGGACACAGGTAGCTCAGTAAAGTCCCACCAAGCACCACTACACTACACTACACCCCCCCCCCGTCACTTATTAACCCCTTATTAGCCCCTGATCACCCCTGATCACCCCATATAGACTCCCTGATCACCCCCCTGTCATTGATTACCCCCCTGTAAAGCTCCATTCAGATGTCCGCATGATTTTTACGGATCCACTGATAGATGGATCGGATCCGCAAAACGCATACGGACGTCTGAATGAAGCCTTACAGGGGCGTGATCAATGACTGTGGTTATCACCCCATATAGACTCCCTGATCACCCCCCCTGTCATTGATTACACCCCTGTCATTGATCAACCCCCTGTAAAGCTCCATTCAGACGTCCGCATGATTTTTACGGATGCACTGATAGATGGATCCGATCCTCAAAACGCATCCGGACGTCTGAATGAAGCCTTACAGGGGCATGATCAATGACTGTGGTGATCACCCCATATAGACTCCCTGATCACCCCCCTGTAAAGCTCCATTCAGATGTCCGCATGATTTTTACGGATGCACTGATAGATGGATCCGATCCTCAAAACGCATCCGGACGTCTGAATGAAGCCTTACAGGGGCATGATCAATGACTGTGGTGATCACCCCATATAGACTCCCTGATCACCCCCCTGTAAAGCTCCATTCAGATGTCCGCATGATTTTTACGGATGCACTGATAGATGGATCCGATCCGCAAAACGCATCCGGACGTCTGAATGAAGCCTTACAGGGGCATGATCAATGACTGTGGTGATCACCCCATATAGACTCCCTGATCACCCCCCTGTCATTGATCACCCCCCTGTAAAGCTCCATTCAGATGTCCGCATGATTTTTACGGATGCACTGATAGATGGATCCGATCCGCAAAACGCATCCGGACGTCTGAATGAAGCCTTACAGGGGCATGATCAATGACTGTGGTGATCACCCCATATAGACTCCCTGATCACCCCCCTGTCATTGATCACCCCCCTGTAAAGCTCCATTCAGATGTCCGCATGATTTTTACGGATGCACTGATAGATGGATCGGATCCGCAAAACGCATCCGGACGTCTGAATGAAGCCTTACAGGGGCATGATCAATGACTGTGGTGATCACCCCATATAGACTCCCTGATCACCCCCCTGTCATTGATTACCCCCCTGTAAAGCTCCATTCAGATGTCCGCATGATTTTTACGGATGCACTGATAGATGGATCGGATCCGCAAAACGCATCCGGACGTCTGAATGAAGCCTTACAGGGGCGTGATCAATGACTGTGGTTATCACCCCATATAGACTCCCTGATCACCCCCCTGTCATTGATCACCCCCCTGTCATTGATCAACCCCCCTGTCATTGATCACCCCCCTGTCATTGATCACCCCCCTGTCATTGATCACCCCCCTGTCATTGATCACCCCCCTGTCATTGATCAACCCCTCTGTCATTGATCACCCCCCTGTCATTGATCACCCCCCTGTCATTGATCACCCCCCTGTCATTGATCACCCCCCTGTCATTGATCACCCCCCTGTCATTGATCACCCCCCTGTCATTGATCACCCCCCTGTCATTGATCACCCCCCTGTCATTGATCACCCCCCTGTCATTGATCACCCCCTCTGTCATTGATCACCCCCCTGTCATTGATCACCCCCCTGTCATTGATCACCCCCCTGTAAGGCTCCATTCAGATATTTTTTTGGCCCAAGTTAGCAGAATTTTTTTTTTTTTTTCTTACAAAGTCTCATATTCCACTAACTTGTGTCAAAAAATATAATCTCACATGAACTCACCATACCCCTCACGGAATCCAAATGCGTAAAATTTTTTAGACATTTATATTCCAGACTTCTTCTCACGCTTTAGGGCCCCTAGAATGCCAGGGCAGTATAAATACCCCACATGTGACCCCATTTCGGAAAGAAGACACCCCCAGGTATTCCGTGAGGGGCATATTGAGTCCATGAAAGATTGAATTTTTTGTCCCAAGTTAGCGGAACGGGAGACTTTGTGAGAAAAAAATTAAAAATATCAATTTCCGCTAACTTGTGCCAAAAAAAAAAAAATTCTATGAACTCGCCATGCCCCTCATTGAATACCTTGGGGTGTCTTCTTTCCAAAATGGGGTCACATGTGGGGTATTTATACTGCTCTGGCATTCTAGGGGCCCCAAAGCGTGAGAAGAAGTCTGGTATCCAAATGTCTAAAAATGCCCTCCTAAAAGGAATTTGGGCACCTTTGCGCATCTAGGCTGCAAAAAAGTGTCACACATCTGGTATCGCCGTACTCAGGAGAAGTTGGGGAATGTGTTTTGGGGTGTCATTTTACATATACCCATGCTGGGTGAGAGAAATATCTTGGTCAAATGCCAACTTTGTATAAAAAAATGGGAAAAGTTGTCTTTTGCCAAGATATTTCTCTCACCCAGCATGGGTATATGTAAAATGACACCCCAAAACACATTCCCCAACTTCTCCTGAATACGGCGATACCACATGTGTGACACTTTTTTGCAGCCTAGGTGGGCAAAGGCGCCCATATTCCAAAGAGCACCTTTAGGATTTCACAGGTCATTTACCTACTTACCACACATTAGGGCCCCTGGAAAATGCCAGGGCAGTATAACTACCCCACAAGTGACCCCATTTTGGAAAGAAGACACCCCAAGGTATTCCGTGAGGGGCATGGCGAGTTCCTAGAATTTTTTATTTTTTGTCACAAGTTAGTGGAAAATGCTTATTTTTTTTTTAATTTTTTTTTCATACAAAGTCTCATATTCCACTAACTTGTGACAAAAAATAAAAAGTTCCATGAACTCACTATGCCCATCAGCGAATACCTTGGGGTCTCTTCTTTCCAAAATGGGGTCACTTGTGGGGTAGTTATACTGCCCTGGCATTCTAGGGGCCCAAATGTGTGGTAAGGAGTTTGAAATCAAATTCTGTAAAAAATGACCTGTGAAATCCGAAAGGTGCTCTTTTGAATATGGGCCCCTTTGCCCACCTAGGCTGCAAAAAAGTGTCACACATCTGGTATCTCCGTAATCGGGAGAAGTTGGGGAATGTGTTTTGGGGTGTCATTTTACATATACCCATGCTGGGTGAGAGAAATATCTTGGCAAAAGACAACTTTTCCCATTTTTTTTATACAAAGTTGGCATTTGACCAAGATATTTATCTCACCCAGCATGGGTATATGTAAAAAGACACCCCAAAACACATTCCTCAACTTCTCCTGAATACAGAGATACCAGATGTGTGACACTTTTTTGCAGCCTAGGTGGGCAAAGGGGCCCACATTCCAAAGAGCACCTTTCGGATTTCACAGGTCATTTACCTACTTACCACACATTTGGGCCCCTAGAATGCCAGGGCAGTATAACTACCCCACAAGTGACCCCATTTTGGAAAGAAGAGACCCCAAGGTATTCGCTGATGGGCATAGTGAGTTCATGGAAGTTTTTATTTTTTGTCACAAGTTTGTGGAATATGAGACTTTGTATGAAAAAAAAAATTAAAAAAAAAATCATCATTTTCCACTAACTTGTGACAAAAAATAAAAAATTCTAGGAACTCGCCATGCCCCTCACGGAATACCTTGGGGTGTCTTCTTTCCAAAATGGGGTCACTTGTGGGGTAGTTATACTGCCCTGGTATTCTAGGGGCCCAAATGTGTGGTAAGGAGTTTGAAATCAAATTCAGGAAAAAATGAGGAGTGAAATCCGAAAGGTGCTCTTTGGAATATGGGCCCCTTTGCCCACCTAGGCTGCAAAAAAGTGTCACACATCTGGTATCCCCGTACTCAGGAGAAGTTGAGGAATGTGTTTTGGGGTGTCTTTTTACATATACCCATGCTGGGTGAGATAAATATCTTGGTCAAATGACAACTTTGTATAAAAAAATGGGAAAAGTTGTCTTTTGCCAAGATATTTCTCTCACCCAGCATGGGTATATATAAAATGACACCCCAAAACACATTCCCCACCTTCTCCTGAGTACGGAGATACCAGATGTGTGACACTTTTTTGCAGCCTAGGTGGGCAAAGGGGCCCATATTCCAAAGAGCACCTTTCGGATTTCACAGGTCATTTTTTACAGAATTTGATTTCAAACTCCTTACCACACATTTGGGCCCCTAGAATGCCAGGGCAGTATAACTACCCCACAAGTGACCCCATTTTGGAAAGAAGAGACCCCAAGGTATTCGCTGATGGGCATAGTGAGTTCATAAAACTTTTTATTTTTTGTCACAAGTTAGTGGAATATGAGACTTTGTAAGAAAAAAAAAAAAAAAAAAAAAATCATAATTTTCCGCTAACTTGTGACAAAAAATAAAAAGTTCTATGAACTCACTATGCCCATCAGCGAATACCTTAGGGTGTGTACTTTCAGAAATGGGGTCATTTGTGGGGTGTTTGTACTGTCTGGCCATTGTAGAACCTCAGGAAACATGACAGGTGCTCAGAAAGTTAGAGCTGCTTCAAAAAGCGGAAATTCACATTTTTGTACCATAGTTTGTAAACGCTATAACTTTTACCCAAACCATTTTTTTTTTACCCAAACATTTTTTTTTTATCAAAGACATGTAGAACTATAAATTTAGAGCAAAATTTCTATATGGATGTCGTTTTTTTTGCAAAATTTTACTACTGAAAGTGAAAAATGTCATTTTTTTGCAAAAAAATCGTTAAATTTCGATTAATAACAAAAAAAGTAAAAATGTCAGCAGCAATGAAATACCACCAAATGAAAGCTCTATTAGTGAGAAGAAAAGGAGGTAAAATTCATTTGGGTGGTAAGTTGCATGACCGAGCAATAAACGGTGAAAGTAGTGTAGGTCAGAAGTGTAAAAAGTGGCCTGGTCTTTCAGGGTGTTTAAGCACTGGGGGCTGAGGTGGTTAATACAAATACCAGGTCTTACCTTTCATTTCATGCAGCTACAGTTTCATGGATTACAATTTGAGACCAGACAGCTACGTCCGCCTTCACTGATGACCATTAAACAAGCGTTTCATTTTCATCTGAAAAAAATAAAAAAAATCATGTAATCTTAGATATAAATGAGGGAGAAGCCTCTGGTCTGCCTGACACCTCTGTCCCCTAAACCATACTCCTGTGCCCACCCATCTTCCCACCCTAAGGCCTCTTGCACATGACCATATGCCCTCTGAGATATATGGTCCGTGAGCGCCATTGATCGTGCGCACGGGAGCACACATCATCATAGATTACAATGATGCTGTGCAAGTCGGGCCGCCCGCGGGACTATTGTCCCGCACTCATAGGATCGTATGAGTGCGGGACAATAGGCCCGCGGGAGGCATGACGTCCACAGCATCATTGTAATCTATGATGATGTGTGCTCCCGTGCGGACGATCAATGGCGCTCACGGACCGTATATCTCGGAGGGCATACGGTCGTGTGCAAGAGGCCTTAAGCTGTACTGAATTTGGTGGATCAAAATCTGTTTTGTTCAATATCCACTGCCAAAATCGAGAAACTCAGCTCAGTTGGCCAAAGTGTGAGCATCGAAGAAATGACTGGTACTTAGGCCTAGTTCACACGAACATATGGCTTTTATATTTTTTGTTCCGTTTTTGAGTTCCGTTGTCTTTCAGTTTCAGTTCCGTTTTTCCATATGGCATATACAGTATACAGTAATTACATAGAAAAAATTGGGCTGGGCATAACATTTTCAATAGATGAAATGTGGGGGATTGAGTCAGCACAACCTGTATGTAGGTGCACATCACTATGGCGAAATACATATACAAACGAAAAATACAAATGTGATCGCACTCTATATCCAGCATTCTGCCCTGCCTCCATGCTGGATGAGACATTGGTGTACATTTTGGCCAAAGCGTAATAAGCCACTCACCACGTCAAGGTCGCCTCATTTGAGTGGTCCCTAACACTAGTTCCTACCTGTTCATGGGCCATGACAGCCACACAAAGTCCAGGGAATGCAGGTCAGTTGGTACTTGCATCCCTGGATCCGATGAAAGCTGT
Organism: Bufo bufo; assembly: GCF_905171765.1. NCBI lineage: Eukaryota > Metazoa > Chordata > Amphibia > Anura > Bufonidae > Bufo > Bufo bufo. The sequence continues at coordinate 792,632,595 of NC_053389.1, read as the reverse complement.
AATGGCACCGGACGGGGTTAAAAGCAGAGTGTGCTTGGCGTGCATGCTGACCTGCATTCCCTGGACTTTGTGTGGCTGTCATGGCCCATAAACAGGTAGGAACTAGTGTTAGGGACCACTCAAATGAGGCGACCTTGACGTGGTGAGTGGCTTATTACGCTTTGGCCAAAATGTACACCAATGTCTCATCCAGCATGGAGGCAGGGCAGAATGCTGGATGCAGAGTGCGATCACATTTGCATTTTCCATTTTCAATAGATGGTTCAGCAAAAACGGAACAGATACAGAAGACATACGGATGCATTTCTGTATGTGTTCCGTTTTTTTTTGCGCACCCATTGAAATGAATGGTTCCGTATACGGACCGTATACGGAACACAAAAAAACGGCCCGTACACTCGCAAAAAAAAACAACGTTTGTGTGAACTAGGCCTTACAGGGATGCTGTGGCTGGTACTTTTAGGGGCAGTGGGTATGAGTGGGGAACACTGTAAGCAAAACTGACACACTGTGCTATTGCAGGGTCTGAGGGAGATGAAGGACATGGGAGTCACTGGGGGAGATTTATCAAAATGGGTGCAAACGAAAACTGGCTTAAGAGCTCTGAAAAATGAAAGGTGGAATCTGATTGGTTGCTATGGGAAACTAAGCCAGTTTTCCTTTAAACCAGTTTTGACAAATCTCCCCTACAGTGCACCACTTACCTAGACTGTTTACTTAAAGGGGTTGTCCCATAAAAAATATTCTACAGTTTTTAAACCAGCACCCAGATCTGAATACTTTTGTAATTGGATGCAATTAAAAATTTTGCATGGCCCTTGAGTTTTTCAATGAAATGTATCTGTATAGCGCCACCTGCTGTTTATTTTTTTCTTATTTCTTTGTCCTGCTCACTGAGGTGGCCGCACATGCTCAGTTTCATCCTTCAGCTGCCTCCTAAGCTGTGATAGGGAGAGACCTCCAGCAGAAAAGACACGCCCCCTTAGCTGCAGCAGAAAAAACACACACCCTTAGCTGCAGCAGAAAAGACGCCCCCTTAGCTGCAGCAGAAAAGACACGCCCCCTGAGCTGCAGCAGAAAACACACTCCCCTTGAGCTGTCAGCTTGATATAAATCTTGCAGAGCAATGAATGGGGAGATCTCTGGATCCTTGTGAGGTACAGGGCCGGTTCTAGCTTTGTTAGAGGTTGTCATGTACTATATGATGTCTGATTTTCATTTTGTAGATTAATCACGGGATAACCCATTTAACCCTTAAGATACCGGAGGTTGTTATTTTCGTTTTGTGTTTTAATTTTTCTTTCCTATCTTCCATGGGCTGTAACTTTTTAAATTTTCATCGCACCCCAAAATTGTACCAATCAAACCATAATCTCATCCCGCAAAAATTATATCCTACCTAAGAGAATCGCCCAAAAAATAAAAAAAACTATGGCTCTCAGACTATGGTGACACTAAAACATGATTATTTTTTTTGTTTAAAAAATGCAGGATGACTGGCCGAACTGGAAAGACAAATGTCTTTTTTTGGCCTTATGTACTATGTTACTATGTATTGGAGGCTACAAAACACAGTATTTTTTTTTTATTCTGTACCATTATGTTTATTATATATCCATATTGTTACAGAATAGCTGATCTCTTTTGTTAAAATAAGAATTGCAAATTACCGGCATCCTCATTGGCCGCAGAGGATGCCGGTAAGAAGCGGGTTTTTCACCCTTTAGATGCCGTGATCACGCTGACCGCGACATAGAAGTTTTTTTGCGGCAGGTGATGGAGCACATTGAGTCCCCGCGCTGCTGTGGCAGGGACTCGATGTGTCAGAAGGCAGCCCCATGCCGTGCAGAGGCTGCCCAATGCCCTGCACGGCATCGGGACCTGCCTTCTACGGGTGCTGAGGAGATCCAGCCCCAGGCTGCGTCTCCTAGGCAACCTGTTAGTGAATGACTCAGTGTCATACACTAACAGGCAATGCATTGTAGAGGGCATAAGACCGCCAAAAGTCCCAGAGTGGGACAGAAGTAAAGTTAAAAAAAAAAAAGTAAAAATAAGTGTTTTCAATAAAAAAAATAAAGTTTCAAGTTAAAAAGAAAAAAAAAACGCCCCTATTCCCCTGATTTTAAAAAACACATATTAGGTATCGCCGCGTCTGTAACGACCGGCTCTATAAATCTATGACATGATCCATGCAGTGCGATAGACACCATAAAAAATAAAAACTGTGTAAAAAAAAAAGGCATTTTTGTCACCTTACATCACAAAAAATGCAACACCAAGCGATCAAAAAGGCGTATGCCCCCAAAAATAGTAGCAATCTAACCGTCACCTCATCCAGCAAAAAATGAGCCCCTACATGAGACAATCGCTCAAAAAAAAAAAAAAAATATGGCTCTCAGACTATGGAGACAGTAAAACATGATTTTTTTGTTTCAAAAATGCTTTTATTGTGTTAAATGTAAAAAAAAAAAAAAAAGTATACATATTAGGCTACTTTCACACTAGCGTTCGGGTGTCCGCTCGTGCGCACCGTTTGAAGGGGCTCACGAGCGGCCCCGAACGCATCCGTCTGGCCCCAATGCATTCTCAGTGGAGGCGGATCCACTGAGAATGCATCTGCCTGCCAGCGTTTAGCCTCCGCTCCGCTCAGTGAGCGGACACCTGAACGCTGCTTGCAGCGTTCGGGTGTCCGCCTGGCCGTGCGGAGGCAAGCGGATCCGTCCACACTTACAATGTAAGTCAATGGGGACGGATCCGCTTGAAGATGACACTATATGGCTCAATCTTCAAGCGGATCCGTTCCCCATTGACTTTCAATGTAAAGTCTGAACGGATCCGCTCAGACAACTTTCACACTTAGAAAATTTTCTACGTTTTAATGCAGACGGATCCGTTCTGAACGGATGCGAACGTCTGCATTATCGGAGCGGATCCGTCTGATGAAACATCAGACGGATCCGCTCCGAACGCAAGTGTGAAAGTAGCCTTAGGTATCGCTGCGTCCGTAAAAACCTGCTCTATAAAAATACCACATGACCTAACCCCTCAGGTGAACACCGTAAAAAAAAAAAAACGGTGTCAAAATTGTATCAATTAAACCATAATCTCATCCCGCAAAAATGATATCCTACCTAAGAGAAATCGCCCAAAAAAATAAATATGGCTCTCAGACTATGGTGACACTAAAACATGATTTTTTATTTGTTTCAAAAATGATATTAGTGTATAAAAGTTAAGTAAATAAAAAAAGTAGACATATTAGGTATCGCCGTGTCCGTAACAACCTTCTCTATAAAAATATCACATGATTTAACCCTTCAGGTAAACACCGTAAAAAAAATACAATAAAAAAAACGGTGTCAAAAAGCCATTTTGTTACCTTACATCACAAAAAGTGTAATAGCAAGCGATCAAAAAGTCATATGCACCCCAAAATTGTACCAATCAAACCGTCATCTCATACTGAAAAAAATGAGCCCCTAAATAAGACATTCGCCCCAAAAATATAAAAAAAACTATGGCTTTCAGAATATGGAGACACTAAAAAATATATTTTTTTTTAAATGCTTTATTATGTAAAACTGAAACAAACAACCAAAAAAAGTCATATTTGGTATTGTAGCGTGCGTAACAACCTGCTCTATAAAAATAGCTCATGATCTAACTTGTCAGATGAACGTTGTAAATAACAAAAAATGTGCCAAAACAGCAATTTTTTTGTTACCTTGCCTCACAAAAAGTGTAATATAGAGCAACCAAAAATCATCTGTACCCTAAAATAGTATCAACAAAACTGCCACCTTATCTCATAGTTTCCAAAATGTTGTCAATTTTTTGTAGTTTCTACTGTATGGGTGCATCAGGGGGGTCTTCAAATGTGACATGGCAAGTTAAAATTATCCCAGTAAAATCTGCCCTCCAAAAACCATATGGCGTTCCTTTCCTTCTGCTCCCTGCCGTGTGGCCAAACAGCAGTTTTTGACCACATATGGGGTGTTTCTGGAAACTACAGATTCAGGGCAATAAATATTGAGTTTAGTTTAGCTGTTAATCCTGGCTTTGTTAGCGGAAAAAAATGATTAAAATGGAAAATCTGCAAAAAAAGTGAAATTCTGAAATTTCATATCCATTTTCATTTAATTCTTGTGGAACACCTAAAGGGTTAACAAACTTTGTAAAATCAGTTTTGAATACCTTGAGGGGTGTAGTTTCTAAAATGGGGTCACTTTTTTGGAGTTTCTACTCTAGGGGTGCATCAGGGTGGCTTCAAATGGGACATGGTGTCAAAAAAACAGTCAATCAAAATCTGCCTTCCAAAAACCGTATGGCGTTCCTTTCCTTCTGCGCCCTGCCGTGTGCCCGTACAGCAGTTTACGACCACATATGGGATGTTTCTGTAAACTACAGAATCAGGGCAATAAATATTGAGTTTAGTTTGGCTGTTAATCCTTGCTTTGTTAGGGTACTTTCACGCTAGCGGCAGGACGGATCCAACAGGCTGTTCACCCTGTCGGAACCGTCCTGACGCTATTTCGCCGTGCCGCCGCTCCATCCCCATTGACTATGCAATCAGTACATTGTGCAATCAGTACATTGCACGGGGTGAATATTACTTATCTTCAGGCAGGCTCGGTGCCATGTATGAGGTGCTCAACAACAAGTGACCTGTGACACAGAGATAAGAGCCCTGAAGGCGGGAAGGAGTTTTTGTTTACAACCTATCCTCATACAGTATATTTGGCCTCAACATAAAAATCATTATCAGTCTCCACCAGATTAGGTTCAGACCCCGACTCTGCTATTCCTATTTACTTACAACCAGGGCACAAGCGACAATGGGTTCACTAGTGTGAAAATCCTATCAGAGGTTGTCTTAGATGTGGGGACTGTAGCTTCTGCGACTCCATTAAACCTGGCAGAAGCTTTACTAGTACCAGTACTCAGAAGTCATATGATATACATGACTTTATTACCTGCCGCACCATGGGGGTGGTCTACTTGATTACCTGCCTTTGCGGCTTAGGGTACTTTCACACTAGCGTTGTTTGAATCCGCCGGGCAATTCCGTCGCCGGAACTGCCTGCCGGATCCGGAAAAATGTGTAAAAACGGATTACACTTGAATCCTGATCACAATGAAAAAATGCATTGGAAAAAATGGATCCGCCATTTATGGACTTTAACTTTTTTTCACATTTTTCGGGTTTAACATACAAAAGCCGGATCCGGTTTGACAGAACACACGGCGCCGGATCCGGCATTAATGCAAGTCAATGGGAAAATGGCGTTCAGTCAATGTTCAGGATTTTTGGCCGGAGGTAAAAATACAACATGGTACAGTTTTCTGAAAAGGCTGATCAGTAAAAAAGACTAAACTGAAGACATCCTGATGCATCGTGAACGGATTTCTCTCCATTCAGAATGCATTAGGATAAAAATGATCAGTTCTTTTCCAGATTTGAGCTCCTAGGACGGAACTCAGCGCTGGAAAAGAAAAACGCTAGTGTGAAAGTACCCTAAGTATGTAGGTAAGACAGGTAGAGAACTACGCCGCCGGGTAGGCGAACACCATGGGCACGTTCTGAATAACAGAGAGACCCCGGTGGCCAGACACGTTAACACTGTCCATAATGGACGTACGATGGTGCTCAAATTTACGGGGATAGAACGAGTTCGCAAACCATTACGTGGGGGTGATTGGGATAGACGTATCTTGCAACGAGAATGTTGGTGGATTTTCGAGCTTGATACGTCTAGTCCCTGTGGCCTCAATGAGCAATTTAATTTTGGCTGCTTTATCTACACTCACCTAAAGAATTATTAGGAACACCATACTAATACGGTGTTGGACCCCTTTTGCCTTCAGAACTGCCTTAATTCTACGTGGCATTGATTCCACAAGGTGCTGATAGCATTCTTTAGAAATGTTGGACCATATTGATAGGATAGCATCTTGCAGTTGATGGAGATTTGAGGGATGCACATCCAGGGCACGAAGCTCCCGTTCCACCACATCCCAAAGATGCTCTATTGGGTTGAGATCTGGTGACTGTGGGGCCATTTTAGTACAGTGAACTCATTGTCATGTTCAAGAAACCAATTTGAAATGATTCGAGCTTTGTGACATGGTGCATTATCCTGCTGGAAGTAGCCATCAGAGGATGGATACATGTTCTTATTCTGTTTACGCCAAATTCGGACTCTACCATTTGAATGTCTCAACAGAAATCGAGACTCATCAGACCAGGCAACATTTTTCCAGTCTTCAACAGTCCAATTTTGGTGAGCTCGTGCAAATTGTAGCCTCTTTTTCCTATTTGTAGTGGAGATGAGTGGTACCCGGTGGGGTCTTCTGCTGTTGTAGCCCATCCGCCTCAAGGTTGTGCGTGTTGTGACTTCACAAATGCTTTGCTGCATACCTCGGTTGTAACGAGTGGTTATTTCAGTCAACGTTGCTCTTCTATCAGCTTGAATCAGTCGGCCCATTCTCCTCTGACCTCTAGCATCCACAAGGCATTGTTGCCCACAGGACTGCCGCATACTGGATGTTTTTCCCTTTTCACACCATTCTTTGTAAACCCTAGAAATGGTTGTGCGTGAAAATCCCAGTAACTGAGCAGATTGTGAAATACTCAGACCGGCCCGTCTGGCACCAACAACCATGACACGCTCAAAATTGCTTAAATCACCTTTCTTTCCCATTCTGACATTCAGTTGGAGTTCAGGAGATTGTGTTGACCAGGACCACCCCCCTAAATGCATTGAAGCAACTGCCATGTGATTGGTTGACTAGATAATTGCATTAATGAGAAATAGAACAGGTGTTCCTAATAATTCTTTAGGTGAGTGTAGATCCCCTGCACTTCCCTCGAATTAGTCTTGTGCTTTTGTATATGACCGTAGTGAGAATCAGGCCAAAATATCCATTGGTATTCATGTTGTGTCCATTTGGACAGGATTCTATTAAGGATTCCCTATTATCTAGTCCCTTTTTAATTGGGCAATTGCTGTAGGTATGTGTGATATACCATGGTAAAAACTGTGTCATGCCCCCTTATGTCATTTTCTATTACCAGTGGTGTACTGACCTTCAAGGACCTGCGTACTGGGGGTATCTTTCAGGACCTGCCGCGTACTGGGGGTATCTTTCAGGACCTGCCAGCCCTTGTCCCCGCCCTCTGGGCGTGACCAGCGGACCCACATGACGCTCCCCATGTGTGCAATTAAGCGGCGACGCACGTGTGGTGCATGATGACGTCAGCAACTTCAGTTTAAAAGGACGTGCGCCGCGGCGCATGGTTGCTATGATGCCACATGCATTATGGGACGCCATGTGTTGAGGGAAGTGTCATATTCAAATATATATGTATATATGCCCTGACATATATGCATATATATGGGCCCGTCCATGTAGGATGTGTATGTATACATGGAGATGTATGTATGCCCCCTTGGCAGCATACAGTACAGACCAAAAGTTTGGACACACCTTCTCATTCAAAGAGTTTTCTTTATTTTCATGACTATGAAGGCATCAAAACTATGAATCAACACATGTGGAATTATATAGATAACAAACAAGTGTGAAACAACTGAAAATATGTCATATTCTAGGTTCTTCAAAGTAGCCACCTTTTGCTTTGATTACTGCTTTGCACACTCTTGGCATTCTCTTGATGAGCTTTAAGAGGTAGTCCCCTGAAATGGTTTTCACTTCACAGGTGTGCCCTGTCAGGTTTAATAAGTGGGATTTCTTGCCTTATAAATGGGGTTGGGACCATCAGTTGCGTTGAGGAGAAGTCAGGTGGATACACAGCTGATAGTCCTACTGAATAGACTGTTAGAATTTGTATTATGGCAAGAAAAAAGCAGCTAACAGTCTATTCAGTAGGACTATCAGCTGTGTATCCACCTGACTTCTCCTCAACGCAACTGATGGTCCCAACCCCATTTATAAGGCAAGAAATCCCACTTATTAAACCTGACAGGGCACACCTGTGAAGTGAAAACCATTTCAGGGGACTACCTCTTAAAGCTCATCAAGAGAATGCCAAGAGTGTGCAAAGCAGTAATCAAAGCAAAAGGTGGCTACTTTGAAGAACCTAGAATATGACATATTTTCAGTTGTTCACACTTGTTTGTTATGTATATAATTCCACATGTGTTAATTCCTAGTTTTGATGCCTTCATAGTCATGAAAATAAAGAAAACTCTTTGAATGAGAAGGTGTGTCCAAACTTTTGGTCTGTACTGTACATCTCTATGTATATAGAGTATATTATATGGGTGGGTTTCATGGGTATGGGTACATATGTCTATGGATGTGTCCCAAACATCTATGGATATATATGTACCCCTATGTATATAATATATATATATATATATATATATATATATATATAAATGTGGTATAGGTGGGCTTATTGTGCCTGCCCCTTATATGTATGTCATGTCCATTCATATATGTTTATAGATGTGCCTCAAGCATCTATAAACATATATGGCCATAATTCTTGTGCCCAATCTCCCCTGCTCCACCTCGGGAATGCGCATGCTGGGGGGGGTGGAGGAGACCGACAGCTGGACAATTATGTCCAGCGTCGGCCTCTTCAAAGGACAGAGGATCAATAAGATCCTCTGCCCTTTGTCACCATCTCCAGCAGTGCCGGAGATGGTGTGCCTAACAGGGGCATGGGAACAAAGAGTTCCCATGCCCCTGTGGGTGGCTGACCTCTGGTGCTGTAATTACAGCGCCGGAGGTGTGCATCCGCTCCACAGGCGGGAGGATCAAAGGATCCCCCCGCCTGGAAGCACGCTCCGGGATGCGCGGGCCGGCGCGGTGACGTCATATGACTGCGCTGGCCCACGTGCTCAGGCCGGCGGCGCGCATGCGCGCTGCGGCACTGGTGGGACGAGAGAGAGCGCCGCCGAGCTTAAATAGTCCGGCGACGCTACGCTCAGGAAGCAGGTAAGACCACCAGGAGCAGAAAGGATCATCCCCTGGACAATGAGCTTAATACCGGCTGAGTATCCTGGATCCCCCTATACCACCAATGATTAACCCTTATTATTAACCCTCCCTATACCACCAACGATATATTATTACCTTCCCTATACCACCAACGATATTATATTATTAACCCTTTGGTATTACCCTCCCTATACCACCAACGATATATTATTAACCCTTTGGCATTCCCCTGCCCTATACCACCAACGATCCCCTGCCATATTAACCCTTACCTTCCCCTGCATTTATACCCCTAATCCCGGATTCCCCTACATTAACCCTTACACCACCCACGTAGCCTAATTCCCCTGTGTTCCCCCAAACATTGTTCCTCATTCCCCTATAGACTCTGCTACCCTGGTTTTACCCCTGTTCTACCCTTATACCTCCCCTGGTCATCCCATCTTCTACCCCTGGTACCCCTTGATACCCCTTCACGGCTGCCCTGCATACCCCAGCAACAGCAGTGTCTGTATTAACCCTTTGTTATTCCCCGTAGGGATAGTATAGTGACAGGATTGGGTGGGCTGCTGTTAACGTGTATGAAAGTGTTAGTTATAGTTAGATTGTGGGGGTGAGTATTACAGTGGGATTGTGTCTAGTGTAGTTAATACCATATTAGTGTGTTGTTATAGTGTGTTTACTTTATTCCTGTGTGCTGCTATAAATATATATATCTATTCCATTGATATAGATATATATAATTATAAGCAAATATTAGACTGCGACGTATAGTCTGTTAATAAATACCTTTTATTTAATCACCGTGTGTAGTCTTTTGTAGCAATAGCCGAAGGTAGTTCAGTGTAGAGTAAGGTAACCAGTAGTGTTTGTTGTTTATTTAGGCATAAATAGGTGGAGTCATCACTAGACGACTCACTCCTATTTATGAATATTAATTATTGAGATTTGCATAAATATCAATAATTAATAGTCCCTCTAACACCATGTATCGCTAAAGGCCTTGATCCCATGTAACAGTACCCTCATCTTGTAAGGGGTAATATATCTGGAGGTGCGACCATACATTTTCCAGGACGGCTACATCGGGGACTAACCAACCCATATAGATGTAAGTGAGTGGTTTATTGGATGCCCTGAATGGTGATAATGGGCGATCCAATTACCCCTAATTTTAAGTGTACATATAGGTTAATAAATAAATATATATATTCTCTTTTGTTTTTGTTTTGTAGGTAGCACTAGCCCCGTGTCCCCTGATGAATCTGGGGCTATATAAATAAAAGAAACGCGTAGGGACACATATATCTATTCATCTGAGCACTTATGTTTAGGTTTCCTAGCACTCTTTAACTATCAGTGGTAGGGCTCTACCCTTCTGCCCTTTCTGCAACATTATATACACACACGGACCAGACGGTGAGAAATCGGTGTGGTCACAGATGGTGGAATACAGCAGAATCCCCACCTTTCATCTGTGGGGATGGGAACAACCTGATTGGGTGTGAGATTCAAGCAAGGTCCTACCTGTACACGTTCTCCGGCAAGAAGTGTACACCTTTATGAATGCTGGTTTATCCTTCTTAGGTATAAACACACTTTCATGGTAGGGAATTGTTTGTGGTACTGGCCCCCTAAGGGGCGGTGTCTATGAATAGAATTGTGGGCCTTTTGAATTTTAAAGGTATAACATTAAAAGTTACATTTTACTACTGCCCTTTTTATTGTTTTGGTTCTATTTACTTACTACCAGGGCACAAGCGACAATGGGTTCACTAGTGTCCTATAATATGTCTGCCCAGCCTTCCTACCAGGGTACACCATCATATTGGTTTAGGTCACTGTTAAAGGCTAAGGACAAGTTTGCATCATTTTTTTAATCAAATTGCATGTATTTCGAGCTTCCAAGATTGTTTTAAATAACTCCGTCCACCCAGCAAACCTGTTCACAGAAGTATACTGACTTGCTCTCTGGCTTCTTGGGTCTGCCGCTGTCTTCAACGCGCTTCAGTCCTACATGCAAGCTTCCAGCACAGACGGGGTCACATGCCACTTGGACACATCACTGCTGCAGCCAGTCATTGGCTTCAGCGGTGTACGTGACCGTCGTTTGTGCTCGAAGGGGAGAGAAGAGGGCAGCGGATCAAAGGAGCATCGGAGAGCGGGTTTATATGCTTGCCTTCACAGAACCCGTTGGGTGGGGGAGTTATTAAAACGCTCTTAAAAGCTAGACAACCCCTTTGATTAGAAATGTCACAGTAATTTGCACGTATAAACACTACCTAGTGGTCAGACAAGCTCTCTAACAGCTCTGCCCCGCTCTCACCTCTTATGGCCAAAACACCCTGGTCGTTAAGGGGTTAATGCAAAATACACCTAAACCAAACACTAAGAGGCTCATTTATGAACTTACGTGCGCCTGTTTTCTGGTCTAAAAAAGTCGCAGATGGCGTTTTGCAAATGCGGTCTGCAATACGGCAACGGGCAGCACACACGTGTGCAGGAGGCCTTAAGGTGTAAACCACATATATTATTATAGATAGAGTTCATAAATGTGGTGCAGGCACACAAAGCAAAGCCAGACTTAAAACTGACATAAAAACAACCGCCTAAATGTAGAAAACATTACTTTTAGTAAAGAAATTCAGACAAAATAGTGTGCTGTCCGCATCCGTTGCTCCGTTCCGTGGCCCCGAATAAATTTTAGATCATGTCCTATTCTTGTCCGTTTAGCGGACAAGAATAGGCATTTCTATAATGGGCCGTCTGTTCCGTTCCACAAATTGCGGAAGGCACACGGGCGACATCCGTGTTTTGCGGATCCGCAATTTGCGGACCACAAAACACGGCACGTTCTTGTGAAAGAGGCCTAAGGCTTCGTGGCACTGTCTATAGTTCAGTCTGCAAACCACGGATCTGCAAAATACAGATACCTTCCATGTGCGATCTACATTTCTCTCGCTCCCATCGATATAAAGGTCTATTCTTGTCCACAATAGGGACCAGAAGAAGACATACGCTATAATTTGTGGAACAGCCACATGGATCCACAAAAAATACAGATGTGTGCATGGCCCCACAGAACTGAGTGGGTCAGTGAGCTATCCGCAAAAAAAAAATGCAGGAGGCCTTAGGCTATTTTTCCACTGCCTTTTTCGTACATAAATCTGCAACATAATCTGCATGTGTCGGCACAGACTTCGCTGCAGATATTGCAAGTGATGAAATCTTCTGCACAGTTCTTTAAGGCCGGGTGTCCATCCTGCTCTTGTATTGCTTTTTAATACCACACCGATTTTGCAGGTAACACGTTAAATCACAAGGGATCTTTTATGAACATTTTTATGCCAGTTTTTGGAGTAAAAAAAAAAGTAGCAAAACCCTTTTTTGCGACTTGGCCATGTCTGGAATTCCCATAGAAATGAGTGTAGCAGCCACACGCTTGCCTGACCAGCCGCTCTGTTCATTTCAGGGGGCTGCGGGGGGTACAGGGCTCCCATTTTTGTGATCGTGGGGCTCCCAGCGGTAGCACCCCCACCGATCTATTAGTTATCCCATGGATCGGGGATAACTTAATGTAACCGGAATAATTTAAATTACCCTTTTCTGTGGATTGTTGGACGAGGTGAAAAAAGGTCTATATAGGTTGCACCATCTAGTGGCAGTGTGATGTAATTACATGGCCTTTTATTATAATTACTAGGGATGAGTGAATGGACTTCGGATAAAACATCCGAAGTCGATTCGCATAAAACTTTGTTCTAATACTGTATGCAGCAGGAGCTCCGTACAGTATTAGAATGTATTGGCTCCGATGACCCAAAGTTATTGCTTCACGAGACTTCATGCAATACCTTCATAAATGTATTTCTACTGTAAAAAAAACATTTCCCAAACTCTGTTTGGTTCCAAGGTACCACCATTAACCCTATTACTTCCGCTCTGTGGTCTCCCGCTGGCCCGCAATGCGCTCGGAATAATCACCTTTTTAGCAGGGGGCTTCCGGACACTCCATGGCACGTCCATGGTCCCACACTGCACTGACCTCCTGTTGTACGCACGCCGTGACCTGACGCGCTGTGTGACATCAGGCCCAGAGCAGCGCGGAACGATGGAGTGTCGGCGGCGCCCCTGCTGGAAACGTAAGTTGGTGACACCGAGTGGGTAGTGGCGCGATTAAGGCCGGGCGCTCGGAGTTCACAGTGTCATAGCAATAAAAGACGCTGTGCACTCCGGGTGTCAGGAGAAGGGCAGGCTGGGCTTTCACGGACCGTGCGTCTGTGGTCTAACTAAAATGTGTCCCGGCCTTAGGGGAGATATGGCACAAGGGGAGCAGAGACTATGACACAAGGGGGAGAGAGACGATGGCACAAGGGGGAGTGGAGCTGATGGCACTGGGTGGGGAGAGCTGAAGGCACTGGGTTGGGGAAGAGCTGATGGCTCTGGGGTGGGGGAGAGCTGATGGCACGGAGTGGGGAGAGCTGAAGGCACTGGGGAAGTGGAGCTGATGGCACTGGGGAAGTAGAGCTGATGGCACTGGGGAAGTGGAGCTGATGGCACTGGGGAAGTGGAGCTGATGGCACTGAGGTGCGCGAGAGCTGATGGCACTGGGCTAGGGGTGAGCTGATGGCACTGGGGTGGGAAAGAGCTGAAGGCATTGGGGGAAAAGAGCTGATGGCACGGGGGGAAAGCTAATGGCACTGGGGGATAGTGCAGCTTATGGCACTGGGGGAACGGAGCTGATGGCACTGGGGGGAACGAAGGGTGTTGGGGACTGATGGTAGGGGGTCTGATGAGTTTTTATAAAGGAAAACAGTCTATTAATTAATTTTTTCTTATTAGAGTACTCGAATTAATCGTAAAAATAATCGGTAGAATACTCGATCTCTAAAATAATCGTTAGCTGCAGCCCTAGTCGTAACCATAGAAACGAGCAGTGTATAAGGTGATGGAAAATTCAATCCAGCCAGCAAAGGAGGCAATATGGACAATCACAGTACGTTTGTGAGTGCCTTGTATTCACTTTCACTACATGATAAATGCAATTTGCTGAAGTGACACAACCCCTTTAACCCCTTAGGGACGCATGACGTACCGGTACGGCATGTTTCCCGAGTCCTTAAGGACCCATGACGTACTGGTACGTCATGGGTTTAAACCGCGATTGCGGCGTGGCGGGGGTTAATCGGAACAGGATGCCCGCTGAAATCATTCAGCGGGCATCCTGTCACAACGCCGGGAGGGTCATGTGACCCCCCCCCCCCGTATCGGCGATCGCCGCAAACCGCAGGTCAATTCAGACCTGCGGTTTGCTGCTTTTTACCTGGTGCGGCGGCTGTGGTCGGCGGTGCCATCGGGTCCCCATGCGGCTGTAGGGGGGACCCGATGGCATGGAAGGCAGCGCGATGTCTAAGGAAGAGTCCGTATCGATCGTCTCTATAAACATATCACATGTTTAAACAAACCCCTCAGATGAACACCGTAAAAAATTAAAAATAAAAACTTTGCTAAATAAACCATTTTTTGTCACCTTAAATCACAAAAAGTACAACAGCAAGCGATCAAAAAGGCGTTTGACCACCAAAATAGTACCAATCTAACCGTCACCTCATCCCGCAAAAAATGAGCCCCTACCTGAGATAATCGCCCAAAAACTGAAAGAATTATGGCTCTCAGACTATGGAAACACTAAAACATGATTTTTTTTTGCTTCAAAAATAAAATCATTGTGCAAAACTTACATAAATAAAAAAAAAGTATACATATTAGGTATCGCCGCATCCGTGACAACCTGGTCTATAAAAATATCACATGATCTAACCTGTCAGATGAATGTTGTAAATATCAAAAAATAAAAACGATGCCAAAACAGTTTTTTCTTCTTATCTTGCCTCACAAAAAGTGTAATATAGAGCAACCAAAAATCATATGTACCCGAAACTAGTACCAACAATACTGCCACCCTATCCCGTAGTTTCTAAAATGGGGCCACTTTTTTGGAGTTTCTACTCTAGGGGTGCATCAGGGGGGCTTCAAATGGGACATGGTGTCAAAAAAAACAGTCCAGCAAAACCTGCCTTCCAAAAACCGTATGGCATTCCTTTCCTTCTGCGCCCTGCCGTGTGCCCATACAGCTGTTTACAACCACATATGGGGTGTTTCTGTAAACTACTGAATCAGGGCCATAAATATTGAGTTTTGTTTGGCTGTTAACCCTTGCTTTGTTACTGGGAAAAATGGATTAAAATGGAAAATCTGCCAATAAATTGAAATTCTGAAATTTCATCTCCATTTGCCAATAACTCTTGTGGAACACCTAAAGGGTTAACGACGTTTGTAAAATCTGTTTTGAATACCTTGAGGGGTGTAGTTTCTTAGATGGGGTCACTTTTATGGAGTTTCTACTCTAGGGGTGCATCAGGGGACTTCAAATGGGACATGGCGTCAAAAAAACCTGCCTTCCAAAAACCGTATGGCATTTCTTTCCTTCTGTGCCCTGCCGTGTGCCCGTACAGCGGTTTACGACCACATATGGGGTGTTTCTGTAAACTACAGAATCAGGGCCATAAATATTGAGTTCAGTTTGGCTGTTAACCCTTGCTTTGTAACTGAAAAAAAATTATTAAAATGGAAAAAAAATGAAATTTTGAAATTGTATCTCTATTTTCCATTAATTCTTGTGGAACACCTAAAGGGTTAACAAAGTTTGTAAAATCTTTCTAAAAAGTTTCTATTATGTAAGCCTCGCAAAGTGACTTCAGACCTGAACTGGTCCCTAAAAATTGGGTTTTTTAAAATTTCTGAAAAATTTCAAGATTTGCTTCTAAACTTCTAAGCCTTGTAACATCCCCAAAAAATAAAATATCATTCCCAAAATGATCCAAACATGAAGTAGACATATGGGGAATGTAAAGTAATAACTCTTTTTGGAGGTATTACTATGTATTATAGAAGTAGAGAAATTGAAACATGGAAATTTGCAATTTTTTACAAATTTTTGGTAAATTTGGTATTTTTTTTATAAATAAAAATGAATTTTTTTTACTTCATTTTACCAGTGTCATAAAGTACAATATGTGACGAAAAAACAATCTCAGAATGGCCTGGATAAGTCAAAGCGTTTTAAAGTTATCAGCACTTAAAGTGACACTGGTCAGATTTGCAAAAAATGGCCAAGTCTTTAAGGTGAAATAGGGCTGAGTCCTTAAGGGGTTAAAGAGGACCTTTCATTACAATAAAAAATCTAAACTAAGTATACTGACATGGAGAGCGGCGCCCAAGGATCTCCCTGCACTTAATATTATCCCTGGGCGCCGCACCGTTCTCCCGGTATAGGCTCCGGTATCTTCAGATTTTCGCTCAACTGGGAGGGGCCTGCTCTTGTTCTCCTGGGCGTCTCCTTCTCCCAGGCTGGAGAAAAAAAACTCTAGTTTAGATTTTTTATCGTAATGAAAGGTCCTCTTTAAAGGCTATGTACACCTCGGAGTGAATTTTTTTATGATTGCATTTTATACTCATTTTTGGCTAAAAATAATTTTATTAATTGGCCTTTATTAAAAATATTGAGCTGTTCTGTCACAAAGGGTTAACTGTGTTTCTAGCTGTTTGACTGGTACTTTCACTTTTGTCATCTATAACCCTTATCTCTAAATTACTAAGGCCTCTTTCAGACGGGCGTTGCGGGAAAATGTGTGGGTGCGTTGCGGGAACACGCGCGATTTTTCTGCGCGAGTGCAAAACATTGTAATGCGTTTTGTACTCGCGTGAGAAAAATCGCGCATTTTTGGTACCCAAACCCGAACTTCTTCACAGAAGTTCGGGCTTGGGATTGGTGTTTCTGTAGATTGTATTATTTTCCCTTATAACATGGTTATAAGGGAAAAATAATAGCATTTCTGAATACAGAATGCATAGTAAAATAGCGCTGGAGGGTTAAAAATAATAAAAAATAATTAAACTCACCTTAGTCCACTTGATCGCGCTGCCGGCATCTCCTTCTGTCTCCTTCTTTGCTGATTGTAGGAACATGACATGTGATGACGTCACTCCGGTCATCACATGATCCATCACATGATCTTTTACCATGGTGATGGATCATGTGATGGACCATGTGATGACCGGAGTGACGTCACCACAGGTCCTGTTCCTACAATCAGCAAAGAAGGAGACAGAAGGAGATGCCGGCAGCGCGATCAAGTGGACTAAGGTGAGTTTAATTATTTTTATTTATATCCGCACTTGCTTGCTGATGCTTGCGATTTTCACGCAACCCCATTCATTTCTATGGGGCCTGCGTTACGTGAAAAACGCACAAAGAGGAGCATGCTGCGCTTTATCACGCAACGCACAAGTGATGCGTGAAAATCACAGCTCATGTGAACAGCCCCATAGAAATGAATGGGTTGGATTCAGTGCGGGTGCAATGCGTTCAACTCACGCATTGCATCCGCGCGAATACTCGCCCGTGTGAAAGGGGCCTAAGAGTTCATAAACACTTATTAAAGGGGTTCTCCAGGAATTAAGAAAATACCTAAATATTACTTTATTTAAATATATTCCCAAATACCTTTTGTAGAGGGAAGGAGAATTATGCAAATATATGTACATATGTCTTTCAATATATACACATGTACACTCACCTAAAGAATTATTAGGAACACCTGTTCTATTCTCATTAATGCAATTATCTAGTCAACCAATCACATGGCAGTTGCTCAATGCATTTAGGGGGGTGCTCCTGGTCAAGACAATCTCCTGAACTCCAAACTGAATGTCAGAATGGGAAAGAAAGGTGATTTAAGCAATTTTGAGCGTGGCATGGTTGTTGGTGCCAGACGGGCCGGTCTGAGTATTTCACAATCTGCTCAGTTACTGGGATTTTCACGCACAACCATTTCTAGGGTTTACAAAGAATTTTGTAAAAAGGGAAAAACATCCAGTATGCGGCAGTCCTGTGGGCAAAAATGCCTTGTGGATGCTAGAGGTCAGAGGAGAATGGGCCGACTGATTCAAGCTGATAGAAGAGCAACGTTGACTGAAATAACCACTTGTTACAACCGAGGTATGCAGCAAAGCATTTGTGAAGCCACAACACGCACAACCTTGAGGCGGGTGGGCTACAACAGCAGAAGACACCACCGGGTACCACTCATCTCCACTACAAATAGGAAAAAGAGGCTACAATTTGCACGAGCTCACCAAAATTGGACTGTTGAAGACTGGAAAAATGTTGCTTGGTCTGATAAATCTAGATTTCTGTTGAGACATTGAAATGGTAGAGTCCGAATTTGGCGTAAACAGAATGAGAACATGTATCCATCCTCTGATGGCTACTTCCAGCAGGATAATGCACCATGTCACAAAGCTCGAATCATTTCAAATTGGTATCTTGAACATGACAATGAGTTCACTGTACTAAAATGGCCCCCACAGTCACCAGATCTCAACCCAATAGAGCATCTTTGGGATGTGGTGGAATGGCAGCTTCGTGCCCTGGATGTGCATCCCTCAAATCTCCATCAACTGCAAGATGCTATCCTATCAATATGGGCCAACATTTCTAAAGAATGCTATCAGCACCTTGTGGAATCGATGCCACGTAGAATTAAGGCAGTTCTAAAGGCAAAAGGGGGTCCAACACCGTATTAGTATGGTGTTCCTAATAATTCTTTAGGTGAGTGTATATTGGCCCTGTATGGTCAGTATGGGCCCAGGTATGTGTAAATATATATATATATACACTGCTCAAAAAAATAAAGGGAACACTTAAACAACACAATGTAACTCCAAGTCAATCACACTTCTGTGAAATCAAACTGTCCACTTAGGAAGCAACACTGAGTGACAATCAATTCCACATGTTGTTGCGCAAATGGGATAGACAACAGGTGGAAATTATAGGCAATTTTGCAAGACCCCCCCAATAAAGGAGTGGTTCTGCAGGTGGTAACCACAGACACTTCTCAGTTCCTATGCTTCCTGGCTGATGTTTTGGTCACTTTTGAATGCTGGCGATGCTTTCACTCTAGTGGTAGCATGAGACGGAGTCTACAACCCACACAAGTGGCTCAGGTAGTGCAGCTTATCCAGGATGGCACATCAATGCGAGCTGTGGCAAGAAGGTTTGCTGTGTCTGTCAGCGTAGTGTCCAGAGCATGGAGGCGCTACCAGGAGACAGGCCAGTACATCAGAAGACGTGGAGGAGGCCGTAGGAGGGCAACAACCCAGCAGCAGGACCGCTACCTCCGCCTTTGTGCAAGGAGGAACAGGAGGAGCACTGCCAGAGCCTTGTAAAATTACCTCCAGCAGGCCACAAATGTGCATGTGTCTGCTCAAACAGACTCCATGAGGGTGATATTAGGGCCCGACGTCCACAGGTGGGGGTTGTGCTTACAGCCCAACACCGTGCAGGACGTTTGGCATTTGCCAGAGAACACCAAGATTGGAAAATTCGCGACTGGCGCCCTGTGCTCTTCACAGATGAAAGCAGGTTCACACTGAGCACATGTGACAGACGTGACAGAGTCTGGAGACGCCGTGGAGAACGTTCTGCTGCCTGCAACATCCTCCAGCATGACCGGTTTGGCATTGGGTCAGTAATGGTGTGGGGGTGGCATTTCTTTTGGAGGGGCCGCACAGCCCTCCATGTGCTTGCCAGAGGTAGCCTGACTGCCATTAGGTACCGAGATGATCCTCAGACCCCTTGTGAGACCATATGCTGGTGCGGTTGGCCCTGGGTTCCTCCTAATGCAAGACAATGCTAGACCTCATGTGGCTGGAGTGTGTCAGCAGTTCCTGCAAGATGAAGGCATTGGTGCTATGGACTGGCCCGCCCGTTCCCCAGACCTGAATCCAATTGAGCACATCTGGGACATCATGTCTCGATCTATCCACCAACGTCACGTTGCACCACAGACTGTCCAGAAGTTGGCAGATGCTTTAGTCCAGGTCTGGGAGGAGATCCCTCAGGAGACCGTCCGCCACCTCATCAGGAGCATGCACAGGCGTTGTAGGGAGGTCATACAGGCACGGGAGGCCACACACACTACTGAGCCTCATTTTGACTTGTTTAAGGACATTACATCAAAGGTGGATCAGCCTGTAGTGTGTTTTTCACTTTAATTTTGAGTGTGACTCCAAATCCAGACCTCCATGGGTTTAAAAAATTTGATTTCCATTGTTTTTTATTTTGTGATTTTGTTGTCAGCACATTCAACTATGTAAAGAACAAAGTATTTTAGAAGAATATTTAATTAATTCCGATCTAGAATGTTATTTTTGTGTTCCCTTTATTTTTTGAGCAGTGTATATATATATATATATATATATATATATATAGAGAGAGAGAGAGAGAGAGAGAGAGATGTGTGTATGCCCCTTACATTGCACACATCTGTATATAAATATATATATATGGGCTTATATTATAATTGGGGATGTCTATATATAGATGTACTGTATGTATGCCCCAGTTATTACATACATCTGTAAATATGTATCTGCTATGGCTGTCCCCAGGTATATGTTGTGTAGATGTATATATATGTATATGGATGTGCCCGATTATCTATATGCATATATATATATACTTATATAATCCTAAATGTGGCCAGTATACATCCCCCCATCATGGGTGCCCACTTCCCCAGCCAAATCTTCCTGCAGGCACATTCCAACGTGCCTGCATGGCCTGAACAATCATGTCCAGGTGCGGCCACATCAAAAGACAGGGGATCGATAAGATCCGCTGTCTTTTGTTAAACATTTCCAGCAGGGCTGGACATGTTTAGCATAACAGAGATAGGGGAAAAAAGTTCCCCTCCCTCTGTTTGTAGAATACCTCTGGTGCGGTAATTATTGTTGAAATCTCCCCCCCCCCCCCCCCGCCTCAAAGCGTGTGCCAGACGCGCGGGCTGGTGCGGTGATGTCATATTCACGCACCAGCCCACGTGGACCTGGCTGCAGGCATGCGTGCTCACGTCTGCAATGCGGGAGCTAGCGCCGCAGGGTTTAAATACCCAGACGGTGCTGCGCTAGTTAGGTTAGCCCAGCATGTCCCAGAAGAGAGCGCAACCGGTACTCCGAAGTTAACTCCTGCAGCCCCCCTGAGATGCAAGAATCATCCCCTGGATGACGAGCATCCAAGCGAGGATCATCCCTGGACAACGAGCATTTAAGTATCATTTAACCCCCGCTCTGCCACCCTATACCACCAACGATACCCCACCTGCATTAACCCTTTGTTTATTAACCCCTGCTATACCACCAACGCTTCTACCCCTGCAATCTTACCCTTGCTGCCCTGTCCCATACCCCAGCCTTGCTCCTTTGCCCTGATTTACCCCTGCATACCCAGGTCTAGCATTTAACCCTGCTGCTTGATAAACCCCTTGCTGGGCTGATCCTGATAAGTCCCTGAACCCCAGTACTCTGCCTGATTACCCCAGGAATTAACCTGTCCACCCCTGCATCAGTCAGCATTATATTGTGGTTAACCCTTTGTCTCCCATACGTATAGTGTATAGGCAGGTTGGGTGGGCTGCTGCTAAATATACGTGTGTGAGTGTAATGTTTAGGTAGTGTTTGGGGTGGAATTGTGTATTATATTGTACTGTGTAGTGTAGTGTAGTTAGGTGTAATATTATATTGCTGTGTTGTAGTGTGTTTAATATACACTCCCTGTCCCAAAAGAAAGTTGCCACCAAAAAGATTTCGTTGGACCGCCTTTAGCTTTAATTACGACACGCATTCGCTGTGGCATTGTTCCGATAAGCTTCTGCAATGTCACAAGATTTATTTCCATCCAGTGTTGCATAAATTTTTCAACAAGATCTTGCATTGATGATGGTAAAGTCTGACCGCTGCTGCGCAAAGCCATCTCTAGCACATCCCAAAGATTCTCAATGGGGTTAAGGTCTGGACACTGTGGTGGCCAATCCATGTGTGAAGATGATGTCTCATGCTCCCTGAACCACTCTTTCACAATTTGAGCCCGATGAACCCTGGCATTGTCATCTTGGAATATGCCTGTGCCATCAGGGAAGAAAAAATCCATTGATGGAATAACCTGGTCATTCAGTATGTTCAGGTAGTCAGCTGACCTCATTCTTGGAGAACATACTGTTGCTGAACCTAGACCTGACCAACTGCAGCAACCCCAGATCATAGCACTGCCCCCACAGGCTTGTACAGTAGGCACTAGGCATGATGGGTGCATCACTTCATCTGCCTCTCTTCTTACCCTGATGCGCCCATCACTCTGGAACAGGGTAAATCTGGACTCATCAGACCACATCACCTTCTTCCATTGCTCCAGAGTCCAATCTTTATACTCCCGAGCAAATTGAAGCCTTTTCTTCTGGTTTGCCTCACTGATTAGTGGTTTTCTTACGGCCACACAGCTGTTCAGTCCCGATCCCTTGAGTTCCCTTCGCATTGTGCGTGTGGAAATGCTCTTACTTTCACTATTAAACATAGCCCTCAGTTCTACTGTTGTTTTTCTTCGATTTGATTTCACCAAACGTTTAAGTGATCGCCGATCACGATCATTCAGGATTTCTTTCCCGCCACATTTCTTCCTCGAATACGATGGGTCCCCACTATCCTTCCAGTTTTTAAAAATGCGTTGGACAGTTCTTAACCCAATTTTAGTAGTTTCTGCAATCTCCTTAGATGTTTTCTCTGCTTGATGCATGCCAATGATTTGACCCTTCTCAAACAGACTTACATCTTTTCCACGACCACGAGATGTGTCTTTCGACATGGTTGTTTAAGAAATGAGAAGCAACTCATTGCACCAGTTGGGGTTAAATAACTTGTTGCCGGCTGAAAGATAATCGCCCATGCAGTAATTATCCAATAGGAGGCTCATAACTATTTGCTTAGTTAAATCCAGGTGGCGACCTTTTTTTTTTGGACAGTGTATATTACTGTGTGCGACTATAAATATATATATTTATATGTCCTTAGATATAAATATATATAATTATAGCAATAAGTAGACTGTATAGCTTGTTTTGTTTAATAAATATACTTTATTATTTATAGGACAGTGTATAGTCTTTTATAGTCGCCGCTGTAGTATAGCAGTAAGTCGCACGTAGTTCAGTGTAGAGTAAAGGCAACAGAGGTAGCTAGTTAGCTAGACAATTAGTTAATTAGCTAGTTTATTATTGATAGCATAAAAAGGCGGAGTCATCACTAGATGATTCACGTCTATTTATATATATTAATTATTGAGATTACCCAAAATATCAATAATTAACCACCTCAGCCCCCAGTGCTTAAACACCCTGAAAGACCAGGCCACTTTTTACACTTCTGACCTACACTACTTTCACCGTTTATTGCTCGGTCATGCAACTTACCACCCAAATGAATTTTACCTCCTTTTCTTCTCACTAATAGAGCTTTCATTTGGTGGTATTTCATTGCTGCTGACATTTTTACTTTTTTGTTATTAATCGAAATTTAACGATTTTTTTGCAAAAAAATGACATTTTTCACTTTCAGTTGTAAAATTTTGCAAAAAAAAACGACATCCATATAGAAATTTTGCTCTAAATTTATAGTTCTACATGTCTTTGATAAAAAAAAAATGTTTGGGTAAAAAAAAAATGGTTTGGGTAAAAGTTATAGCGTTTACAAACTATGGTACAAAAATGTGAATTTCCGCTTTTTGAAGCAGCTCTGACTTTCTGAGCACCTGTCATGTTTCCTGAGGTTCTACAATGCCCAGACAGTACAAACACCCCACAAATGACCCCATTTCTGAAAGTACACACCCTAAGGTATTCGCTGATGGGCATAGTGAGTTCATAGAACTTTTTATTTTTTGTCACAAGTTAGCGGAAAATGATGTTTTTTTTTTCCTTACAAAGTCTCATATTCCACTAACTTGTGACAAAAAATAAAAAGTTCTATGAACTCACTATGCCCATCAGCGAATACCTTGGGGTCTCTTCTTTCCAAAATGGGGTCACTTGTGGGGTAGTTATACTGCCCTGGCATTCTAGGGGCCCAAATGTGTGGTAAGGAGTTTGAAATCAAATTCTGTAAAAAATGACCTGTGAAATCCGAAAGGTGCTCTTTGGAATATGGGCCCCTTTGCCCACCTAGGCTGCAAAAAAGTGTCACACATCTGGTATCTCCGTACTCAGGAGAAGGTGGGGAATGTGTTTTGGGGTGTCATTTTATATATACCCATGCTGGGTGAGAGAAATATCTTGGCAAAAGACAACTTTTCCCATTTTTTTATACAAAGTTGTCATTTGACCAAGATATTTATCTCACCCAGCATGGGTCTATGTAAAAAGACACCCCAAAACACATTCCTCAACTTCTCCTGAGTACGGGGATACCAGATGTGTGACACTTTTTTGCAGCCTAGGTGGGCAAAGGGGCCCATATTCCAAAGAGCACCTTTCGGATTTCACTCCTCATTTTTTCCTGAATTTGATTTCAAACTCCTTACCACACATTTGGGCCCCTAGAATACCAGGGCAGTATAACTACCCCACAAGTGACCCCATTTTGGAAAGAAGACACCCAAGGTATTCCGTGAGGGGCATGGCGAGTTCCTAGAATTTTTTATTTTTTGTCACAAGTTAGTGGAAAATGATGATTTTTTTTTTTTTTTTTCATACAAAGTCTCATATTCCACAAACTTGTGACAAAAAATAAAAACTTCCATGAACTCACTATGCCCATCAGCGAATACCTTGGGGTCTCTTCTTTCCAAAATGGGGTCACTTGTGGGGTAGTTATACTGCCCTGGCATTCTAGGGGCCCAAATGTGTGGTAAGTAGGTAAATGACCTGTGAAATCCGAAAGGTGCTCTTTGGAATGTGGGCCCCTTTGCCCACCTAGGCTGCAAAAAAGTGTCACACATCTGGTATCTCTGTATTCAGGAGAAGTTGAGGAATGTGTTTTGGGGTGTCTTTTTACATATACCCATGCTGGGTGAGATAAATATCTTGGTCAAATGCCAACTTTGTATAAAAAAATGGGAAAAGTTGTCTTTTGCCAAGATATTTCTCTCACCCAGCATGGGTATATGTAAAATGACACCCCAAAACACATTCCCCAACTTCTCCCGATTACGGAGATACCAGATGTGTGACACTTTTTTGCAGCCGAGGTGGGCAAAGGGGGCCCATATTCAAAAGAGCACCTTTCGGATTTCACAGGTCATTTTTACAGAATTTGATTTCAAACTCCTTACCACACATTTGGGCCCCTAGAATGCCAGGGCAGTATAACTACCCCACAAGTGACCCCATTTTGGAAAGAAGAGACCCCAAGGTATTCGCTGATGGGCAAAGTGAGTTCATGGAAGTTTTTATTTTTTGTCACAAGTTAGTGGAATATGAGACTTTGTATGAAAAAAAAAAAAAATAAAAAAATAAGCATTTTCCACTAACTTGTGACAAAAAATAAAAAATTCTAGGAACTCGCCATGCTCCTCACGGAATACCTTGGGGTCTCTTCTTTCCAAAATGGGGTCACTTGTGGGGTAGTTATACTGCCCTGGCATTTTCCAGGGGCCCTAATGTGTGGTAAGTAGGTAAATGACCTGTGAAATCCTAAAGGTGCTCTTTGGAATATGGGCCCCTTTGCCCACCTAGGCTGCAAAAAAGTGTCACACATGTGGTATCGCCGTATTCAGGAGAAGTTGGGGAATGTGTTTTGGGGTGTCATTTTACATATACCCATGCTGGGTGAGAGAAATATCTTGGCAAAAGACAACTTTTCCCATTTTTTTATACAAAGTTGGCATTTGACCAAGATATTTCTCTCACCCAGCATGGGTATATGTAAAATGACACCCCAAAACACATTCCCCAACTTCTCCTGAGTACGGCGATACCAGATGTGTGACACTTTTTTGCAGCCTAGATGCGCAAAGGTGCCCAAATTCCTTTTAGGAAGGCATTTTTAGACATTTGGATACCAGACTTCTTCTCACGCTTTGGGGCCCCTAGAATGCCAGGGCAGTATAAATACCCCACATGTGACCCCATTTTGGAAAGAAGACACCCCAAGGTATTCAATGAGGGGCATGGCGAGTTCATAGAAATTTTTTTTTTTTGGCACAAGTTAGCGGAAATTGATATTTTTAATTTTTTTCTCACAAAGTCTCCCGTTCCGCTAACTTGGGACAAAAATTTCAATCTTTCATGGACTCAATATGCCCCTCACGGAATACCTGGGGGTGTCTTCTTTCCGAAATGGGGTCACATGTGGGTATTATACTGCCCTGGCATTCTAGGGGCCCTAAAGCGTGAGAAGAAGTCTGGAATATAAATGTCTAAAAAATTTTACGCATTTGGATTCCGTGAGGGGTATGGTGAGTTCATGTGAGATTTTATTTTTTGACACAAGTTAGTGGAATATGAGACTTTGTAAGAAAAAAAAAATAAAATTCCGCTAACTTGGGCCAAAAAAATATCTGAATGGAGCCTTACAGAGGGGTGATCAATGACAGGGGGGTGATCAATGACAGGGGGGTGATCAATGACAGGGGGGTGATCAGGGAGTCTATATGGGGTGATAACCACAGTCATTGATCACGCCCGTGTAAGGCTTCATTCAGACGTCCGGATGCGTTTTGCGGATCCGATCCATCTATCAGTGCATCCGTAAAAATCATGCGGACATCTGAATGGAGCTTTACAGGGGGGTAATCAATGACAGGGGGGTGATCAATGACAGGGGGGGTGATCAGGGAGTCTATATGGGGTGATCACCACAGTCATTGATCATGCCCCTGTAAGGCTTCATTCAGACGTCCGGATGCGTTTTGCGGATCCGATCCATCTATCAGTGCATCCGTAAAAATCATGCGGACATCTGAATGGAGCTTTACAGGGGGGTAATCAATGACAGGGGGGTGATCAATGACAGGGGGGTGATCAGGGAGTCTATATGGGGTGATCACCACAGTCATTGATCATGCCCCTGTAAGGCTTCATTCAGACGTCCGGATGCGTTTTGCGGATCCGATCCATCTATCAGTGCATCCGTAAAAATCATGCGGACATCTGAATGGAGCTTTACAGGGGGGTAATCAATGACAGGGGGGTGATCACCACAGTCATTGATCATGCCCCTGTAAGGCTTCATTCAGACGACCGGATGCGTTTTGCGGATCCGATCCATGTATCAGTGCATCCGTAAAAATCATGCGGACATCTGAATGGAGCTTTACAGGGGGGTAATCAATGACAGGGGGGTGATCAGGGAGTCTATATGGGGTGATCACCACAGTCATTGATCACGCCCCTGTAAGGCTTCATTCAGACGTCCGGATGCGTTTTGCGGATCCGATCCATCTATCAGTGGATCCGTAAAAATCATGCGGACGTCTGAATGGAGCTTTACAGGGGGTTGATCAATGACAGGGGGGTAATCAATGACAGGGGGGTGATCAGGGAGTCTATATGGGGTGATCAGGGGTGATCAGGGGTGATTAGGGGTGATCAGGGGCTAATAAGGGGTTAATAAGTGACGGGGGGGGGGGTGTAGTGTAGTGTAGTGGTGCTTGGTGCTACTTTACTGAGCTACCTGTGTCCTCTGGTGGTCGATCCAAACAAAGGGGACCACCAGAGGACCAGGTAGCAGGTATATTAGACGCTGTTATCAAAACAGCGTCTAATATACCTGTTAGGGGTTAAAAAAAACACATCTCCAGCCTGCCAGCGAACGATCGCCGCTGGCAGGCTGGAGATCAACTCTCTTACCGTCCGTTCCTGTGAGCGCGCGCGCCTGTGTGCGCGCGTTCACAGGAAGTCTCGCGTCTCGCGAGATGACGCGTATATGCGTGACTGTGCGCAGCGCTGCCACCTCCGGAACGCGATCCTGCGTTAGGCGGTCCGGAGGTGGTTAAAGGGGTTCTCCAGGCTTTTAATATTGATGACCTATCCTCAGGATAGGTCATCAATATCAGATCGGCAGGGGTCCGACACCCCCGCCGATCAGCTGTTTGAAGAGGAGGTCCGCGCCCTGCCTCCTCTTCACTGTTTAGTTTCTCGCCGTCACCTCTGAAGCGGTGAGTAGGTGTAATTACACCTAACCGTCCCATTTATTTCAATGGGACGGATCATTCCCATACACTTGTATAGGAGCGATCCATCCCATTGAAATGAATGGGACGGCTTGGATGTAATTACACCTGCTCACCGCTGCAGAGGCGACAGCGAGAAGGTAAACAGTGAAGAGGAGGCAGCGCTGGCACGGCACGCACCTCCTCTTCAAACAGCTGATCAGCGGGGGGGGGGGCCGGATCCGGAGGATAGGTCATCAATATTAAAAGCCCGGAGAACCCCTTTAACCACCTCAGCTCCCCTAGCTTAAACACCCTTAATGACCAGACCACTTTTTACACTTCTGACCTACACTACTTTCACCGTTTATTGCTCGGTCATACAACTTACCACCCAAATGAATTTTACCTCCTTTTCTTCTCACTAATAGAGCTTTCATTTGGTGGTATTTCATTGCTGCTGACATTTTTACTTTTTTTGTTATTAATCGAAATTAACCAAAATTTTTACAAAAAAAAGACATTTTTCACTTTCTGTTGTAAAATTTTTCAAACAAAACTACATTTCTATATAATTTTTTCTCTAAATTTATTGTTCTACATGTCTTTAATAAAAAAAATGCAATAAATGTATATTTATTGGTTTGCGCAAAAGTTATAGCGTTTACAAACTATGGTACAAAAATGTGAATTTCCGCTTTTTGAAGCAGCTCTGACTTTCTGAGCACCTGTCATCTGTTTCCTGAGGTTCTACAATGCCCAGACAGTACAAACACCCCACAAATGACCCCATTTCGGAAAGTACACACCCTAAGGTATTCGCTGATGGGCATAGTGAGTTCATGGAAGTTTTTATTTTTTGTCACAAGTTAGCGGAAAATGATTTATTTATTTAATTATTTATTTCTTACAAAGTCTCATATTCCACTAACTTGTGACAAAAAATAAAATTTTACATGAACTCACGGAATACATTGGGGTGTCTTCTTTCCAAAATGGGGTCACTTGTGGGGTATTCATACTGCCCTGGCCTTTTAGGGCCCTAAAGCATGAGAAGTAGTTTGGAATCCAAATGCGTAAAAAATGCCCTGTGAAATCGTAAAGATTCTCATTGGAATTTGAGCCCCTTTGCGCACCTAGGCTGCAAAAAAGTGTCACACATGTGGTATCGCCGTACTCAGGAGAAGTAGGGCAATGTGTTTTGTGGTGTCTTTTTACATATACCCATGCTGGGTGAGATAAATATCTCTGTAAAAGACAACTTTTCCCATTTTTTTATACAAAGTTGTCATTTTACAGAGATATTTCTCTCACCCAGCATGGGTATATGTAAACATACACCCCAAAACACATTGCCCTACTTCTCCTGAGTACGGCGATACCACATGTGTGACACTTTTTTGCAGCCTAGGTGCGCAAAGGGGCCCAAATTCCAATGAGAATCTTTACGATTTCACAGGTCATTTTTTACAGAATTTGATTTCAAACTCCTTACCACACATTTGGGCCCCTAGAATGCCAGGGCAGTATAACTACCCCACAAGTGACCCCATTTTGGAAAGAAGAGACCCCAAGGTATTCGCTGATGGGCATAGTGAGTTCATGGAAGTTTTTATTTTTTGTCACAAGTTAGTGGAATATGAGACTTTGTATGAAAAAAAAAAAAAAAAAAAAAATCATCATTTTCCACTAACTTGTGACAAAAAATAAAAAATTCTAGGAACTAACCATGCCCCTCACGGAATACCTTGGGGTGTCTTCTTTCCAAAATGGGGTCACTTGTGGGGTATTCATACTGCCCTGGCCTTTTAGGGCCCTAAAGCATGAGAAGTAGTTTGGAATCCAAATGCGTAAAAAATGCCCTGTGAAATCGTAAAGATTCTCATTGGAATTTGAGCCCCTTTGCGCACCTAGGCTGCAAAAAAGTGTCACACATGTGGTATCGCCGTACTCAGGAGAAGTAGGGCAATGTGTTTTGTGGTGTCTTTTTACATATACCCATGCTGGGTGAGATAAATATCTCTGTAAAATACAACTTTTCCCATTTTTTTATACAAAGTTGTCATTTTACAGAGATATTTCTCTCACCCAGCATGGGTATATGTAAACATACACCCCAAAACACATTGCCCTACTTCTCCTGAGTACGGCGATACCACATGTGTGACACTTTTTTGCAGCCTAGGTGCGCAAAGGGGCCCAAATTCCAATGAGAATCTTTACGATTTCACAGGGTATTTTTTACGCATTTGGATTCCAGACTTCTTCTCACGCTTTAGGGCCCCTAAAATGCCAGGGCAGTATAAATACCCCACAAGTGACCCCATTTTGGAAAGAAGACACCCCAAGGTATTCCGTGAGGGGCATGGCGAGTTCCTAGAGGATTTTGTGTTTTGGCACAAGTTAGCTGGAAATTATTATTATTTTTCTTTTCTTACAAAGTCTCATATTCCACTAACTTGTGACAAAAAATAAAATTCATGAACTCTCCATGCCCCTCATGGAATACCTTGGGGTGTCTTCTTTCCAAAATGGGGTCACATGTGGGGTATTTATACTGCCCTGGTATTTTAGGGGCCCTAAAGCGTGAGAAGAAGTCTGGAATATAAATGTCTAAAAAATTTTACGCATTTGGATTCCGTGAGGGGTATGGTGAGTTCATGTGAGATTTTATTTTTTGTCACAAGTTAGTGGAATATGAGACTTTGTAAGAAAAAAAAAATAATAATAATATTTCCACTAACTTGTGCAAAAAAAAAAAAAAAATCTTCTATGAACTCGCCATGCCCCTCAAAAGTGATCTTTGTAGCGCCGCAGCGATTTTACGGTGTTTTTGCAGTGATCAGAAAAGAAAATTCTGTCACTGCGGTGGGGCGGACTGAACGCAAGTGCGCGCACAAGATCAGGCCTGATCGGGCGATCACTGTGTTTTTTGTAGAGCCTATAGAACATGTCCTATTCTTTTCCGCAATTGCAGGCATTTTCTATATAGTTCTGGCAATGTGCCGATCCGCAAAATGCGGAAAGCACATTGCCGGTGTCCGTGTTTTGCGGATACGCGGTGTCCGTGTTTTGCGGATCCGCAAAACACATACGGACGTCTGAATGGAGCCTTACAGGGGGGTGATCAATGACAGGGGGGTGATCAGGGAGTCTATATGGGGTGATCACCCCCTGTCATTGATCACCCCCCTGTAAGGCTCCATTCAGACGTCCGTATGTGTTTTGCAGATCAATGACGGGGGTGATCAGAGAGTCTAATATGGGGTGATCAGGGGTTAATAAAGGGTTAATAAGTGACAGGGGGGGTGTAGTGGTGTTTGGTGCTACTTAGAGAGCTGCCTGTGTCCTCTGGTGGTCGATCCAAGCAAAAGGGACCACCAGAGGACCAGGTAGCAGGTATATTAGACGCTGTTAACAAAACAGCGTCTAATATACCTTTTTGGGGTTAAAAAAATCGGATCTACAGCCTCCCAGCAAATGATCGCCGCTGGCAGGCTGTAGATCCACTCGTTTACCTCCCGATCCTGTGAACGCACGCGCCTGTGTGCGCGCGTTCATAGGAAATCTTGCGTCTCGCGTGATGACGCACCGAAGCGTCAAGGAAGAACAAATCGACCGCCTCCGGAACGCAATCCTGCGTTAGGCGGTCCGGAGGCAGTTAATATTTCCCTTTACACCTTTCATTAGATATATTGGCTCGTTTTATCTACGGAGCAATCATTAGGAGAAATAAAATGGCTGCCGTCCTATTAGTACACAGAAAACCCATCCTAATCACACAGGAGGACAAGTTACTTCAGAGCACTGAGGTGAGGTGAAAAGACCGACGTAAAAAGCTGGTCTTTGTAAATGACCCCCCCCCACCACCACATCAGGGTCATTTATTAGGACCATCATTTTTTTTGGTGGCCTTTTTATTACTTTTTACGCTGCCGTTGCTGCCAGAAGATGCGCCTAATTAATATTGGGGCGTGCACCTCATCATACATTAGGCGGATCTTTGGTAGACCTTGTGCCTGTCAGCAAACCTTCATCAGGCACTCGCTGGCGTAGTTTTTGTCATCTTTTACGCCTTTTTCCTGCCATAAAATTATTACATTTGCCGGGGCCCACCACTCCTATGTGTTAAATGCGCCATAAAAATGCCCATGCGATAAATATTGTCTCACAGGCATTTAAAACGGGGTCATGCGACGAATCTGCTCGCAAATGACCCCCAATGTGAAAAGTGCCTTAGGTCTGGCCATGTCCTGAGGTCACCGACATGAAGGTGTAATGAAACGCTATCTCATAGAAGAAGACTCCCTCATCTACTGCACATCCGCCATTTTATACCGCTATCAGTTGAGTTATAGGTGCTCATCCTGACAGGAACAGCAGGGAGTTGAAGTTCCACAGCTCTAGTCACGATGAAGTGACACGTACCAGACGCCGCCTCCTCCTCCTTCCCTCAGACTATAAGCCAACCACCAGCGGCCATTTACAGAGCGTGTCGTCGTGTGACGCGCACAAAATGGCGGCTGCCGCGGTTCCCGCCATAACATGTCGCGGACGCTGCTTCGGGTGTTCAGGGAGCTGAGTGGCTCCCAGCAGCCCGGTGAGGTGGGGGCCGCAGAGTGTGGTCCGCATGGACCTCCAGTGCTGATCCTTGGGCCCCCTGACTGCCGGATGAGCGGGCTTATGTTTATGGTGGCGGCTCTTGCGGCAGAGGAGGAAGGAACGGTGCTGTATCTATGCCCGGAGCCGCTGCAGACTGTGCCCAAAGCGGGCAGAGCGGCCCGGGACCCACTTATACTTAAGGTGCCCGTGAAGGGACGGGGTGGGGTGGGTCTCTGAGTAAGAAACATGATGGCACGGTATCAGCAAATGTTTTGCCCATAGCAACCAATTAGCGTGCAGCTTTCATTTTTCCTATGCGGAGGTGGAGATGAAAGCTGAATTCTGATTGGTTGCTATGGATTACTAAAACATTCTAGTCAGATCATCATATGAGGTGGTCCGTTGTAGTTACAGACTTAAAGGGGTAGTCCATTTCAGACAAAACCTTCTACATAGGCATGGTAGCAGAACCTACATACGCTTATGTAGTGCACACGTTTTATAGAAAATAAAGCATCAAGGTCCATCTACATGGTATGCTTTGACATGGGTTCCAAAACAAGGAAGAGTCCTCAGTAGTGTTGAGCGAACTTCTGTTTAAGTTCGGCGTCTAAAGTTCGGCTTCCGGTTAGCGGAGAATCCCGATATGGATTCCGAATTCCGTTGTGGTCCGTGGTAGCGGAATCAATAATTGGCCATTATTGATTCCGCTACCACGGACCACAACAGAATCCGGAATCCAAATCGGGATTCTCCGCTAACCGGAAGCCGAACTTTAGACGCCGAACTTAAAACAGAAGTTCGCTCAACACTAGTCCTCCGGGCTTACGTACACTGTGTGGTCAAGTCTCCGTTTGTTACCATGAAATTGTGGCCAAAATGAACAAGATTTGACTGTACCGTTTGGACAGAGCCTAATTTACATGAGTCCGTCATGGATGTAGTTAATAAAGGAGTGGTTCTCACATGGACGATCCCCCATTATAAGACTTGAGGACATGAGGTGTCCACCCAGCACCGTATATATCAAATAACGGAACGGCGTTGTCCATAGCGTGGCTACAAGATACCCTGTGAGGCTTATCTTAGGAGGAATGGATTTGAACATCCTCTCATTTACCTCAAGGGTCCTGGAAATGTCTTGTCTCTGGATCTTCTAGCACTATAGTGCTAAGATTTGTATTGCTGGGGACTTTTTTCGTCGGCATGGCCTTCAGCGAAGTTGTGTGTAGATGTGTCTATCTACGTTTGGTATACTGAAGGAATTGTAGAAACAAATAATGTACCCTCCAAAAATATTTTTAAAAAAATCTCCTTGAATGCCCCCTTTCCACAGCTCACTCTTCCCCTCTCTTAGTAGGAACTCACAGCACTATCAATATACTCAGGGAATCCAAACATTGATCTTTTTTTTTCTCTCTTTGCAGAAAATCCGCTTTGTGTACCCCCCTTCCTTGAAGGATCTTCTTCAGTTCTTCTCCTCACTTCATCTAACATCTCCTGCTCCTTCCCTCATCCTGGTGGATAGACTGGAGCGATACCTCCCACCCACATGTAGCCTCCACGATGGAGCTCTTATCTCTACCCTGATGTTGGACTCTGTATCCCACTCCCGCTGTGGCCTCCTAGTGTCTGCGGCCCCAAACTCCATTGGTACTGACGAGGCGTTTGTGGCCGTTGAACGGTACTTCCCAAACCAGTGCCTTGTGTATCATGAGCTCTCATCCGGGGTTAAGGAGCAAGTGTTTAAAATTAGCTTCATGTCTCCGAGACCACAGTGGAACCTGCGTGTCGAGGAAGATGGGAGTATACAAGTCAGTTCTTGTGTCGCCATAGGGGAGCAGTGCCCTACAACACAGGACTAACGTAACCCAAGTGATTGTTTTATTTTATTTTAGGTTTTGTTTTGTTTTTTACATTTTTGTATATAATAAAAATAAATTCTGGAAACACTAGACATCGAGGTGTCCTCTGGTGTGCAGTGATAATCTATTGAAGTGACCTTGATCGAAGAGATGATTGACTTCAAGAGGTAGAAATTACTAATAGCAGCCATTACAAGCGGGGGGGAAATGGGCAAACCTAAGGATCCAGGTGGCTTTGAGAAGGGCCAAATTGTGATTGCTGATGATTGGGTCAGAGCATCCTCAAAATGGCAGGGGTTGTTGGGTGTTCCAGGTGTGCAGTGGTCAGTACCTTCCAAAAATGATCTAAGGAGGAACAACTGGTGAATTGGCGGCAGCATCATGGTCGGCCAAGGTGGGAGCAAAGCCTATCTCGTGTGGTCAGATCCTGCAGAATAGTTACTGTAGCCCATATTGCTGAAAAAATAATACTGGACACCTTCAAAGACCATGACTCGAGACAAGGGAGACTTACACAATATTAGGCAGAAAGTTTTAAAGGGATTTTCTGAGACTTTTATACAGTATCTGATCAGTGGGGGACCGACATCCGGGACCCCCGCTGATCAGCTGTTTGCAGCCTTCTCACAGCTTACCAAGCACAGTGCTGTACATTGTATAGTGTCTGTGCTTGGTATCGCAGCTCAGCCACATTTATTTCAATGGGGCTGAGCTGCTTCTACGTCATATGAACGGGACATCACTGGCCCAGGAAAAGCTGAGACAAGGCCACCACGCTACTTCAAGCATTGGTGCCTTCTCAAACAGCTGAACGGCAGGGGGTCCCGGCTGTCAGACCCCCACCGATCAGATACAGATGACCTATCCTGAGGATAGGTCATCAGTGTAAAAGTTTTGGAAAACCCCTTCAATGTTATGGCTGGGCTGTTCTGTGGCATATCGTTGGGGGGGGGTATAATCCCATGAGCTCCCTCTACTGTTGGCTGCAGGTATCTAGAATTATCATTCCCCTCCATGTCTATGCAGGGGTTATCAAAGAAATAACTCAGCACATGAGAATAACTGGTGGACATTCACTTTGTTATGTTTACATCTGAATGGTTGCCATGGTAATTTATCTGTATTCATGACCCCATAGTGTTATTTTGATTAAATGCTGACATCACAATGTTATTCCTTGTGACATCATTATATAAAGCCATCCTAGGAGTCTAGCACCCTATCATGGTAACTCAGAAAATGAAGCTACTCCTAGTCATCGTTTCTCTGCACTTTCTTCATCTGTGCGGCCTCCTAGGTAAGTGTGCTTTATAATAGGGTTGAAGCTATACATATGGCGTCATTAAGGGGGCGTTAGTAGTAGTGAGGAGAGTAGGGATTATATTCCAGTGTATGGGGTTTAGTACTATGGATTACAAGTATACTGTGGGGGTTATAGTACTGCATATGGGTTTTAATTACTGAAAGTGATAAATGTAGTGTTATAGTTTAGGGCAGGGATCTCAAAGGCTTCCAGAACAGACCCCAGAATTAATACAGATCTCCAGACTAGATCCCAGGATTAATACAGATCTCCAGACTAGATCCCAGGATTAATACAGATCTCCAGACTAGACCCCAGGATTAATACAAATCCCCAGACCAGACCCCAGGATTAATACAAATCCCCAGACCAGACCCCAGAATTAATACAGATCCCCAGACCCCAGGATTAATATAGATCCCAGACCCTAGAATTAATACAGTTCCCCAGACCCCAGGATTAATACAGATCCCCAGACCCCAGGATTAATACAGATCCCCAGACCCCAGAATTAATACAGATCCCCAGACCCCAGAATTAATACAGATCCCCAGACCCCAGGATTAATACAGATCCCCAGACCAGACCCCAGAATTAATACAGATCTCCAGACTAGATCCCAGGATTAATACAGATCTCCAGACTAGATCCCAGGATTAATACAGATCTCCAGACTAGACCCCAGGATTAATACAAATCCCCAGACCAGACCCCAGGATTAATACAAATCCCCAGACCAGACCCCAGAATTAATACAGATCCCCAGACCCCAGGATTAATATAGATCCCAGACCCTAGAATTAATACAGTTCCCCAGACCCCAGGATTAATACAGATCCCCAGACCCCAGGATTAATACAGTTCCCCAGACCCCAGGATTAATACAGATCCCCAGACCCCAGGATTAATACAGATCCCCAGACCCCAGAATTAATACAGATCCCCAGACCCCAGAATTAATACAGATCCCCAGACCCCAGAATTAATACAGATCCCCAGACCCCAGGATTAATACAGATCCCCAGACCAGACCTCAGAACTAATACAGATCCCCAGACCAGACCTCAGAACTAATACAGATCCCCAGACCAGACCCTAAAATCAATATAGAACCCATAAATCATACATACATCGAGACTAGACCTTCAAATTAATACAGACCCCAGAATTCATATACACCTCCAAACAGACCTACAAATGAATACAGACAGACTCCAGACCCCAGAATAAATGCAGACTGCAGTGCAGCACTGTCCCGGCACCAGTGCTGCACAGTGTCAGACCATGGTGTGCGCCTACGCACTACTTCCTGAAGCTGTACACTGCCAGGACATAGGGCGGCACTGGTACCCACTGAAAAGGACCAGGGAGCGTTTAGTAATGCCAGCACATGCTATATTCCTGCTCCTTGGGCACCTTGCCTCCTGGGCGGCCCATGGGCTGCGTGCTTGAGAGCTCTGGTCTAGGAAATGGGGTTCAGTATTGTGTATTGTGGGGGTTATAGTCTATGGAGTTTAGTACTGGCTATCATAGTTTTATGTCCTGTCTCTGCAGGTGACACCCTGGATTCATCCAATGATACCGTCGAGTTTCGTAGACCTGATCTGGGATTCAAGCTTCCATGGTGGTTTGGATTAGGTAGGCACAGGATTTTTTTCTACTTTCTCTGCTACCTCCACTGCTTCCCTGTATCACCCCAGATAAGGTGTAATTCATGTGTCTCTTCCTTGCAGTTCTGGGGCTGCTCGTCCTCCCCGTCATCATCTATCTGCTCTACAAGTGCTTCCATCCCCGATCCGTCATGGATCAGTTCCTGTAAGTGTCCATAAAGGAGCAGTAGATGGAGACTTACCTGACACCACCCATGTATAAATGACATGAGAGTGGCAGATGTCTCTGTATCAGGGACTATGGGTGACAGCTGGCTATGTATCAGGGACTATGGGTGACAGCTGGCTATGTATCAGGGACTATGGATGACAGCTGGCTATGTATCAGGGACTATGGGTGACAGCTGGCTATGTATCAGGGACTATGGGTGACAGCTGGCTATGTATCAGGGACTATGGGTGACAGCTGGCTATGTATCAGGGACTATGGGTGACAGCTGGCTATGTATCAGGGACTATGGGTGACAGCTGGCTATGTATCAGGGACTATGGGTGACAGCTGGCTATGTATCAGGGACTATGGGTGACAGCTGGCTATGTATCAGGGACTATGAGTGACAGCTGGCTATGTATCAGGGACTATGGGTGACAGCTGGCTATGTATCAGGGACTATGGGTGACAGCTGGCTATGTATCAGGGACTATGGGTGACAGCTGGCTATGTAGCAGGGACTATGGGTGACAGCTGGCTATGTATCAGGGACTATGGATGACAGCTGGCTATGTATCAGGGACTATGGGTGACAGCTGGCTATGTATCAGGGACTATGGGTGACAGCTGGCTATGTATCAGGGACTATGGGTGACAGCTGGCTATGTAGCAGGGACTATGGGTGACAGCTGGCTATGTATCAGGGACTATGGATGACAGCTGGCTATGTATCAGGGACTATGGGTGACAGCTGGCTATGTATCAGGGACTATGGGTGACAGCTGGCTATGTATCAGGGACTATGGGTGACAGCTGGCTATGTAGCAGGGACTATGGGTGACAGCTGGCTATGTATCAGGGACTATGGGTGACAGCTGGCTATGTAGCAGGGACTATGGGTGACAGCTGGCTATGTATCAGGGACTATGGATGACAGCTGGCTATGTATCAGGGACTATGGGTGACAGCTGGCTATGTATCAGGGACTATGGGTGACAGCTGGCTATGTAGCAGGGACTATGGGTGACAGCTGGCTATGTATCACTGACTATGGGTGACAGCTGGCTATGTATCAGGGACTATGGGTGACAGCTGGCTATGTATCAGGGACTATGGGTGACAGCTGGCTATGTATCAGGGACTATGGGTGACAGCTGGCTATGTATCAGGGACTATGGGTGACAGCTGGCTATGTATCAGGGACTATGGGTGACAGCTGGCTATGTAGCAGGGACTATGGGTGACAGCTGGCTATGTATCAGGGACTATGGGTGACAGCTGGCTATGTAGCAGGGACTATGGGTGACAGCTGGCTATGTATCAGGGACTATGGATGACAGCTGGCTATGTATCGTATGTATCAAGGACTGTGATTGAAAAATGGCTATGTATCAAGGACTATGGTTCACTGCGATCTATGTTTCAGGATCTATGAGTGACAGCTGGCTATGTATCTGGGAGTATGTGTGACTGCTGGCTACGTAACAGGGACTATAAATGAGAGCTGTCTACCATATGTATCAGGTACTGTGGGTGACAGCTGTCTATGTATCAGGGACTATGATCATTTATGTATACAGGACTGTGAGTAACAGCCGTCTACCATTATTTAATTCAGGGACTATACTGTTATGGTATCGGTTGGAGAGTGCACACTTTCAGGAGTGTTCCGTGCTATATTGGTCAGAACAGCCATACGGATCCACAAATACACACGTCTTCTCCTGTGATGTCTCACATCATGTTCCTGGCTCTGTTCAGTGATCAGCAAACTGTGGCTCTCAACGTGTTGCAAAGCGTTGTAGCAGGAGACAGCAGGAGTATTTCCTTGCATTTGTCAAGAAAAAAAACAGCAAAACAAATAATGGGATGTAAAATCATGATATATACATATGACAATGATATATACAGACATAAAACATATGATATAGACATAGCCCTGACACAACCTTATGAAAAGTGATCAGGACATCGTTAGATGTTCTTGCATCTTCTCGGCATATTTGTTCTGTGCACCTTCTGTCAGTCTTTGAGGTCTGTGGCTGACCAATAAAGACATTTGTCATTAGCTTCAGAAATTACTGTAATTATAATCAGACATTGTAATCTCTTTTATAGGAAGTCTCAAGGCTTTCACTTAAATGGTGAGCACATACTATTGTACATTTGTGAGGCTTGACTGGGTATAATGGGAAATGGAGCAGTGCAGTACAGGTGTTATACACACAACCATATGGAGAGGTTCAGGGATGAGGAGAAGGAGAAGTTTAGTAATATGGGATGGGGAGAAAGAGAAGTTCCGTAATGAGGGATGAGGAAAAGGAGAGAGTAAGTAATGAGGGATGAGGAGAAGGAGAGGTTTAGTAATGATGGATGAGGAGAAGAATAGGTTAAGTAACGAAGAATGAGGAGAATGAGAGTTTTAGTAATGAGGAAAAGAAGAGGTTTAGTAATGAGGGAGAAGGAGAAGGAGAGGTTTAGTATTGAAGTATAAGGAGAAGGATTATATTAGTAATGAGGGATGAGGGGAAGGAAGGGTTTCGTATTGAGTGATGAGGAGAAAAAGAAGTTTAGTAATGAAGGATGAGGAGGAGAGGTTCAGTAATGAGGGATGAGGAGAAGGAGAGGTTTAGTGATGAGGTATGAGGATAAGGAGAGGTTTAGTTAGGAGGGATGAGGAGAATGAGAGGTTTAGTTTTAAGGTATGAGGAGGAGAGGTTTAATAAGGAGGGATGAGAAGAAGGAGGTATTTAGTATTGAGGAATGAAGAGAAGAAGATGTTTAGTAATGAGGAATGAGGAGAATGAGAGGTTTCGTAAGGAGGGATGAGGAGAAGGAGGTATTTAGTATTTAAGGGATGAGGAGAAGAAGATGTTTAGTAATGAGGGATGAGGAGAAGGAGAGGTTTAGTAAAGAGGAATGAGAATGAGAAAAAGAGGTTTAGTAACAAAGGAGAAGTTTAGTAATGAGGGATGAACAGAAGAAAGGGTTTAGTAATGAGGGATGATGAGGAGAAGAAGAGGTTTAGTAATGAGGGAGGAGGAGAACAAAATGTTTAGCAATGAGGAAGAGGTTTAGTATTGAAGTATGAGGAGAAGGAGAGATTTAATGAGGGAACAAAAGGTTTAGTAATGAGGGATGAGGAGAAGGAGAGGTTTAGAACAGAGGAAAGAGGAGAAGGAGAGGGTTAGAAATGAGGGATGGGAGAAGAAGAGGTTTAGTAATGAGGGATTAGGAGAAGGAGAGGTTTAGAACAGAGGAGAAGGAGAGGGTTAGTAACGAGGGATGAGGAGAAATAGAGGTTTAGTAATGAAGGATGAGGAGAAGGAGAGGCGCAGTAATGTGGGATGAGAATAACAAAAGGTTTAGGAATGAGGATAAGAAGAGGTTTAGTAATGAAGGATGAGGATAAGGAGAGATTTAGTAATGAGGGATGAGAAGAAGAGGTTTAGGGATGATTAGGAGAGGTTTAGTAAGGAGGAATGAGGAGAAGTAGAGGTTTATCAATGAAGGATGAGGAGAAGGAGAGGTGCAGTAATGGGGGATGAGGAGAGCAAGAGCTTTAGTAATGAAGAAGAGGTTTGGTATTGAAGTATGGGGAGAAGGAGAGGTTTAGAATGAAAAGAAGATGTTTAGAATTGAAGTATGAGGAGAAGGAGAGATTTAGTAACAAACAATGAGGTGAAGAAGAGGTTTAGTATTGAAGTATGAGGAGCAGAGGTGTATTAATGAGAGATGAGGAGAAAAAGAGGTTTAGTAATGAGGGAGGAGGAAAAGAAGAGTTTTAGTAATGAGGGATGCGGGGAAGGAGAGGTTTAGTGGCAATCATTTGACGACATAACGATTCCTCTTTTATCTCATTGCAGGCTGATTATATGCCTAGTTTCTACAAGTGTCCTGTTTGTATCAACATCAAGAATACAACGTTGGATCACAGAGAAAAAGTCAAGTTATTAAATTTTCTTTTCAGCCATTAAATAGTTTTATCTGTTTCTGGGAAAGCTGAAAAATCAATATTCTGGCTCCACAAAACCACATTTAGAGTGGGCACGGGGCTTACTGCATCCTGTGTGACTGCAACATAGAATGAATATGCAGTTAGCACCTATGCTCCCTCTAGTCAGGAAACCAAATCCAACACTCTGGGGACTTCAAATAAAACTTCCTCTTTATTGTAGAAAAATTAAAAACA
Source organism: Bufo bufo (assembly GCF_905171765.1). NCBI lineage: Eukaryota > Metazoa > Chordata > Amphibia > Anura > Bufonidae > Bufo > Bufo bufo. The sequence continues at coordinate 792,590,800 of NC_053389.1, read as the reverse complement.
GTCTGAACCGCAATCCAGTAGCAGCATAACTTAGCGTATTCGTTTCAGGTATACAAACCGCTGCCGATCAGCTGTATGAGGAGATAGCGCACGCAGTGCATACGTGCTGTCTCCCTTTTCTCTTCCTGTTTACCGCTGCTTTGCCATAGACAAAAGGGCATCTGTCAGCAGGTTTGTACCTATGACACTGGCCCGACCTGTTACATGTGCACTTGGCAGCTGAAGGCATCTGTGTTGGCCCCATGTTCAAATGTGCCCGCATTGCTGAGAAAAATTAAGTTTTAATATATGCAAATGAGCCTCTAGGAGCAACGGGGGCGTTACCATTACACCTAGAGGCTCTGCTCTCTCTGCAACTGTCGCGTCCTCTGCATTTTGAATGACAGGGCCCAACATTAGGATCTTTTCACTGCCTGGTACTGTCAATCAAAGTGCAGAGGACGCAGAAGTTGCAGGGAGAGCAGAGCCTCTAGGACTAATGGCAGCGTGCCCCTTGCTCCTACAGGCTTATTTGCATATATTAAAACATTTTTTTTCAGCAATGCAGACACATATGAACAGGGGTGGCATCTAATATAAGGGTCTGAGCAGCTGATATGGGGAGTCTAAGCATCCCATATGGGGGGGTCTTAGCAACTGATATGGGGGTCTGTCTGAGCATATAGGGGACCTAGCTTCTCATATAGGGGCCTAAATGACTATCTGATATTGGGGGGCCTAAGCATCTAATATGGGGGGGGGGGGGGGGCTGATCATCTGATATGGGGGGTCTGAGCATCTAATGGCACAAAACAAAGGTCTAAGATGTCCCATGAAAAATATCAAACACATGTAGGTTGGCTCAGAAATAGATTAGTTATTTGCAGTTAGATAGGCCCATCTAAAAAATTGGCCTGATAAGGAAGGGGGATAAACACTCTGGTAATGAAGCGGTTAACATTGACAGCCAATTTTGCATGGGAAAGTATTTCTTTCCTGGACAGAGAACTTAGTGATTGCAATAATAGGGTCCAGGTTGAACCATGTAGGAAGGAAACATCAGAGAACCCAGTTCTTTTGGTGAGCTCATCCCAACCTAGGCATGTTACCGACAACGCTCCTTATGGTGAATGGGTTCTTCTAAGAAGGAACTCTTCCTGTAAGGAAGTTTTTTTTCCAGGGAGTCCTCTGCTTTATATTTAACAGGTCACCAGCCTGAGGTTATTCTTGTAAAATTTTAAATGCTGCATCTCGCAGGCAGGCTCTCCGGACAGGGAGGATTTAATCAAGGATATCTTTCTAGATGTGTCCAACCATTTCTTTCTTATAGTTACAAATGTGGCCACAAAAAATGCGAAACCTGTAAATCATTACAATATTTGTACCATGAGATTGTTCTTTCATTAGTGTGGTGTGTATGGGGTTAAACTGCCACGTGTATTCAACCCACCAGTTCCTTGGGGGGAAACTACAAATGGTATTTTAGGGGGGAACAGTCATTCATTAACATGCTATGACTAAGGATTTGTATATCCAAAACGCGTCAAGCTAACTTGATTAACTATTGGATTCGTGTTTAGACTGTTTTTAAATTTTATACAATAAAGAGGAAGTTTTACTTGAAGTCCCCGGATGGATTTGGTTTCCTGAATTTTCTGCTGATCTTCTGATGTCCATGCACTTGTGCAACCGCGCTTCATCATGGTGAGCTGGTTCACCGCCTTTGTTAAGCCCCCTCAAGTGGTGGCTCTAGGTAACCAACAGGTCATTGTTACAGGCAGTGGTTATGGATCCATTACGCCAACCAACCGGTTTCACTTTGGGCTACACCTAAGGGCATTGTCCTGGCAATCCCCTGGTATTCACCTTTTAAAGACTCACCGTACTTTCACACAATTTCATTTCATTTAATAGAGAATGGTGTAACTAGCAGGCTCGGACTGGCCCACAGGGGTACAGGGGAATCCCCCGGTGGGCCCCTGAGCAAGGTGGGCCCCTAGTCTCCCACCCCCTGCACAAGTGGCACATAACACAGTAGACTTACTGCACTACATACATATATTCAATGTATAGCACATTAACCAGCCTATGTTCATTTAAAAAACGTGTTTATTTATTATATTTAAATGTATCCATACGGTTGGCCCCCAAAATTAATTTTACTGGTGGGCCCTAGGTACCCCAGTCCGACGCTGGTAACTAGCACATTCCTAAATCACTTAATTTAAAAAAATATGTCTACATCCACCTGAAAAAAACCTGTAAAGTCATGGCCGCTAGGGGAGTCATTTCTACCTAAGTTGCAGTCCACTGCCTGCTGTCAGGCAATATCAGTCCCTGGTAACATAGACTCAGAAGAAGATTGAAAGGAAGTTGGGGCATATCAGAACTATCTGAGCTTCTGAGCCTGATACAAGAACTGCTTCTACATTGCTTCTGAACATCACAGGAGCCAGGGAAGTAAAGGAAAAGGGTTTCACACCAGTACTGTGCTGGCAGAAAGGAGACGTCTCCTGCTTCTGAGTGAAATGCATCTAGCTGTGCAGCTTAAACAGAGACTAATATGGTTGAAAAAAACATTAGGGAAGCCCAAACATAACTGTTCCTTCACAGTTCTGATTGTACAAAAAAGCACAGCCATTACTGCAAACTTTTTTTTTAAACTCAAGGTACGCTTTAACCCCTATACAGGTATCTGGACTTTGCTACAGTGAAGCGCAGATTTTCATGCAGTTTTCACTGTATTGCCGCGCCAAAATCAACATGTGGTACTTGCATTGCAAAAATTGAAATGCTGCAAATTTTCAAATCCGCACCGCAGTTCGATTTCTACGTAGAAAATTTCCATGCCATGTACATCAGATTTTGAAAATCTCATGTACTTAGCTGGTACTGTACTGCACACTTATATCACAGAAAACCACTGATCATTTACTATGGGTGACAACTTAGCATTATCCTGCGAGATTTATTGCAGCACAGTAAACCAGTAGAACCACTACGCCGCGTGAGGTGGTGATTCATTCATGTGTGTGACCTATATACAGTACATGGGATGATTCTGCGCCCTATAATTACTCTCAATAATATGGGAGTTATTGCTGAGAGGGGAGTATCAGATGAACGATATATCACAGACATTCTGCACTACACTACTTTCACGGTTTATTGCTCGGTCATACAACTTACCACCCAAATGAATTTTACCTCCTTTTCTTCTCACTAATAGAGCTTTAATTTGGTGGTATTTCATTGCTGCTGACTTTTTTACTTTTTTTCATATTAATCAAAATTTACCCAAATTTTTGCAAAAAAACGAAATTTTTCACTTTCTGTTGTAAAATTTTTCAAATAAAACTACATTTCTATATAAATTTTTCTCTAAATTTATTGTTCTACATGTCTTTGATAAAAAAAAATGCAATAAGTGTATATTTATTGGTTTGCGCAAAAGTTATAGCGTTTACAAACTATGGTACAAAAATGTGAATTTTTCCGCATTTTGAAGCAGCTCTGACTTTCTGAGCACCTGTCATGTTTCCTGAGGTTCTACAGGAACAGTAGAAACACCCCACAAATGACCCCATTTCAGAAAGTAGACACCCTAAGGCAGTGATGGCGAACCTTTTAGAGACCGAGTGCCCAAACCGCAACCCCAAAACCCCCTTACTTATCGCAAAGTGCCAACGCGGCAAGTTAACCAGAATCCTACAGTCCAATATAGTATATCTTTCATGTACTTTATCATGTAGTAGCTATAATAGCCTGCCTACATTCAGTGCGCTGCCTGTTCATGGTGCGTCCTGCGCTGATGAATGGCAGGAAAGGTCTAAGGCATATTGGTACAGTCAGACTTTTTCCAGGCTGTGGGTGCCCACAGAGAGGGCTCCGAGTGCCGCCTCTGGCACCAGTGCCATAGGTTCGCCACCACTGCCCTAAGGTATTCGCTGATGGGCATAGTGAGTTCATGGAAGTTTTTTTTTTTTGTCACAAGTTAGCGGAAAATGATTATTATTATTTTTTCTTACAAAGTCTCATATTCCACTAACTTGTGACAAAAAATGAAATTTTACATGAACTCGCCATGCCCCTCATGAAATACCTTGGGGTGTCTTCTTTCCAAAATGGGGTCACTTGTGGGGTATTTATACTGCCCTGGCATTTTAGTAAAGCGTGAGAAGTAGTTTGGAATCCAAATGCGTAAAAAATGCCCTGTGAAATCGTAAAGATACTCATTGGAATTTGGGCCCCTTTGCGCACCTAGGCTGCAAAAAAGTGTCACACATATGGTATCGCCGTACTCAGGAGAAGTAGGGCAATGTGTTTTGGGGTGTATTTTTACATATACCCATGCTGGGTGAGAGAAATATCTCTGTAAAAGACAACTTTTCCCATTTTTTTTTATACAAAGTTGTCATTTTACAGAAATATTTCTCACATACAGTATGAGTATATGTAAAAATACACCCCAAAACATATTGCCCTGCTTCTCCTGAGTACGGCGATACCACATGTGTGACACTTTGTTGCAGCCAAGATGTGCAAAGGGGCCCAAATTCCAATGAGTACCTTTTAGGAGGGCATTTTTAGGCATTTGGATTCCAGACCTCTTCTCAAGCTTTAGGGCCCCTAAAATGCCAGGGCAGTATAAATACCCCACATGTGACCCCATTTTGGAAAGAAGACACCGCAAAGTATTCCGTAAGAGGCATGGCGAGTTCATAGTATTTATTTATTTTTTTTGGCACAAGTTAGCGGAAATTGTTTTTTTTTAGTTTTTTCTCACAAAGTCTCCCTTTCCGCTAACTTGTGACAAAAAGTTCAATCTTTCATGGACTCAATATGCCCCTCAGCGAATACCTTGGGGTGTCTACTTTCCGAAATGGGGTCATTTGTGGGGTGTGTTTACTTTTCTGGCATTTTGGGCGGGGCTAAATTGTGAGCAACCCTGTAAAACCTAAAGGTACTCGTTGGACCTTCGGCCCCTTTACGCACCTAGGCTGCAAAAAAGTGTCACACATCTGGTATCGCCGTACTCAGGAGAAGTAGGGCAATGTGTTTTGGGGTGCATTTTTACATATACCCATGCTGGGTGAGAGAAATATCTCTGTAAATTGACAACTTTGTATAAAAAAAATTAAAAAAGTTGTCCTTTATTTCTCACACACAGTATGGGTATATGTAAAAATACACCCCAAAACACATTGCCCTACTTCTCCTGAGTACGGCGATACCACATGTGTGACACTTTTTTGCAGCCTAGGTGCGCAAAGAGGCCCAAATTCCAATGAGTATTTTTAGGATTTCACAGGGCATTTTTTACGCATTTGGATTCCAAACTACTTCTCACGCTTTAGGGCCCCTAAAATACCAGGGCAGTATAAATACCCCACAAGTGACCCCATTTTGGAAAGAAGACACCCCAAGGTATTCTGTGAGGGGCATGGCGAGTTCCTAGAATATTTTTTTTTGGGCACAAGTTAGCAGAAAATTATGTTTTTGTTTTTTTTCTCTAAGGCTACTTTCACACTTGCGGCAGGACGGATCCGACAGGCTGTTCACCATGTCGGACCCGTCCTTCCGCTATTTAGCCGGACCGCCGCTCCGTCCCCATTGACTATAATGGGGACGGGGCGGAGCTCCGGCGCAGCACGGCGGTGCACGGCAAAAGCTGCCGGACTAAAAAGTCCTGCATGTCCAACTTTTTAGTCCGGCGGCTTTCGCCGTGCACCGCCGTGCTGCGCCGGAGCTCCGCCCCGCTCCATTATAGTCAATGGGGACGGAGCGGCGGTCCGGCGGCATGGCGAAATAGCGGAAGGACGGATCCGACATAGTGAACAGCCTGTCGGATCCGTCCTGCCGCAAGTGTGAAAGTACCCTTACAAAGTCTCATATTCCACTAACTTGTGACAAAAAAATTTACATGAACTCGCCATGCCCCTCACGAAATACCTTGGGGTGTCTTCTTTCCAAAATGGGGTCACATGTGGGGTATTTATACTGCCCTGGCATTTTAGGGGCCCTAAAGCGTGAGAAGAAGTCTGGAATATAAATGTCTAAAAAATTTTACGCATTTGGATTCCGTGAGGGGTATGGTGAGTTCATGTGAGATTTTATTTTTTGTCACAAGTTAGTGGAATATGAGACTTTGTAAGAAAAAACAAAAAAACAAAAAAAAATATATATATATAAATTTCCGCTAACTTGTGGCAAAAAAAAAAATCTTCTATGAACTCGCCATGCCCCTCAAAAGTGATCTTTATAGCGCCGCAGCGATTTTACTGTGTTTTTGCAGTGATCAGAAAAAAATAATATTCTGTCACTGTGGTGGGGTGGACTGAACGCAAGTGTGCGCACAAGATCAGGCCTGATCGGGCAAACACTGCGTTTTTTGTAGAGCCTATAGAACATGTCCTATTCTTGTCCGCAATTGCTTTACAGTGGGGTGATCAATGACAGGGGGGTGATCAGGGAGTCTATATGGGGTGATCAGGGGTTAATAAGGGGTTAATAAGTGACAGGGGGGGGGGGTGTAGTGTAGTGTGGTGCTTGGTGCTACTTACAGAGCTGCCTGTGTCCTCTGGTGGTCAATCCAAGCAAATGGGACCACCAGAGGACCAGATAGCAGGTATATCAGACGCTGCTAACAAAACAGCGTCTGCTATACCTTTCAGGGGTTAAAAAAATCGCATCTACAGCCTGCCAGCGAATGATCGCCGCTGGCAGGCTGGAGATCAACTCGTTTACCTTCCGATCCTGTGAACGCGCGCTCCTGTGTGCGCGCGTTCACAGGAAATATCGCGTCTCGCGAGATGACGTGCCGATGTGTCCAGGAGGAATAACCCGGCCGCCCGCAGGACCCATCCCTGCGTTAGGCGGTCGGGAGGTGGTTAAAAAAGCTGATCATGTGGGAGCCGGGTGCTGGATCCCCCACCGATCTGGTACTGATGACCTTTTTTTCTTAGTTGTGGAAATCGATTTGCCGCATGTCAGTTGTTTCTGCACACAAATTTGCACAGTGTGCAGCCACCCTTAAAGGGGTTGTCCGGGTTCAGAGCTGAACCCGGACATATCCCCATCTTCATCCCTCTGGCCCCCCTGATATGAGCATAGGAGTATTTCATGCTTCAATGCTCTCCTTTGTCCTGTGCTGCATCGCGCAGGGCAATGGCTTTTTGTTTATATTATTACACTGATGGGCGGGCTTTAGCGCTGCCCTAGCTGTTTTAAAGCCGGCCCATTAGTACCAGTGACGTCACCGGGTTCACTTTTAGGCGGAAGCCTCCACCCAGCAGTCACCATGGAAAGCGCAGTATGTCACCAGATCTCCAGAAAATGCCTTTACTCTGCACGATGCTCATATCAGGGAGGCCGGAGGGGTGACGATGGGGATATGTCTGGGTTCAGCTCTGACCCCGGACAACACCTTTAAGGCTAGGGTCTAAAATTGCAGTGTCACCGTGCAGTCATATCGTTTCTCTGTGGGAAATTAGGTCCAGGTGACCTTCCAGCCATTGTAAAAAAAAATCCAGTCAGCTTAGACTGTGTACCTCTAGTAAGAAACATAGCTGTCATCCCAAATCCAAACCACCATCAGTACCATGCTCCTCCAAATTCACACCCCACCTCAAAAATATCATGTGCACATGGCAACGTCTCCAGTATAAGAAATCTCTTGATATACCTATACCATACCAATATAATGGTCTCCATACTGACCCACTACAGAAATTTAGAGCCAGCCCCCCCGCATTAATTTTATCTTATAGCTCGAGCAGAGAGCGGCTACAAAAAGTTTCTCACACTCTGGAGGACTCCTACAAGGGTGGCACATTTCACCAGTGGGAGTGCTGAAGGGAAATTGAACACTAGCTGCCATGTTTCTCCTCAGACCACAGCTGATTGCTGAGAGTTCCAGCAGCAGGATCTTTGGGGGTCGCTTCTAACAAAAAGAGATTGTCAGACAATCTTTTAATAACTACAAAAAAAAACTTCTCTCTACCCACCACCAGACGATTTATGGACCATTCCTTCTAGGCTTAGGTGGCCATTCTCTCTGTTTGTAAAGATCTAATCCAAGACGTGAAGACATTAGCTTCATGAAGGACCCATTGTCCAACCACTTTCATTAGCCCAGCTTTCTTTACGACAGTGCCCCTCATCCTACAACTACTAAAGCACATTGGTCTTGCACTATCCCACCAGTGACATTCACCTTCACCCAGGACAATTTTTACCATTGTCCCACCCACATAAATGACACAGTATCTTGTATTAAAGTGCTTTTTATTGTAGTTTATGGTCACATTACTTTGGATGTCCATCTTAATGGTCAGTTGGTTAATGACTGCATTATTAGTGCTCATTTATGGTTAATAATCTTCTGGGGGGAAAAAATAATTACCCCTTTGGTCATTACAAAAAGTTTGATATGGAACTTTAGAAAAAACAAGTAGTTAACGCAGGGGTAGGCAACCTCCGGCACTCCAGTTGTTGTCAAACTACAACTCCCATCATGCATAATTGCTCTGTCTTCTCAGAACTCCCATAGAAATGAATGGAGCATGCTGGGAATTGTAGATTCACAACAGCTGGGGTGTCGAAGGTTGCTGACCCCTGAGCTAAAGGGTTTTGTAGTCCATCCACCAGGTAATGGCCTACACTTGGCCACATATTGTACATACAGTATTTTGTAATATGAGACAATGTCTTCATGTACTGGAATGTTCAAAGAAAGTTTTGTGGCTTTTTTGTGATCTAATTTTTTACTTTTTTTATTTAAACAAATTGCACCAACTCTACCTATGAATTTTTCTGCTCTTGCTCTTTCGACATTGTTGTAGACTTTTTCTTACTCTGTGAATAAAAAAAGATTGTCTCATGGAGAGCCAATCTATTGTATAGCAGATAGAACATCCTGTGGCCACTAACATGTACTTGAATGATGGTCACCCAAACTGGAAGTCAGGTGTGAGATAGCCATACATGTGCTTAAATGGTGGTCACCTAAACAGGAAGTCAGGTGTGAGATAGGCAACCTGAACTTCTATACATGTACTTAAATGGTGGTCACCTAAACAGGAAGTCAGGTGTGAGATAGGCAACCTGAACTTCTATACATGTACTTAAATGGTAGTCACCTAAACAGGAAGTCAGGTGTGAGATAGGCAACCTGAACTTCTATACATGTACTTAAATGGTAGTCACCTAAACTGGTAGTCAGGTGTGAGATAGGCAACCTGAACTTCTATACATGTACTTAAATGGTAGTCACCTAAACAGGAAGTCAGGTGTGAGATAGGCAACCTGAACTTCTATACATGTACTTAAATGGTAGTCACCTAAACAGGAAGTCAGGTGTGAAATAGGCAACCTGAACTTCTATACATGTACTTAAATGGTGGTCACCCAAACTGGTAGTCAGGTGTGAGATAGCCAAGCTGAATTTCTATACATGTATTTAAATGGTGGTCAACCAAACAGGAAGTCAGGTGTGAACTAGACAAACCTGAATTTCCAAACCCTGCAAAATAAACTAAAGAAGAACTAATTAGGAAAATAAAGATAGACTCAGCAATTGTGTGCCATACTTTTTTTTACCAGGCATGTTCAGCTCTTACCGTGGACTAGGCCTTTAAGACATCTCGATATGTGGCCAGTTACTCTGAGCACCTTATTAGCTCAGAAAAAGGTTATATTTACATATTAAATAACATCTACTTCACTACTTGGCTTCTGTCATTTTAGAACAACCCAAAATGCACTTTTTTTTCTCAGACCGCACCACGGTCGGTCTTGAAATGTCATAAGCAATTAAAGAAATAACTTCCTTACTGCCTCCAAATCTCCTGACCTGGAATGCGGATGAGAAATCGGTGCTGTCCTCTCAAGGTTACCTTTTGTCTGCCTATGCATTAATTTTCTATTACAGTTTTGGGCCTAAATGACTAATCTCAGGGATTTGTAGAGAGGTTTTGTAAAACTTAAAAGCTATTTCTATTAAATGGGTTCTCCGGGCTACAGAGATATGGTTGACCTATCCTCAGGATAGGTTATCAACATCAGATCGGTGGGGATCTGAAACAGGGCACCCCTACCAATCAGATGTTTTGGGCTGCTGAGGCATCAGAAGCTAACACCAGAAGCAGAAGGCTCCATACACTGTAGCTTCCAGTGCCACTTGAATGGGAGTTGAGCTGCAGTACCCCAGAATGGCCACCACACGGTGTATGGAGCCTTCTGCTACCAGCTTCATACACTTTATAGTACACAGCTGTTGACACCCGGCACCTCCACCAATCTGATATTTAAGACCTATCTGAAGGATAAATCATCAATATCTGTAGCCCGGAGAACCCCTTTAAGTATCACTATGATTAAAATTTTACATTTAAAGGGTAATTCCAGTCAAAATTTACATAATCAGAGACACCCTACAAATTAGTAAATTCAATGATGAAGAAAATGTTAGATTTTTTTTATTTTTATGAACTTGATTCTAAATGTCTCTCCCATTATGCCTCAGAAATTAGCACAAATGTTATATTTCATCATCTAAGCAGAGTTTTCTTGTATTGCCCCTGCTCATTCAACTATCCTGAGAGAATTTCTGGCTTAGAGAAGTAGTTGTCAGGCTTGTTTGGCTATTTATATTGGCCCCCTAAGGACAAGCTAATAAATAGTATAATACTGCCCCCTATGCACAAGAATATAACTACACTATGTGTGGGTTTACAAGGGATCAGTCCTGTCCAGCTATTGTGTGAGGAGGTAAGTTCTAGACAGGATTGGAGACGTTGGATGCCATAGATCTTCCTTTTTCCAAATCAGTTGATGCTGTGCCACATAAAAGATTTGTACAGAAAAGGCTTAACTGTAGCAGCCAGTGTCAGGCAGCTGCTGCCAAAGCTAATACGATCCTGGGTTGCCTCATAGGAGGTATAGATGCCCATGATGAGAACATAGTTCTGCCACTTTGCAAATCACTAGTCAGACCACACATGGAGGACTGTGTACAGTTCTGGGCTCCTGTGAACAAGGCAGACATAGCGGAGCTGGAGAGGGTCCAGAGGAGGGCAACTAAAGTAATAACTGGAATGGGGCAACTACAGTACCCTGAAAGATTATCAAAATTAGGGTTATTCACTTTAGAAAAAAGACGACTGAGGAGAGATCTAATTACTATGTATATTACAGGCTATAGCTACTAGAGAGGGGTCGTTGATCCAGGGAGTTATTCTGATGCCTGATTGGAGTCGGGAAGGAATCTTTATTCCCTAAAATGATGAAAATTGGTTTCTACCTCATGAGTTTTTTTTTGCCTTCCTCTGAATCCACTTTACAGGATAACAGGCTGAACTGGATGGACGGATAACTTTTCTCGGCCTTACAAATTATGCTGCTATAATACTGCTGCCTGAGGATGAGGATATAACTTCTATAATACTGCTTATTATGGAGAAGAATAAAGCTATTGTATTATTGCCCTATAGGATCCAGAATATAGTCATTAACATACTGCCCCCTATGGACACAACTATACATACTATAATACTGTCCCCTATGGACTAGAATATAACTACTATAATACTGCCACCTATGGACTGCAATATTACTACCTATGTACTAGACTGTTACTACTATAATACTGCCAACTATGGACAAAATTATGAACCCACACAGATTGAGACATTTTAATACATGACTGGAATTGCCCTTTAAATAATTAATTATAAGCCAAATGCCTAAGAATTTAAACCAGGAAAAGTGGCACACCCGATCCACTTATCATGTCACGTCCCTAGTACAAATTACCGCTAACCTTTCAGTTATGTCATCCAAAAATTGGGATCCTCCCTTACAATCATGACCATAAATAGGTGTGCATACACAAAAATAAGGGGTATTTTTCTAAATGTCCAGGTGTTTTTATATTAATGATCTCAGAAGAATAGGCATGTTGAATATTAGAGTGCACATTAGTATACACAATTTAGTGGTGACGACCAGAAGCCTTCCTAATGAAGACTGGGCTAAGAAAATCTGGAGGAACACAGGTTCAGAAGATGAACTTTCCAGTTGTTATAGGCTACACCGTCTTCATAAATACGCATGTTGGAGATGGTTCTTCAGAAAGTTCCTTGCGGCAGTCCCGAGGTAATGGGCTTTGGCAGGTCTGAAGGTCAGCTGATTTTGACTCTCCTTCGTAAGACAAAGTCAAAGTTGGCAGAAGTGTTCATGGCATAATATACGTTGGCAGTGTCCGGGATGGTCAACTCTGTAAAGGATTAGAGAGGAAGGATAATATGGCGGAGATCCAACATATTGCTCTGAGCAGAGATAATAGCAAACACTGGTTCAGTCCACACAATCACTACCTCAGTACACCAGAACAAGGAGTTCTGGAAGCGATGCTGTGGCCTCTACAGAGCCCTAATCTCAACATCAACTAGTCTGTCTGGGATTACATTAAGAAACAGAAGGATCTGCACAAGCCTACATCCACAGAAAATCTGTGGTTAGTTCTCCAAGATGTTTGGAACAACCTCCCTGCTAAGTTCCTGTGTGCAAGTGTAGAAGATGCTGATGATGTTCTGGAGGCAGAGAGTGGGCACACCAAATATTGATTGGATTTAGATTTATCCTTTGTTTATTCACTTTGTATTTTGTTAGCTGATAAAAATAAACTATTAACACTTCTATTTTTGAAAGCCTTCTTACATGGCAGCATTTTTCCACACCTGCCTAAAACTTTACTGTACCATCACAGTACAACATCCCAGTATACCACCTCAGTCCACCACCTCAGTAAACAACCTCAGTCCAGCACCTCAGTACAACACCGCAGTAGACCACCTCGGTCCAGCACCTCAGTACAACACCTCAGTAGACAACCTCGGTCCAGCACCTCAGTAAACAACCTCAGTTCACCAGGTCTCGTTGGTCCAGTATGTTTACTAGGACACAAGGATGTAACATCTGATGTGACCATGTCATCCAGTCTATTGAGGCCACAGTGACACAGAGGGTGTAAGGGTATGGCCATATGGTGGTAATTTTCCGCAGCAGAATTTCTAGCATGGATTTTGCCGCAATTCTGTGGATTTTACCCTATGTATGGCACAGGGTGAAATCCACAGCATAAATTGTTATCATTTAAAAACTGCAACACAGGTCATCTACTTTGCTGGACTTGCTAGTGTTCAGATGAAGGATTTTGTCAGTGAGAAAATCCAGCACGTGTCCCACTGCAGAAACTGCTGTGCTGTCCATTCTGGTTCTGTCATGGGTTTTCATACAGACCCGATCTAGGTTTTGCTCCACTGAATGGAGCAAAACTATGAGTAAGCTCACTATGCAGCTTTGCGGAGGGTCCACATGGTAACTGCACCAAGAATAGACCTTTAAATTTTAGGTGCGGTCTCGAAAAACCGGGCTGCAAAAACTCTCGACCACATAAACTGCACAATGCATTTTCAGCACAGATTCGGACAGTTTTTCAGCACCAAATCCTGAGGGTATGTTCACATGGAGTATTTTCTGTGCTTAAAAACCTGATGCCAATTCCACATCAGGTTTTTTTTTGTATGCGTTTTTTTCCTGACGCTTTTTATAATGCAGTTATAGATGTGGATTTGGCGTGGCTATTCATTCCTGCCCATGCTTGATGATGGATCAGGTTCATAAGAATTATGTTGAAGGGGTGGGGGGAGGGTGAATGGAGAATGGCGTTAGATTAGGGGATGTGGTAGGCCAACCTAAAAAGATGTGTTTTTAGGGAGCACCTAAAACTGTGGATGTTGTGAATTAAACTAATTGCTTGGGGTAGACCATTCCAGAGATCTGGTGCAGCTCGGGAGAAGTCTTGGAGACGGGAGTGAGAGGTTCGGATTATGGTGGACATTTGTATTCATTGGCAGAGCGTAGAATATGAAAGGACGGTAGACAGATATGGAGGGAGAGATGTAGGGGGGGTGCAGCACTGTGGAGAGCAACATAAACTGAATCCTGCACTGTATGGGCAGCCAGTGCAATGACTGGCACAGGGCGGAGGAATCAGAGTAGTGACTGGCACAGGGTGAAGGCATCCGAGTAATGACTGGCACAGGGTGGAGGCACCGGAGTAGTGACTGGCACAGGGTGAAGGCATCCGAGTAATGACTGGCACAGGGTGGAGGCACCGGAGTAGCAGTTAGACAGATGAGCTTGGCTGCTGCATTCAGGATAGACTGGAGAGGGTAGAGTCTGGTGACAGGGACACCAATTAATAATGAGTCACAGTAATCGAGACCGGAATGGATCAGGGCAACAATGAGAGTTTTTGTTGTTTCCACAGTGAGAAAGGGGCGGATTCTAGAGATGTTTTTGAGATGCAGGTTTTTCTGGGATTTAAAGTCCAGGAGGCGCTCCTATGAGTGATTGACAACTGTCCCTCTACGACTGTGTATACAGAGAAAGCTGGACCAGAAAAAGCAGAGATGTAAATGTATGAATGATAAGTTATACTGAATCTTTTCCCATAGAACTGTATATCAATCTGCTCACCTCCTCCTGCTCTATAACATGCTGCCTGCAGCTTAAATACCATGTTCAATCTGACAGGTTCCCTTTAAGGCCAGTAGATTGGCGCATGCTGAATACGAAATGGTGGTCTGCAGTGTCAAATGCTGCAGAGAGATCCAGAAGAATGAGCAGAGAGTAGTTACCGTTGCATTTAGCTGTCAGGAGGTCATTTGTCACTTTGTCACCAGATGCTCCAGGAATTTAGAGATGAAGGGGAGATTAGAGACAGGTAGGTAGTTAGTTGCACAGAAAGGGTCAAGAGAATTTTTTTTTTTTAGTAATGGGGTTATGAAAGAGGAAGGGAAGATACCAGAAGACAGAGGTTGAAGATTTTAGTTAGTTAGAATTTTTAACATGCAGATTCCACATTGAAATGTATGGGGAAGATCTGCAGAGTGCACAAAAAAAAAACCTTAATGTGAACATGCCCTAATACTGTGTGGATTTTCTGCCCCCAATGTAGTGTGTCCACTATGTCCAAACTTATCCTTAAAGTGACCACAGCACTGAGCCAAAAAAGTCACTTCCCTTAGGCAAGTCTCAGACTAGCGCTAGAGATCCGGCAGGCTGATCCCTACTGGAACAGCCCGCTGAATCTCTGGTGCTAGTCTGAAACTAGACTTACCCCACCTGGAGAACTAAGTGGGTGTAGTACTCCTTGCTTGGTCAGTGCTAAGGGGAAGTCTGAAATCAGCACCACTTCTAAAAACATTATGATCTAAAATTTCTGAACCAGAAAACAAGACAATAAAAATAAAATAATGAGATGAAAAAAAAATATATAAAATAAGACAAAAAAAATCAAAAAATTAAAGAAATAAAAAATAAAATAAAAAACATAAAAAAATATGGTGACATGCATAAAACCATAAAATAAAATGAAATTTAACTACAATACATATAATAAATTAGACAAAAAATAACACAAAACCTGTCTAAAACATAAAATACAATAAAATAAATACAAAGTAATAAAAATGATATTGAAAAATACTAAATAAATTATAAAAACTAATTAAAAAAATGCATATCCATGCTCACCTTTTCCCTCGGATAGTAGCTGTACCAGCTGGAAATCGTCCGGTTTACACATTTCAATGTTGTGTTTATGTAGAGCTCTCTGGATTACAACACGGGATTTATCCTGGCTGGTGAGCTGAAAAAGAGGCAAAATATTAGAAAATCACATTACATTTTTTTTTGGAAATCAGTAGGGTGAGGGCAAACAAGCGTGCAGGGCATCTTACCAGTATACTCTTGTACAGGTTTCCATGAGTGTTCTCCATGCTGACACGGATAATACAGAGATCGGCAATCTGCTGGTTGTATACAGGGAGGGACGGAGAGATGGGGGAGCGAGGTGACGAAATAGATCGAGGACCGTCTTCTCTTCCCGGAGTGCCGGGGGGAGTGTGAGGTTCCATCAGACCTCCATGGTCCTGCAGGAGCCAAAAATCATGCAGATGTATACTGGTAGTATATGAGATTATAAGGAGATATACTGGGTATACAGGGATGTATGAGGTTATATGGCGGTATACTGGTTATATGGAGATGTATGAGGTTATATGGAGATATACTGGTAATATGGAGATGTATGAGGTTATATGGAGATGTATGAGGTTATATAGAGGTATACTGGTTATATGGGGATGTATGAGGTTATATAGAGGTATACTGGTTATATGGGAATGTATGAGGTTATATGGAGATGTATGAGGTTATATAGAGGTATACTGGTTATATGGGAATGTATGAGGTTATATAGAGGTATACTGGTTATATGCCGATGTATGACGTAATATGGAGGTATACTGGTTATATGGGGATGTATGAGGTTATATGGAGATGTATGAGGTTATATAGAGGTATACTGGTTATATGGGAATGTATGAGGTTATATAGAGGTATACTAGTTATATGCCGATGTATGACGTAATATGGAGGTGTACTGGTTATATGGGGATGTATGAGGTTATATAGAGGTATACTGGTTATATGGGGATGTATGACGTAATATGGAGGTATACTGGTTATATGGGGATGTATGAGGTTATATGGAGGTATACTGGTTATATGGGGATGTATGAGGTTATATGGAGGTATACTGGTTATATGGGGATGTATTCGATTATATTGCGGTATACTGGTTATATGGGGATGTATGAGGTTATATAGAGGTATACTGATTATATGGGGATATATGAGGTTATATAGAGTGTGAGACAGTGACAGGTCTCACGCTGGTTGGAGGCAAGGAAGGGGTGGATAGTGCGGTCCACACCCCTGTTCCACCACAGGTGAGACAAGCTGGAGGTAATCGGGCTGGCATAAGGCACCTCCCAGAGTGTCAGAAAGGGGGGAGTGTGTTACCTGTAGACAGAGGCCTGGAGGCTCTGTCTGTGTGGTCTCAGCTGGGCTAGGCTGAGGGACCACGAGGCTTAGTGACAGCCTGGAATTTGGGGGACGCAGTGACGCCTGCGGTACAAGGGCCACAAGGTCAGAGTCGGGAGGACTGCTGGACCACAATCCCCCAAAGGGACTTGCATTTGCTACAGCCTGGAGGCTGCTGGGCTAGCTGAGAAAGCTGCATGTTATAACCGTGTCTGAACAGCACTCTATAGGTGAGTCAGGGATTCTGCACTATGTTTAGTTAGAGCCCAGCCGGGCAGGTATTTGTTTTGTATTATGTTTGTTTTGCTAAGGTGCCAAATAAAAGCAAAGTTTGGACCTTAAACTTGGTGTCTGGCATAGATATTTGTGTGAATGACCCCCGGAGAAGAGCTAACCCCCTACAATTGGTGTCGGATGCGGGCAGGTGTCCCTTCTGATAAGTAAAAGTGCTGGAAGCCTGCTAGTTTGCAGGGGCTGCTGGAAAACTGCTGGTGTTAATCTGGACATTTTTATTTTATTTTTTCTGTGGTGCAAACAGTGCAGGATTTAAAGGGCCAGAAGCCCAGTACAAGAGACTGATCAGTGGAAATGGCTGCAAAATGGTATAGCCCGTGGGAGAAATCCTGCGAGTTAGTGATCAGGGGAATCCCGCTGGGGGTCAGTCTAGACTCCCGCCAGCAAGTGTCTCGGGTCCTGCCTGAAATTCTGGACTTTGTAACAAGGGGGCCAGAGACAAAAACTACGGTGTCACTGACCTTTGTGACGGACTATGGTTCTGTGCAATGGGAGCTGTTAAAATGTGAGACACTGGAAGTGGAATTTGTACTGGGCAAGGACTTTCCATTGTTTGGGCAGTTGTGGAGCGGAGTTCCTGATAAAAAGCAAAGATATGCTGTTGCCAAGGGCAACCGTCGGGAAGACAAAGAGGTGGAGAGCGGTGCAGTTCTCAGAAGTACATATCTTCTCTGCGACTGTGCACAAGATTCTAAAGGGTGCGGCTGGAATGACCGTCCAGAAAAAGTCTGGATTCAAGGCCAGGGCTTTTTTCAGTAGCAACGGTTGCATCACGGAGTCTGCAGGTGATCGTGGTACCAGGAACCAGGGGCAGTCTTCCAAAGTCCGGAAGAAGGATGAGGATCTCGGTAGAGATGTCCCTGGAATGTCCTCGGCTCCCAAGACTGCCAAACCCGTGGCATCAGGGGGTAAGAACGTTTTTGTTGATTGTGTGGCAGACCCCATTACAGTGAGTCGGCGGCAGTTGCTACCTGCTGGGCCGGTATGGGGTAAGACACCCAGTCAAGAAACTGCTACAAAAATATGTGACAATGTGAAAAAAGCAGTGTCTGAACAGGCGGATAAGCCTGCTGTGATTGCTCCCTCGCAGAAATCTACAGAGGAGAAGGTTTCTGTGTTACCTCAGTTGCCCATGACCAAAGCTAGTTTTGGGATGACAAGGATCCGGGATCCCATGCTAGCCCGGGTAAGAGGTAGCACAATATTGAAACCTGAGACTGGTAAAATATTAAAGGTGCTGGACAGTCGTGCGGATAAGGACTATCCGCTGATTTTCACTGAGCGTGAGACTCCAATGAGAACAGGGACTTATGAATTTGATGTTACAGATACGCTCATGCATGATGGAGTATTGGGCCGTGATATCGGTTTGTTGCTGTGGGGTAAGGTAGACACTTCTGCAGATAGTGACGAAACTCCTGCAGAACCTGTACCTGTCCCTTTAAGTGAGGATCTAAGGGAGCTGCACTTTGACCTGCATGGGGAAAGAATATTGACCATTGGAAACAATGGTGCTGGTCAAGTGCAAAGTGATGGTGACAAAAGTGCGGAAATGCATGATGTCATATGAAATATGTGGTGACCGTGATCTATCTTTTCTGTTGCAGGTTGTGGTCAGGGGAGAAGCGCCCCCTGGTGGTAAAAATGTAAATGATGATGAAACTTTATTTTTTGCATCTGCTGTGTTTCATGAAGCACTATATGACTTAATCAAAAGGTTTGAAGACATGCCTATAAGTAGTGTGGAGCAAAGCCCAGCTCCAGCTCAGTGTTTGAAGGTGCAGGAAAATATGATAGGGTTAGAGGGTGTACCGCACGTACCAGAGGTGGAAATGCAGTCTCCACAATGTTGGTTGGTTACTAAGGAAGTGTCCCAGGTGGGGATTAGCTCATCGGTGCCCCTAGAGGTCAGAATTAATAATGGCACGAGCGGTATAGGTGACGTATGTGCTGTGACCGATAGCAACCCAGAGAGTGAAGCTACCATGTCAAGGTCCTGCGAAACAAAGGTGGTTACTAGTAGCGACCAGACAGTTATATCTGACGAGATGAGAATTAAGTCGGGTGACGTCAGCCTAGGGTCTGAAGCCCATATCCAGACAGTTGTAGGTGACCTGACACGAGAGTACAGCTGCAAACAGGAGGATGATCTCTCTCTCTCTCCTCACGCTCCCTAGAAACGTTAGAGACGGGACTAGCTGTCTTCACAGAGCAACTGAAGAAAGTTTCAGAAAGGGCAAAGAAGGAGAGCCAGAAAGAGAATGGTGATACTCCTGCAGCAGAGCCGAGCAAGGAGCAGCTGGAACCGGAGGCCCAAAAGCAGGGCACTTCCCACAAGCTTGTGCAAAAAGCTGAAAAGAAACTGCTGAAAAACATGGAGTTGGTGGTTCAGCGCCTGGAGAAACAGGGTGTGACATACAAAAAGGTGGAGCAAACCAAGAAAAAACTTCAGCGAGAATTGGATGATCTGATGGTGGACCTGGACCACCAGAAGCAAGTTATGTCTAATCCAGCGAAGAAACAGGAGAAGTGTGACTGGCTCCTAGCTGAAGAGAAATACATCTCGGCTCGATATGGTGAAAAACGTGACCAAACAGAGACTGATGCTTGGGAAAAGGAGACCAAGGCCCTCTCCTTGGCTAGAGCCCTGGAAGAAGCGCTCGAGGAGCATGCTGAATTGGAGAGGCTGAACAAGCAACTCAGCGCAGAGACGGAAAATCTCATGAGCTTAAAAGATGAGTTGGAGAAATCTAAGTGTGCTCTCGAGCAGCAGGTGGAAGGTGAGAAACCTGAAGAGGGGAGTTCTCTGGAAGACGTCAAGAAGCCAGAGCCTGTTAAAAATGGGACTGGAGATGGTGGCACTGTGGTGCTGGCTGTGGCAGAGAAGATGGAAGATGCTTCTGCTAAACCAGTTGATGGGGCTGATGTGGATGCCGAAGACCACAGACCCGTGGTAGCGTGTAGCCTAGGCCTGGAAGACGTCCCCTCTGCATACAAGGCCTTCCAAATAGCCAGCAGGCTGCTGGGGAAGAAGTACGAGGAGGTGAACGATCAGTTTTCGGATCCGGGCTATTACGATGGGCTGTATCTCCTGACTCCTCCACAAAAGGAGAACAGTGTCCTGGGTGAGCCTCTGGAGAAAATGACAGAAGACGAGGAGTCTGCTGAAGACCCTGGTGCCTCCTGCCTCAATGAGAAAGAGGGGGAGGGGTTAACAGGGCAAGTGTATGGTGCCATGTCCGAGAAGGATGAGAAGGCGGTCAAAGAGACTGGAGACTTCAAGAAGACAAAGACTGAAAAAGTTAAGGCCGATGTGTTGGTTGACGTGAAGTCCCCAGGTGCTACAGAGACCAAAGTTAAGCCAAAGGGAGTCGCGGCCGAAGTGGAAAAAGCAGCTAAAGAAGCAGAGGTCTCTAAAACTGCCATAGTAGCTGGGGTAACTACTGCTCGAAAGAAGGAAGAAGTGACCCAGATGCATGTAAAAGAAGCGAGTAGGGGGCAAGCATTCTCTGCTGAAGGAGCCCTGCAAAGCAAAGGAGAAAGTGTCGGGATATGACCATGACTCGGAACAGTTCAGGCAAGAGCTGCAGCAGTCCAAGAAAGGACGTGAGGCGCATGTGCAGGAGCCAGAGGATCTAAAAAGAGAGAGAGATCAAAATATACGACAGCGCATCATTATCACTCGGGAAAGAGTAGGAAAAGAGTATCTGGCCATGAGATGGGCACATGAGGCCTTTAGGCAGTTTCGGTTAGGCAAGATGTTGGTTTTGGTGATAAACCAAGCTCTGCTGGCGTGGGTCTGGCAGAACAAAGGGAAGGTACGTGTCACTGAGGTTCCTGGCCTCGGTGAAATAAGAACCGGTCATTTTCTGTGTCAGCGGCAGCTAATGCTCGCTGACACTGGGCTACTTAGTGTGGCTGTAAAGCCAATCTGGGCCGGTTCTTATTGGGAGCAGCCAAAGAGCAGGTGGGTGGCTGTTCCCCACGTCCAGGCCAGGTCGATACCCTCTCACCAGCCTCCCGTGGTTGTGCAGGTGTTCACCCTCACGGGCTTGAACAAAGGGGGGGGATATGTGAGACAGTGACAGGTCTCACTCAGGTTGGAGGCAAGGAAGGGGTGGATAGTGCGGTCCACACCCCTGTTCCACCACAGGTGAGACAAGCTGGAGGTAATCGGGCTGGCATAAGGCACCTCCCAGAGTGTCAGAAAGGGGGGAGTGTGTTACCTGTAGACAGAGGCCTGTAGGCTCTGTCTGTGTGATCTCAGCTGGGCTAGGCTGAGGGACCACGAGGCCAAGTGACAGCCTGGAATCTGGGGGACGCAGTGACTCCTGCGGTACAAGGGCCACAAGGTCAGAGTCGGGAGGACTGCTGGACCACAATCCCCCAAAGGGACTTGCATTTTCTACAGCCTGGAGGCTGCTGGGCTAGCTGAGAAAGCTGCATGTTATAACCGTGTCTGAACAGCACTCTATAGGTGAGTCAGGGATTCTGCACTTTGTTTAGAGCCCAGCCGGGCAGGTATTTGTTTTGTATTATGTTTGTTTTGCTAAGGTGCCAAATAAAAGCAAAGTTTGGACCTTAAACTTGGTGTCTGGCAAAGATATTTGTGTGAATGACCCCCGGAGAAGAGCCAACCCCCTACAAGAGGTATACTGATTATATGGGGATGTATGAGGTTATATAGAGGTATACTGGTTATATGGAGATGTATTAGATTATATGGGGGTATACTGGGTATATAGTGATGTATGGGGTTATATGGAGGTATACTGGGTATATGGTGATGTATGAGGTTATATGGAGGTATACTGGTTATATGGGGATGTATGGGGTTATATAGAGGTATACTGGTTATATGGTGATGTATGGGGTTATATAGAGGTATACTGATTATATGGGGATGTATGAGGTTATATGGAGGTATACTGGTTATATGGGGATGTATGAGGTTATATAGAGGTATACTGGTTATATAGGAATGTATGAGGGGTTATATGGAGGTATACTGGTTATATAGGAATGTATGAGGGGTTATATAGAGGTATACTGGTTATATAGGAATGTATGAGGGGTTATATGGGGGTATACTGGGTATATGGTGATGTATGGGGTTATATGGAGGTATACTGGTTTTATGGTGATGTATGAGGTTATATGGGGGTATACTGGGTATATGGTGATGTATGGGGTTATATGGAGGTATACTGGGTATATGGTGATGTATGAGGTTATATGGAGGTATACTGGGTATATGGGGATGTATGAGATTATATGGCGGTATACTGGTTATATAGGAATGTATGAGGGGTTATATGGAGGTATACTGGTTATATGGGGATGTATGAGGTTATAGGGCGGTATACTGGGTATATGGTGGTTTGTGAGGTTATATGGGAGTCAGTTATTATTTTGGGGGTGATGTGAGGGATGTAATGTAATTGCGTTCTGGTAATAATACATTATATATAGGTATGTACAGTATATAACACTACATTATACCTTCGCTGTGACGGGCTCTGCAGGACACAGTGCAGCGATGAGGCCTTCATCAATCTCACAGCTGCTGCAGGAACCTGACGGAGATACCCGGTCTCCATTCATCTTTGGACTGAACACTTCAGAGCCTAGTAGTAACCTGTGATACAGATGACAATATAATGAGATCATTAGTAAAGTAAAGGGGTGTGGCTAGTAGAAGGGGTGTGGCTAGTAGAATGGGAGGGGCTAGTAGAAGGGGAGGGGCCTGGCACCCCAGACACAATGATGGTGTCACACCATGCACACAGGGCACTTACGAGCTGAACCTCTTGGTCAGTTTCCGGCGTATACGTGGAGAATTTGGGCAAGAATCCGCCGGGGGCTCAATGGTTCGGGATATCCTGTAACTGTAACACCACAATCAGTCATTTACCCATATACACCGAATCTCACATTCTACACCCATATTACATCATTTATACAAAATCAATGCAGGTGCCCACCAAGCGGGGTCAAGATGGACATTGGACTCTGGAATGACAGGTCTATCCTTAGCTCCCACAAAGCAGAACTCAAGGAAAGTTGTGTGACAACCCTTTCTGGAACAGTACGGAAGTCATAGGGTTGTCACCCACTTTTTCCAGTACAGATATAACTAATAAATGGCTGAATAGAGCTTTTAACACCTTGATAGAAGAAGAAGACGACAAAGTCAGCATCCATAGTATGACGCAGTATATGCACCACACTAGAACTAGAAGGGTATGTACACTTCTGCAACCATTTTGTCATTTGATCCAGTGCCTAAGAATGAAGCAAGACACTGTACCATTAAAAGTGATGATGGTGATGCACTGCTTTATTGAATATTGCATGGGGCATCGTGATCGGCCAGGGGTGAGCGGACACTGCACCTCTCTAAAGGGAGGAGATGACTCATATAGGGCCATTTTGGCCCCCAAGGGTCAGAAGTTGGGCTGGTGCCCATGAGAAGTGCACACCCCTACAGGAAGGTATAGGTTGGATTGCGGCAATTGCAGTGTGTGAACTCTAGAGGCGCTAGCGAGAGTTTGCAAAAGGTATACTAAGGCTGTAAGTGCAATTGCTGTGCAGAGACTAAGTGAGGAGTCAGGCCAGAGCTAAATAAAGGTGGTTTGCCGAGCAGGGCGTAAGCTGCTGATAGATGAACAGGGCGAGAATATCAGATAATTATGTACCCAGCCGGCGGCCGTGAGGAGTTCAGGCCGCCCCCCGGGCATCAGCCCACCAGGAAATTTACCTGTAGGGTCTATGGCCTATGTGGGCATACCCTATAAGTCTTCTGGGTCCTATTAGTAGGGAGGGGCGACCTAAAACACTTGCCCCAATATCCATCTGGAAGGGCTCCGAAGACTCCCCACCCAATCATGTTTTCGTTTACTCTGTCCCTGGAAAGGGTAAACCAAAGATAAATAAAAATTAGAGCGCCTCACCTCTGGTCCTCCGTCAGCTGGCGATGAGTATAAAAAGCTTGTAGGATTTCGGGCTTTGGCGTCAGGACATAATGACGACATGTAAGCTGCAGTTTCTGGATCTTGGCCAAGACTTCATACTCCTAGAAACAATACAGTGTGAGCTCTCGGGACAACATACCGATGATAGTATTTGTCAATGTGCTAGAAGACTTACCTTTCTCCTCTTCTCAAAGTTTATCAACCCACCCTATGAAGGAGAAAGAAGTAAATGGAAGAGGGTCTGAAGGACGAGTATGTGCTACCAGGGCAAATATAAGTGGTCTCACCTCTACTAAGTCAGGAAGAGCTGTGTCCAGCATAACAAGGTCTGTCAAAAATGTCCCCAGATAAGGCACCGTCCCTTGGGCTGGTCTCTGAAATAAGAATGAAGGAGATGGTATCCCTTTGTGTCTATTACATGAACTATTCCTGCCCGCGGCCTCCACTAGAGGGGGCTCCAGAGCTCACGTGTGTTCACATTGGTTCTGTACATATACAAAAGTAATGCTATATCATAGACTCCCTCTCTATAGTACAAAGCCTTGTTTTACCACCATGGCCTGTGAAGGTCTGCCACTCTTCAAGTATTTCTTTACTGGTACAATGTGGCTGCCGCTGGTATTAGGGGTCTTATGGCCGTCACTGTTTTTAAGGGGTCTTATGGCTGCCACTTTTATTAGGGATAATATGACTGTCACTGTGATGAGTATTTGCAGCTGTTACTATCATCATGGGGGTCCTGAGGATGTCACTGATATTGGGGGTCATTAGTAAGAGGGTATTGTGGCTGTCATTGTGTCACTGTTATGACATCATTCTGGTGGTACTGCTATGGGGTAACTTTGATGGTATCATTAGATAAAAAGAGATGTCCAGTTTAAAATAAACATGTTTCATGCACCCGGTTAGAGCATTAACAGAGGGGAGTCTTCTTTTCAGGATTATCATCTCTTGACCACAGTGGAGAGGGGTTATGAAGAGCCTTGCTCTCTCTGGAGGACCTGTCCTGTCCTGCATTATACAGCCGAATTATTGATTTTAATGGACATTATGTAATGTTTAATTTCCCCTGTGGTGGCACTGCAGGGTAATTGAGCACTTGCCCCACAAATCACAGCTGATCACTGGAGGTCCAACAGGAGGAAACTTTGTGATCAACTTATAGCAAAGGGAGCCTTCTAACAAGTAGGGATTGTCCAGATCAAAGAACTTCTTTAAGATGTACATGATAAGGATCATCATATCTTGGCCACAGTGAAGAGGGGTTATGAAGAGCTTTGCTCTCTCTGGAGGAGCTGTCCTGCCCCACAAATCACAGCTGATGGCTGGAGGTCCAGCAGGAGGACACTTTGTGATCAACTTATAGTAAAAGGAGCCTTCTAACAAGTAGAGATTGTCCAGAGCAAGGAACCTCTTTAAGATCTACATGATGAGGGGGCTCTCATCAATTACAAGGCTGTTTCACCAGTTTTCAAATGTGCGGTGTTGTTGGCCAGAAAAAAACTAGAGGAACCCCACAAGTCCTGAATCAGTGGCAGTCCATACTCGCAGGACCCCACCAATTGTATATTTTCAGATGATACTTCCCCTTTAAGGATTTGTCTTGAAGAAAGATGTATTGACATAAGGGACCTGTTATGATTTATGTGTACTTTGTACAAAAATGCTCCAGAAGTTTTGCATACAGTACAAGGAGCTCTCTGTAAATATACAGCTTGTAACACAAGGAGGAACAGGTTAAGTACACAGGTGTGACGTAAGGAGGAGACATTTTTTTAAGATGTTAAGAATGATAAGATTAATGGCTGATTTTATTTAGGAACAAGCAATTGGTCTGAAATGAGTCCAGGAGCTACATGTTTGGGTGCCTAATATTCTACCGTTTAGTGTCTACAGCCCTAATGCAGTCCTATATGTCTTCATGGTAACAGACTATTAACAAACAGTATGCAGTCTGATCCTGCAGTCATAGGTGATTACATAGGTCCCCTACTTTTTAAAACACTGATAGAAAGAATCACAGGACAGATGGAAGAGAGTGTGACTGCAGGATCTGACTACACAGGTTTGTTTGTGGTCTGTTACCATGGAGACATTTAGCCATGCTTAGGAGCAAAAAGGTCAGAAATAGAGATGAGCGAATCGACTTCGGATGAAACATCCCAACTCGATTCGCTTAAAACTTCGTTCTAATACTGTACGGAGCAGAATCTCCGTACAGTATTAGAATGTATTGGCTCCGATGAGCCGAAGTTATTGCTTCGCGAAGTCTCGGGTTCGGTTCCAAGTAGTATCTTGGAACCAAACCCGACTGTTTTTTTACAGTACAAATTAATTTATGAAGTTATTGCCCAAAGTCTCGCGAGACTTTGTAAAGCAATAACTTCGGCTCATCGGAGCCAATACATTCTAATACTGTACGGAGCTATGTTTCCTTCATAAAAATTCAGCTGTTTCCTAGTATGGCCACTAGAGATGAGCGAATTTTTCAAATATTCGATTCGGCTAGTTTGACAAATTTTCAGAAATAAATTTGGTTCGATACAAATTTATTCCTCGCGAATCGCGTTAAAAAAAACGTCTATTTCCTGGCTGCAGAGAGCCTGTATAGTGGTGTAGAAGACTGTGCCTTGCAGTAACACGCATAGGGAGTCTGCTGTGGTAGTGAAACAATACTGTGAGTCAGTATGACATGCAGATGACAGGCGTCGCTCTTAGAATCACTGCACACTTCACTTATTTGGGCAGTTAAGGGGCCAAAACTGAACAAATAACTCAAGTGTGAACTCAGCCTTACAGGTGAATGTTACCGGCAGGTATAAAGAACCTTGCAGAGGCCCAAGATCCTACTATAGCGTGCAAAAGCGCACTCCCTTTACACCAATTCACTGATTCCACATAGATATCTACAGAACCTGTTCTATCAAACACATATGCAAGTAGAGCCCCCCAACAGAGTGGAGTGGGTGTCAGCAGTAAGTTTGTGTTGACGTCACTGATTATTTTGCCCTTCATCTGATCCATCAGAACAATAACCCCCAAAAAACGGATCCTGTCTGTGGTGCATCCGCCTTCACTCGGTCAGCATTTGTTCAGTAATCCATCAGTATTGCTAAAGCCAAAAAAAACAGGAGTGGATCCAAAACAGAGATGACACGTGAATGGAATATTTGCATGTCTTCTGTGTTCTGTACCCACTCCTGCTTTTGGCTACCAAATCATAAGCCAATTCTGATGCAAAATAGGGACCATGTCATGCAGGCCTTACAGCTGCTACATAGACAGGATCCGTTGTGCTTCTCATTTTTCCTTCCTTCTGACAGATCAGAAGAAGGGTCAAATAAATAATGATGTCAGCCAGGCCGAAAGGCAAAATAATGGCCCAGTCATGAAGTGGGGAGGGTGGAAACAGCATGAGAAGTCCACAAAGTGGCCACATGACATAGTGGTGAGGTGGAAGCAGCATGAGGAGACCACAGAGTGGCCCAATGAAAGAGACTGGAGGTGGCAGCAGCATCATCAGGAGGAGACCACAGAGTGGCACAATGACAGTGTGGAGGTGGCAGCAGCAGCATCAGGAGACCACAGAGTGGCACAATGACAGTGTGGAGGTAGCGGCAGCAGCATCAGGAGACCTGAGTGATGAGGTGGCAGCAGCATCAGGAGACCACAAAGTGACCTGTTGACAGAGTGGGGAGGTGGTTGGCAATACCAGTACCAGCTGAAGATGGTGGGTGAAAGAAGGAGCACTTGGCATCAGATGTGTGGCATCAGGCAGGTGGCAGCATCAGAATAGTAGCTGAGGCAGGTAGCTAGAAGAAACCAGTCTCTTTTGTCAAAGTGTGTGGCACCATGGATGATCTAGTCTGACGCATCAGGCATTGGTGGGTGAAAATCCTGGTTGATCCACACCTGATTCATCTTGACAAAGGTCAGTCTCTCCACATTATGGGTGGACAAGCGAGTTCTTCTTGGGGTAACTATGGCACCCGCCCCACTAAACACCCGCTCTGATGCCACACTACTGGCCGGGCAGGACAGCTTTTTCAGGGCAAAGTCTGGCAGTTGCGGCCACAAATCCAGTTTGGCTGTCCAGTAGTCCAGCGGATCTTCAATGTGGGGTGGCAGAGTGCTGTCCAAGTATGCCACCACCTGCTGGTTCAGGTCCTGCTCCAGGTCTGGCTGCTGCTGCTGCTGGTAAGTAGTTTCTTCACTAGGCGGGTGAAAAAAGCTGCTCATCAGCGTCAGCAACTCTAGACTCAAGTTGCTGCTGATGGAGCTGGAACTGCTCCTACCCCCCCACCCTGCTACAGAAGCCATGGCAGAGGGACGTGAGCACAGAGGCCCACCCCCCCCCCCCGGTCAGACCTGCGAGAGGATGGCTGATGGCGCAGATAGCTAGCGGCCAACTGACTACATAGGATGTCTCTATAGTAGTTCAGTTTGTCCTCCCTCTCAGTGGATGTAAAAAAGGCCCCCATTTTGGACCGGTAGCAAGGGTCCAACAAGGTGGAGAGCCAGAAGTCATCCCTCTGCCGAATGCTAACAATTTGGCTGTCACTACGCAAGCAAGTGAGCATGCATCGGGTCATTGGTGCAAGTAACTGTCATGGACGACATTTGCAGATAGCTGGAACTTATAAATAAACGAGCGGCTGGCTTGATCCCAAACTAAGGAGCATATAGGTGAGCCCTATAAAACCCTAAGAGCTCTCCCTGACTGCTATGCACATACAAGGGTCTCGATGGTAGACGATTGCATGCCCACGTACCTAAGCTTGTGTGACACCTGAAAACCCTATAATAGTGAGGGGACACGACCACCGGCTCCCTGCACCTAATATGGAGGGAGTCAGGGTCACTTAGAATCAAGACAGCAAGCAAACTCAATAAAGTAAAGGACTTATCTGAGCAAACAGCAGACGCAGCCTCCAGCAGTGAACACTTCATCCAGGAAGTAGTATAAACTGTAAAGTGAGGCAGTATGGGAGGGAATATAAAGGAAGACGATTATGTCTAAATAAGTGACACCTGGCAGAAGGAAAGGAGATGAGAAAGTGAAACCAAAACAAAGAACATCATACAAGAGGTAGAGAAGAACGTCTGCCAGACCTTCTAACAGAAGTCGCGGTGACAGTACCCCTCCCTCTACGGGTGGACTCCGGACACTCAGAGCCCACCTTCTCAGGATGAGACCTATGGAAAGCCCTGATGAGACGAGTGGCCTTAATGTCTGCCACTGGGACCCACATGCTCTCCTCAGGACCATAACCCTCCCAATGAATGAGGTACTGGAGAGAACCGCGGATAATGCGAGAATCCACAATCCTAGAGACCTGAAATTCAAGATTACCATCAACAATAATCGGAGGAGGAGGCAAAGAGGAGGGTACAGTGGGTTGGACATAAGGTTTTAATAGGGACTTGTGAAAAACATTATGGATCTTCCAAGTCTGAGGAAGATCAAGACGGAAGGCAATGGGATTGATGACGGACAAGATCTTGTAAGGCCCAATAAACTTAGGACCCAACTTCCAGGAGGGAACCTTCAGTTTGATATTCTTTGTGGACAACCACACCAGATCACCCACATTCAGGTCCGGACCAGGCACACATCTCTTATCCGCCACACGCTTATATCTCTCACTCATCCTCTTCAGATTACCCTGAATCGTTTGCCAAATAAATGACAAAGACGAGGAAAATCTCTCCTCATCAGGTAAACCAGAAGACCCCTCTCCAGAGAATGTCCCAAACTGCGGATGAAACCCATATGCACCAAAAAATGGTGACTTATCAGAGGACTCCTGGCGACTGTTATTTAAAGCAAACTCAGCAAGGGACAAAAAAGAATACCAATCCTCCTGATTCTCCGCCACAAAACAGCGCAGATATGTCTCCAGATTCTGATTGACACGTTCGGTCTGGCCATTCGACTGCGGGTGAAAAGCAGAAGAGAACGACAACGGAACCCCCAAGCGAGAACAGAAGGCCTTCCAGAATCTGGAAACATATTGCGTGCCCCTATCAGAAACGATGTCTGAAGGGATGCCATGCAATTTAACAATATGATCAACAAACACTTGCGCCAGCATCTTAGCATTGGGTAACCATAATCACAGTCTTCCCCGAGGAACAAGGCAGGTCCGTAATTAAGTCTATGGACAGATGTGTCCAAGGACGGGAAGGAATGGGTGACGGGAGGAGAGAACCCGATGGCTGTGAATGAGGGACCTTGGCACAAGCGCAGGTCTCGCAGGCTGCCACAAAACCCTCAACCGTCTTACGAAGACCCGGCCACCAGAATCTCTGAGCAATGAGATCCACTGTGGCTCTACTCCCCGGGTGCCCAGCAAGGACAGTATCGTGGTGCTCCTTAAAAACCTTGTGTCGTAAAGCGAGAGGCACAAACAACCTCCCAGGAGGACAAAGATCAGAAGCCTCTGCCTGGGCTGCCTGAACCTCTGCCTCCAAAACAGGATAAAGAGCAGAGACGACCACCCCTTCAGCCAAAATGGGACCCGGGTCTTCAAAGTTCCCCCCTCCCGGAAAATAACGTGACAGGGCATCCGCCTTCACATTTTTAACCCCAGGGCGGAATGTAACCACAAAATTAAACCTAGAAAAGAACAAAGACCATCTGGCCTGTCTCGGGTTCAGACGCTTGGCCGATTCCAAGTAGGCCAGATTCTTATGGTCGGTAAACACGGTAATAGGGTGTCTGGCTCCCTCTAACCAATGGCGCCATTCCTCAAAAGCTAATTTGATGGCCAACAACTCCCTATCTCCCACATCGTAATTTCTCTCTGCAGAGGAGAGTTTCCTTGAGAAAAAGGCACACGGTCGCCATTTGGCAGGAGAGGGACCCTGAGACAAGACCGCACCCACACCCATCTCAGAAGCATACACCTCAACAATAAAAGTTAGAGAGACATCAGTTTGTACCAAAATGGGAGCAGAAGCAAAACTCTCTTTAATAGTAGAAAAGGCTTTAAGCGCATCTACCGGCCACGAGGAAAAATCCACCCCCTTTTTAGTCATACCAGTGAGTGGCTTAACAACAGAGGAATAATTCAAAATGAACTTTCTGTAATAATTGGCAAAACCCAAAAACCGCATCAGCGCCTTCTGATTCTCAGGAAGCTCCCAATCAAGCACAGTGCAGACCTTCTCAGGGTCCATCCGAAAACCAGAAGTGGAGAGAAGAAAACCAAGAAATTGAATCTCTGGAACCACAAACACACATTTTTCCAGTTTAGCATACAATTTATTCTCCCGCAGAATCAGCAAGACCTGACATAGGTGGTCCCGATGAGTCTTGAAATCAGGGGAAAAAAATCTAAATGTCATCTTGATACACCAGTACAGATTTCCCCATTAAATGATAAAAAAATGCTGTTCACAAAATGTTGGAAGACGGCCGGAGCATTCATCAAACCAAAGGGCATAACCAAATTTTCGAAATGACCCTCAGGGGTAATGAAGGCCGTCTTCCATTCGTCCCCTTCCCTGACCCTGACTAGGTTGTATGCCCCTCTTAAATCCAACTTCGAAAAAACTTTAGCCCCAACAATCTGGTTAAACAGGTCCGGGATCAGAGGAAGCGGATATGGGTCACGAATCGTGATACGTTTCAGCTCCCTGAAATCCAGACAAGGTCTTAAATAAGCATCTTTTTTCTTAACAAAAAAAACCCAGCGGCAACAGGTGACTTTGAGGGTCGGATGTGTCCCTTTCTCAGGCTCTCAGAGATATATAAGTACGCATAGCGACCCTTTCAGGTTGGGAGAGATTGTATAGACGTGATTTTGGCAGCTTGGCGCCTGAGATGAGATTAATAGGGCAGTCGTACTCCCGGTGAGGGGGCAACTCCTGGACACCACTCTCGGAAAACACAACCGAAAATTCAGAGAGAAAAGATGGCACAGTCTTGGTAGAAACCTCTGAAAGTGATGTCGTGAGGCAATTCTCTCTGCAAAACTCACTCCAACCATTTATTTGCCTTGCTTGCCAATCAATGGTGGGATTATGTTTAGTGAGCCAGGGTAGCCCCAACACCAGAGGAGTAGGTAATCCGTATTAAGACCAAACATGACATATCCTCAACATCAGCGTCACCCACAGTCAAACGGATATTGTGAACTATGCCCTTTAACGATCTTTGAGAAAGTGGAGGGGAATCGATAGCAAAAACAGGTATATCCTTTTCCAAAGTGCATACCTGGAAACCATGCGTTGTTGCAAATTGATTATCAATGAGATTGACAGCTGCTCCACTATCTACAAAAATCTCACAAACAATGTTCTTGCTGTCTAGCGCCACCCTGGCAGGTAGGAGAAAACGGGAACTACAAGCAAACGGCAAACCTTCAATTTCCGCATCAACCTTGCCAATAGTAGCAAATGGAAAGTTTTTAGAGTTTTTATTTTGTTTTTATTACCCTCAGAAAACTTCATGAATCTCCTAGAGGGACAAACATTAGCTAAATGATTTATACGAACAGCAGAAACAAACCCTCCTCTGAGAGCTGAATCCTCTACTATCAGAGGCAAGCAAACCCAGCTGCATGGCCTCCTACTCAGATGGGATTGAGACAGACTGCGCACTGAATGAGACAGCCCCACTGTCCTTGGGCTGAATATGACAGGAAAGAGTTGTCTCCTCTCTCTCTCTAAGACGCCTGTCAATACGAACAGCTAGAGACATATCTGACGCTAAGGACGCTGGTCTCGCATGAAAAGCGAATGCATCTTTCAATCTTTCCGAAAGACCATGGCAAAATTGACTTTGGAGTGCAGCATCATTTCAACCAGTATCAGCTGCCCATCTCCGAAATTCAGAACAATATATCTCTGCGGACTGTTTACCCTGGCATAAAAAACGCAGTTTAGATTCAGCCAGAGCAATACGATCCGGGTCATCATATATCTGCCCCAGGGCTACAAAAAATTCATCCACCGATTGGAGGGGCCGTGCCCCCACCGGCAGTGAAAAGGCCCAAGACTGAGCATTATCTTTGAGCAGCAAGATGATGATCCCCACCCTCTGCTCCTCATCACCAGAGGAATGGGGAAGTAGGCAAAAATGGAGTTTGCAAGCCTCTCTAAAGCAAACAAAATTCTCACTACCCCCGGAGAACGTATCCGGAAGCGAGATCTTAGGCTCGGAACAAACTCCATGAACGCCAGCAGAACCGGTCACCTGAAACTGAGACACAGTTTTACGGAGATCTGCTACCTCCAGCGAAAGACCTTGTATGCGGTCAATCAAGGCTGAAACCGGATCCATGCTTAAGACGGTTATGGCGGTTTATAATGTCATGGATGAGATTTGCAGATAGCTGGAACTTATAAATAAACGAGCGGCTGGCTTGATCCCAAACTAAGGAGCATATAGGTGAGCCCTATAAAACCCTAAGAACTCTCCCTGACTGCTATGCACATACAAGGGTCTCGATGGTAGATGATTGCATGCCTACGTACCTAAGACTGTGTGACACCTGAAAACCCTATAATAGTGAGGGGACACGACCACTGGCTCCCTGCACTTAATACGGAGGGAGTCAGGGTCACCTAGAATCAAGCCAGCAAGCAAACACAATAAAGTAAAGGACTTATCTGAGCAAACAGCAGACGCACCTCCAGCAGTTAACACCTCATCCAGGAAGTAGTATAAACCGCAAAGTGAGGCAGTATGGGAGGGAATATAAAGGAAGACGATTATGATATAAAGGAAGACGATTATGTCTAAATAAGTGACACCTGGCAGAAGGAAAGGAGATGAGAAAGTGAAACCAAAACTAAGAACATCATACAAGAGGTAGAGAAGAACGTCTGCCAGACCTTCTCACAGAAGTGGCGGTGACAGTAACTTGGAGGGACTCCCTGCCTCCATCTCCACTGCATACTGCCCCGGTCCTCTGTCTCATCTTCCTCATCGCCCTGTAGCTCCTCTGGCTGCTCCTGCTCCTCCTCTCCTGTCACCTGTGTATAAAAACCACCCATTTCGCTACACATTGCTTGTGCTCAAATGTCCTCCTCCTTCTCCAGTTCAGCCCCCTCAGGGCTCATGTGGCCATGAGATCTAGGTGCCACGTCTCCAGTCCCCTGACCAGCCAGATTTACCAGCATCTGTTCCAGGACATGAAGCAGTGGAATGACGTTGTTCATCCCGTAGTCCTGGCGACTGACAAATAACGTGGCCTCCTCAAAGGGCTTGAGCAAACAGCAGGTGTCATGCATGAGCTGCCACTGGCTGACATCGAAGTTACACAGGGGAGTACCGTACTCCTGTCAACTTGGATCATCAAGAAATTGTTTATGGCCTTTCTCTGTTCGTAAGTTGGTCAAACATATTGAGGGTGGAATTCCAACAGGTGGAAACGTTGCATATCAGCCTAAGATGGGGGATTCCGTTCTGCCTCTGCAGCTCAAGGAGGGTGTGCTTTGCGGTGTACGAGTGGCTGAAGTGCATGCAAAGTTTCCTGGCCATTTTTAGGATGTCTTGCAGATGGGTGGAAGATTTCAGGAACCGCTTGACAACCAGTTTGAACACATGTGCCATACAGGGCGCTCCATGATGCATCGCCAGCACTATGTTCTTCCCATTGTCGGTCACCATGGTTCCGATTTTGAGTTGTTGCGGACAAAGCCAGAATTCCATTTCTTGATGAAGGACACGGAGCAGTTCCTCCCCTGTGTGACTCAGTTCGCCCAGGCAAATGAGGTGCAGAACAGCGTGACACCACAGTGCCCTGCACATGTGGTATGCTGCAGGGGCACTGTGAATTTTCCCTTCGGTGAAGGCTGAGGACACGGTGGAGGATGAGGAGGCAGAGGCGGACATTGTCGCAGGACCAACGGTGTGAGATTGTGGAGGCGGAAGCGGCGTCACCTGGCCAAGATGCCGGTGTGGCTGTGCAGGAACCACATTCACCCAGTGGGCCGTAAAGGACATGTATTGTCCCTGAAAGTAGTTACAGCTCCACACGTCAGCGCTGCCGTGCACTTTGGTACACACCAACAGGCTCAAGGACTGGCCCACCTTCTGTTCTACATGTGTGTGCAGGGCTGGTACAGCCTTTTTGGCAAATAAATGACGGCTTGGGACTCTCTACCTTGGCTCTGCACAAGCCATCAGTTCTCTGAAAGGTGCAGAGTCCACCACTTGGAAAGGAAGGGACTGCAGCACCAGCAACTTGGCCAGGAGCACGTTCAGCTTCTGCGCTGTTAGATGAGTGCACTCATACTGTTGTCTCTTGGCAATCGCTTCAATGATCAATTGCTGATGGAATGACTGACGAGAAGTAGGAGGAGGAGCAGGAGCATCAGGACCAGCAGATGATGGGAAGGACAGACAGCTCCCTTCAGCTGAGGTGGTGGAGCCTTGACTGCCTGAAATCGGGTGCGTGCCACTGGGTAATGCAGCGGTTGCTGCAGCAGGCTGGACCTGTACATTGGAGCCATGGTTCTCCCAGGCCACTTTATGGTGACGCTGCATATGTTGACGCAGTGCTGTGGTGCTTCACCTTCTGCTCACAGATTCTACAAATGGCCATGTTCACCTTCATCCGCCGGCTTAACAAAAAACTGCCACACCGCTGAGTAGGTGATTTTACCCCCAACACCCCACACTGACTGACTTCTACCGCCGCTGCTTCCGTGAACCCCTGCACCATTACTTTCCGGGCAGGTAGGCTTCTGAGAAGCGGGTGGTCTACCCAGGGCACGTTTGGCTTTCGACCTCCCACTGCTGCCACCCTGCTGACTCCCGGCCACGCTAGTGAATTGCTGGCTCCGCCGCTGCCTCACGGACAAACTGCCACCCTCTTCTCTCGATGATGATGAAGCCCCTAATTCACCCGGCTCCCAAGTGCGATCAGCTACATCATCGTCATCGAGTACTGTCTGCACGTCACTGATGTCCTCCTCAACCATCTCTAGGTCAGGAGCCTGACCGCTCGCAACATCAGCTCCCATGTCACACTCCTCATCACTACTTGCCCGCCTACCGGAGGAAGCGGCGGATGTCTCCTCCACATCTTGGCTGGCCAGTAGCTGCTGACTGTCCTCTAGTAGCTCGTCCTCGCTGTACAGTGCAGCTGAGCCCACAGCATATAATACTTCTCTGGCTGAGGGAACAGAAAAGGACAGAGGCAGGTTGATGACAGATGAAGGCACAGGGCCTGCTCCCGGGTAATGCCAACTAAGGGTTGTGTCTGACGAACCCACCGACTCATGGCTGGGGGTGCCTGATGTCACTTAGGACGAAGTGGATGACCGAGTCAACCATTCAAGAACCGCTGGGTTGCTGGTCAAGACACGACCACTAGATGACACCGGGAGCTCAGGCCTCTCGCTGCGACTCCTGCTGCCACGCCCCCTTACTTTGCTGCGACCTGTGCCTGCGCCAGAAACATTTAGGCCTCTGCCACTCCCGCAATGCACGAACACCGACCGTAGGGCAGCCGCAGCAGATCGTGGACCCATTCACTTTAATGGGTCCGCAATCCGGCCGTTCCGCAAAAAGATAGTACATGTTCTATCTTTTTGCGGAACGGAAGTACGGGACGAAACCCCACGGAAGCACTCCGTAGTGCTTCCATAGTGTTCCGTTCCGTGCTTCCGTTCCGCACCATTCCGCATCTCCGGATTTGCGGACCCGTTGAAGTGAATGGGTCCGCATCCGTGATGCGGAATGCACACGGAACGGTGCCCGTGTATTGTGGATCTGCGGTCCGAAATACGGCAACGGGCAGCACACGTTTGTGTGCAGGAGGCCTTACCCAGGCTGTAACCTCCCCTACTGAACCCTGTTCTGCTTCAATACTGTGGAAATGATTCTCCCCCATCCTTTCCCTGAACTTCTATTCAGCAAAATAAAAGTTTTAAAGTCTTTCCTAGCACTGTCCCTAGCGCCTGCTGACATCTCTCCCTATACTAAGTACACTGGAAAATGGCAGAATCCAAGATGGCTGAGGCTATTTAAAGGGCTGTGACATCACAGGGCTGGCTGCCTGCTGATTGGCTGCATGCATGGCATTGTGGGTGATCCCTCGTTCCCAGAGTTCCTTGCTCCATGTCCTAACACGTGCAGCAGCCATTTTAGGAAAAAATGCCACCATTAGAGCTACCTCAGGCACCGTTACTCAGTTTTTCCATACTACTGCCCTTGTACTGCTACATATCTGTCAGGGTCATATTGTTGTTTGACCGTGTCACGGTTGCCGTGCAGACTGGTTGCCGGTGGCAACGTGCATTTCCCCTTTTACGTGTGTCCTGAATCAGTGGAAGTCCATACTCACAGGACCCAACCAATGGTATCTTTTGAGATCAGAGTTCCTCTTTAAGGATCTGTCTTGAAGGAACATCTATTGACATAAGGAACCTGTCATGATTTCTGTGTAGGAGCTATGGGGAGAAGTGCCCGGGCAATCAGTATCAGATCAGCAGGTGTCCGACACCCTGAACCCCCGCTGATCAGCTGTCACCTTGAAGCTCCTCCCCTGGAAGTAAGAGCCAGAACTACACAGCGCCATCCATTGTGTAGTGGACGGAGCTGGTAACTGCAGCACTGCTCCCACTGTAGAACAGCGCTGCGTGTTAACAGCTGATCAGCGGGGGTGCTGGCAGTCGGACCCCCGCCGATCTGATATTGATAGCCTATCCTGAGGATAAGCCATCAATATCAAAATCCTGGACAACCCCTTGAGACAAATAAGTCCATGTGAGAAAGGGGTAATAAGAGTGTAAGCTCCTGGGCTCAGCGTTATGTGAGATTTCTCTTACTCTTCCAGAACTGTCGTACAGGAACTCAGGAGATCCTGGGGGTCTTGGACCACTGGAATCACTGACACAGCTATACGCTGTACTGTGCAGCTGCCCCATGTGGACCTCACTGGGTTAATATTATACTGCAGGTCTAGTTACTCATTTCCATGTCACACCAGCTTTGAACAGCAGCCAACCGTGTAAGAGCCGTGTTGTTTCTCTGACCTACCGTGGAGCGGACCTGTGACGCTGACCTCTGAAGTGGGCGGGGCTCGTTACGCGCACTGTTCGTCCTACGGAGCGGGATCTCGTCCTGTTGTAAGAAGTGAAGAAAACATGAGAATGATCATATAAATATATACTGTGTCATATCTACGTCAGCCCGATCCCCTCCAGTCTCCTCCACTGCTGATCTATGACTGTAGAGGTAGGTACATGCAGGGCCGCCATCAGGGGGGTAAAGCCGATACCCCAGTAAGGGGCCCGGCGCTCGGGGGGGCCCGGCCGGTCCCGAGCCATATATATATTTTTTTGTGTCAGTGTGTTAACTTTAAAATCAGTGCTCATCTCTTTACTATCTAAGGCCTCATGCACACGACAGTGTTTTTTCACTGTCAGTGATTTGGCTTCAGTGGTCCGTGTCCGATTTTGCTTCAGTTGTGTTTCCTTGTGTCTTCCTTTTTTTTTGTCTCACAGGGGAAAAAAAAGGAAGGTTAATGAAAAGTGCAATTTTATTGCACCAAGGTCTTGTAGAAAAAAACGGACACGGATGACATACCAGTTGTGCATCCGTTTTTTTTGACGGACCCATTGACTTGAATGGGTCCGTCCTCCGTTTTCCACTAACAAGAATAGGACAGGTTATATTTTTTTTGACGGACTGGAATCACGGACGCGGAGAAAAAACGGAGGACTATCAGTTTTTTTTCACAGCTCCATAGAAATAAATGGGACCTCTGCTAAACTGTGAAAAATGACGGAACGGACGCGGATGCACACAACAGTCGTGTGCATGAGGCCTTACACTGACTCCGGTAACAGGCAGTGCGGAGCGGCGCTCTCTCACTGACGTCACGCGCCTGCTCCTCCCACTAGGCGGCGCAGGCGCGTGACGTCAGTGAGTGAGCGCTGCCTCCCGCACTGCCTGTTACTGGAGGGAGCTGAATGTAAGGTAGACTAGCGTCTAGTTTTCTACCAGTATTGATAGGTGCATCATTTATGTGGTTTTTGCCACTGTCCGGTTGTTGTATATTTCAGCCCTACAGTAAGTCCTGGGGTATCTGAGTAACACGAGCCACAATTAGGACTTGGGAAAGGAGACCGCTATAAGCGAAGTCCAGTTCTGCAGTGTTGGGCACAGCAAGTGTCATTAGAGATTAGAGGCAATGGGCTTGGTAAGCATATCGTCTCTATTCACGGCAAAAGACTCAATCGCGTAACTAGACTGTCTATCTGGCACTGAGCATCTGATGTTGCATCCAAACCCCACTAGTAAAGAGATGACAGCTGATTTAAAGTTACTGTCTGCAGGATACCGATTACAGTTTATAAATGTATACTACTGTGAGCGGCGGGGAGGGGGATCTATGGATAATGGCACTGTTATAGGGAGGGGGATCCGTGGGTGACACTGTTATTGGGGGGGGGGGGGTCTGTGGATGACACTTATGGGGGGGATCTGTGGATGACACTGTTATGGAGGGGGATCTGTGGATGACACTGTTATGGAGGGGGATCTGTGGATGACACATAGCATAAGATGCTATATACGGTATGTGTCATCCACAGATCCCCCTCCCATAACAGTGCCATCCACAGATTCCCCCATAACAGTGCCATCCACAGATCCCCTCCATAACAGTGCCATTCACAGATCCCCTCCATAACAGTGCCATCCACAGATACCCTCCATAAGTGTCATCCACAGATCTCCCCCATAAGTGTCATCCACAGATCTCCCCCATAAGTGTCATCCACAGATCTCCCCCATAAGTGTCATCCACAGATCTCCCCCATAAGTGTCATACACAGATCTCCCCCATAAGTGTCATACACAGATCTCCCCCATAAGTGTCATACACAGATCTCCCCCATAATAGTGTCATCCACAGATCCCCCCATAATAATGTCATCCACAGATCCCCTATAATAGTGTCATCCACAGAACACTGTTATGGAGGGGGATCTGTGGATGACATTGTCATGGGGTGGATCTGTGGATGACACATATAGCATAAGATGCTATATACGGTATGTATCATCCACAGATCCCCCATAACAGTGCCATCCACAGATCCCCCTCCATAACGGTGCCATCCACAGATCCCCCTCCATAACGGTGCCATCCACAGATCCCCCTCCATAACGGTGCCATCCACAGATCCCCCTCCATAATGGTGCCATCCACAGACCCCCCTCCATAACGGTGCCATCCACAGATCCCCCTCCATAACGGTGCCATCCACAGATCCCCCTCCATAACGGTGCCATCCACAGATCCCCCTCCATAACAGTGCAATCCACAGATCCCCCATAACAGTGTGTCATCCACAGATCCCCCATAACAGTGTGTCATCCAAAGATCCCCCATAACAGTGTGTCATCCACAGATCCCCCATAACAGTGTGTCATCCACAGGTCCCCCATAACAGTGTGTCATCCACAGGTCCTCCATAACAGTGTGTCATCCACAGATCCCCCATAACAGTGTCATCCACAGATCCCCCAAAGCAGTGTGTCATCCACAGATCCCCCATAACAGTGTCATCCACAGATCCCCCCCATAACAGTGCCATCCACAGATCCCCCCATAACAGTGACTGGAGCAGACCTGCTGATAAACACACCTAGGCCACCACCAGTCAAGGTAAAAACTTACAGTTGTCAATAATGTAATGTAGTGTAGGGGGTCATGTAATGTTTTGAGGCCAAAATGGCACAGATGACCACCAAGAATATCTAAAATTAGCAGGTCAAGTAAAATGTTGCATGAAACAATCATTAAATAGGTGGCCGACAAAAAGGGGCGGGTTAAAGGGTGTGGTCAATGGGCTGAGTTAAGGGGGGCGGCAAAATTAGCTTTCGCCTAGGAAGGGGGGGGGGGCCCTGGGTACATGCAACTGGTTGCTGATTGGTTGATGGCATGTAACTTCCTGTTAGGGCCCCAACTGACCCCCTAGTGCAGCTACATATAAGAGAGATGAGAGGCCACCTCTGATGTTGATGGAGGCCTGAAAATATATGTCCATCCTAAAATCTGTCCCTGATTAGGTTGGTTTTGTAGGCAAGGCCAAGGTTATAATAGGCAGGGCCTGGGTGGGGCAACCGAACGATATTGTGGCTGTCACAAGGCTGGTTATTAGCCAAATTATAAGAAAATCAAATCAGGGGTGGAGCGTTCTTCTTCCTGTCTTCCTCTGGACTTTTCTTCTCCTGAATCCCAGCCTGCTGATGGTTTCCCTTTAGCACCACACCTGATGACTTTAATACTGACCCCTATTAATCCAAGATGGGAAGTTTAGACAAAGCCTCAACCTTCAGTACGTGTAGATTTACCTTTGTTAGGATTTCCCGGCTCATCTCGTGGTTATTTTCATCTGAGAAGATGGCTGATAACTTGTGGAAGATGTTCAGATTGTCTCTGAGGAAGAGAAGGAATAGATTACAGATGTCCACCTTAAAGGCAGTCTGTCTTAAAGGAATACTCCAGACTACAGTCCCCGTCTGCA
The DNA here is from genome assembly GCF_905171765.1 of Bufo bufo. Classification (NCBI taxonomy): domain Eukaryota; kingdom Metazoa; phylum Chordata; class Amphibia; order Anura; family Bufonidae; genus Bufo; species Bufo bufo. Next base: position 792,549,099 of record NC_053389.1, on the reverse strand, counting down.
GATTGTAAAGGCTTTGTGCTCCATTAAATGGCTGTTACAGTATGGTTTCTACCATGTAACAGCTCGTGGATCTCCTTGACACCGGCATTCCCTTATAAGGAATGTGTCAGACTCCACCCACTTACGGTACCTCCCCTTTTATGCACACTGGTAAATGCATCCCTGAGACCCCAGAGTGGAGAGAACTGAGTAGGTGCAACCTGGGAAATAACGGCCTCATGCTGCCCAGAGGAACAGCCAGAGGGTTGGAGGAATCCGCAGCTACACCAAGTGTACTTGTAGTTCTCAATAGAACGAGTCCGAGGAATATTCTTACTGCTTCTTTAAGGAAAAAGGCTGAAGTTTCTATGATTATTTCTTCCAGCCCCTGCTCTAGCAGCTCTGAGCTGGTTAGAGTTCTCTTTTAATTCAGTCAATTTGGAGGATGAGTGCATACAGTTATTACCTGCTCACTGCCGCCCAGGTTCTCTTCAACCGGTAGATAGAATTTGACTGAAGGGCCGACAATATGGCTCTAAGTGAGGAGAAGTTACGTAGAAATCTGCAGTACTGGAGGAAGAAAAGACTCCATGTCACATAGCTCCTCCCTCCTGTGTCACCTGGTGGGGGGAGGAGCAGACTGCATGTCACATAGCTCCTCCCTTCTGTCACCCTGTGGTGGGAGGAGCAGACTGCATGTCACATAGCTCCTCCCTCCTGTGTCACCCTGTGGTGGGAGGAGCAGACTGCATGTCACATAGCTCCTCCCTCCTGTGTCACCCTGTGATGGGAGGAGCAGACTCCATGTCACATAGCTCCTCTCTCCTGTGTCACCCTGTGGTGGGAGGAGCAGACTGCATGTCACATAGCTCCTCCCTCCTGTGTCACCCTGTGGTGGGAGGAGCAGACTGCATGTCACATAGCTCCTCCCTCCTGTGTCACCCTGTGGTGGGAGGAGCAGACTGCATGTCACATAGCTCCTCCCTTCTGTGTCACCCTGTGGTGGGAGGAGCAGACTGCATGTCACATAGCTCCTCCCTCCTGTGTCACTCTGTGATGGGAGGAGCAGACTGCATGTCACATAGCTCCTCCCTCCTGTCTGTGTCACCCTGTGGTAGGAGGGGCAGACTCCATGACACGTAACTCCTCCCTCACACATACTGACCAACATATAAAAAAATTAGGACATTTAAACCACACCCCATGGATCATGTGAGAATGCCCTCAAAGTAGGCCAGAACACCCACATAACGTCCACCTTGTGGCAGGGCTTACATGTGCCCCTCCATTTTCATGGCCTGATTTGTGGGACTGTCCCGAAAAAAAACTGTTTGCAACTATGCTCCTGTCTGAGTCACCCTGTGGTGGGAGGGGCAGACTCCAGGTCACATAGCTCCTCCCTCCTGTCTATCTCACCCTGTGGTAGGAGGAGGACTCCATGTCACATAGCTCCTCCCTCCTGTGTGTGTCACCCTGTGGTGGGAGGAGCAGACTCTATGTCACGTAGCTCCTCCCTCCTGTCACCCTGTGGTGGGAGGAGCAGACTTGTCCCATAGCTCCTCCCTACTGTCTGTTTCACCCTATAGTAGGTGGGAAACACTGCATGTCATATAGTTCATGTACAGTATATCACCCCATGGCAGTGGGAGCAGTCTCCGTGTCATATTTCCTCCCTCTGGTGTGTATCGCCCTATGGTTGAAGGGGTCTACTCCATGTCAGGTCCTTCCTGTCTGTGCCATGCGGTGCCTTGCATATTGCACACACCTGTGCAATAGAGATCCATTTCTCCAGTACTTTGGCCCTCATCTGTGGCTTCATCTGGATGTCGCTCAGGACGGACGCGGTCACACAAGCTGTTACTGCATTGAACTGGGCTACGGTGGCTCGGACACTCGGAGCAATATGCCTGTTTTCCTTCTTGTCCCGCTGAGACCAAATACTCCCAAGACAGTGACAAGACTGCAACTTCTGGAAGAGATCCTGGAGCAAGACAGGAGAGGAGATATTAATCAGTGGGGAGTCCCATATGCTTCCCAAACAACACATTTTATGGCCACTGTTGTCTAGCCATGGTTGGGTGTGGTCGTCCATGGGTATCCTGTAAGTAAATAACCAACCCTGTCCTACCTAGTATGACCTACATTGTGAGTACTTACCACATCTATCAATGTAAGTTGTTCTGCCACATCCTGGGGAGGGTACGATAATAAAGATGTGGTATCTGCGGAGATCTCACAGTCACCCTCTGCTGGTCGAGTTACAGATCTCCAATCTGATTGAGAAGAAAAGGTCAGTACAATGAAAGAAATTCAGAGACACATGCATTTTGAGTGAGGAGGCTGGTCTTACCTTTTGGTGAAGAATCTTGGTCTTCCTCTTCTTCCAAGCTCTTTACAAGACGGAGGAGCTGGCTGGGGTTCTCCCGACTGTCTTGACTTAGGTAGGAAGAGATGCACTGCAAACATTGTGGAGAATCTCGGAAGTCTTGAGGGTGTCTTTCTAACCAAGTCTGGAGGACACCACGTACCACTCTAAGATACAGGGAACATGGCATGGTCTTATTTGATTTTGGGTTCTTTTTGTCATACCAATTGTACCTTTAGCCAAAAAATCTACTTGACTGCGCTCCAGACGAATTATAGGGTGGGCACATCAGGAACCACTGCCTCGTGAACCTGAGGAAGCTCTACCACCCATCCTCCCCAATGGCTGTTTGATGATGCAGCCAAAAAGTCACTAGCTTAGCCAGCTCCATAATTACCATATTCTTTTCCTATAAGCGATTTCTGCCCCCCACCAATTTATTTTCCCATTGGTTTAACTTTTCACCAACTTCAATTTAGAGCTAACCTGAAGGAGTTATGCCTAAAGGGTTTTCAATATGGTAGACTCCTATGGTTTGCATTGGCACTTGTCACTATGACATGTTAGGAGATAATTTGAGGGGGGTTCTCCCTTTAAGAAAACTGACATTTCCAGTAGGGGAAGGTTACTGAAGGTATCGTGGTATGCATATACATGATCTATGTGGCACCGACCTCTGCACAGATGCAGTGTCTGGAACAGGGCTGCCAGGCATTACAGGCTCTTTATCACCAACCTTTTCGAGACGCCTGGAGAAGAAATGGGAGACCTTTCAGAGTTCGGATTACATTGTTAGATACATGGACTCTGGGCTACAAGAGAATATTTGTAAAACAGTTTTTATACATGAACCTCAATTTATCAATCTGACAAGTAGGGGCTAGTGATGGACACCCAGTTACCCCAATTTGGTCAATCTGCCAGCCATTCATTCACTGTGAATCAAAGCCAACTACCAACAAGACCACTGGTTCTGCCCAATTGTATTTATACAAATGGATAGTGTATTGCGCCATCCATTTGACTGATTTGACTTGAATTGTGTGGCTGGATCATGTCAAAGGGAAAAACTTGCTACAAAAACACTAGAAGTAAAATTTGTGGTTTGGACCAGTTGTAGCTAGATTTTTCTCTTCACTTGTGGCAAATACTCAATTTAGTGTCCTGGTTCTTGAAATACCCTTGCCAAGGAAGAGTGGTCTGTTGACCTCTCCCACCATTAGGCTCACAACTTCTCCCCTTGCTAAGCCCATGGTTTCAACAAAAACATATCATGACCTAGAAACCACAAGATGCAGGGTCGGACTGGTCCACCAGGGGCCTAGACAGAATAATGGTCCAGCAGAAAATAGTCTTGTTGGAGGTGACTTTGAAGCCAACCCTTGCCATTTGGGTTGATTCACAAATAAGACCTTATTGATCTTATGTATAGATGGAGGTGGTGGGTTGAGGTTAATTCTGGTGAGCTAAATGAACCCGATTCCCATACTAAGCATGGTGGAGAAGAGGTTGAAGTCATCCATATTTTAGCATCCTAGCTGATGCTTCTGGCTGTGAATTCCCATGGTTATCCTCAGGATGTCACTTAGACATTTACCCAACCTATCCGATGACAGGAAGGATGCAAGAAGTTAAAGTCAGAAGAAAAAAATGGTAGAGGTGAGAGGACTTGAGAGGACATCTCAGGTAAGATAAGAAGGACAAAGAAAATGTCCCAACAAAAAGCATTGTCTTTGTTGTCCCCACCTGTCTAGTAGAAGCTCCAGGACCTTTTCAGGTGAGGTAAAGGCACGGTAGGTGCTCAAGAAGGTGGGCACATACCCAGTATCACTTCCCTGATACTCCACCAGGAGGTTCTCCACCAGCTTCTCCAGAGTCCCAGCACGGAGGCTGCGGACCTTACACGTCTTATAATGGACATAACCAGGAGATGATGCGACGGCCTGAGGGCAATGGGAGTAGGTTAAACGAAGTAGGAGGTGAGCCAAGAGGTCAAGGATAAGAGGGAAAATAGAAAAGCCAGAAAAGAGGCTGAGGTCTTCATATTTTGCATGGTTTCTCTTCAATAATGCTTGCTCATGACCCTCAAGACCCTAACTAGCATTTGTGGGTTCTCTGACATGTAATACATTTTTTGTCTGTAAGGTTCTAGTTGTAAAGAAGGGGGCAAAAACTTATTATGAAAAACGTTAGAGAGACCTAAGTCTTCCAGCCCTCTAAGAAACTGTAAGCAAGTAGATCAGCTTCATAGGACATTGCTCAGATGATGTAATCAGAAGGTGGCAGGTCTTTATCATAGGTCCCAGGTACTTGCTGACACCTTGATTTAAATGGAGCCCGTCCTGTATATAGTGAACATTCAGCAAGGGAAAGGGATGCACGGACGCTTTACAGATTTTAGACTCTGTGCTCATTGTCGCCCCCTGCTGAGCAATCTACTTTGTCAAGTGGATTAGGGAAAAGGCTGGGACAACTGTTTTTGATTTTAGTACGTCCAAAGAGGGGATAGACTGAAACAGTGCCACACCTGTCTATGGATAGTTTCTGGTATTGCAGCTCAGCTCCACTGAAGTGAATTGTGCTGAGCTGCAATACCACACACAACCTGTGGGCAGGTGTGGCACTGTTTTTGGAAAAAAGAAGCCATGTTTTTTTCTAATCCTCTAAAAAGTATGATTCTCTAGCCCAACAAGTGAGTTTTCCATATTCTTCTATGACCATCTGATAATAAAGAATATCTGATAATCTGGTCCCTTTCAGGTCACACTAATGCCAGATTTGAATGTACCATGTACCAGTATATAATTTTAATTGTAGGTGGAGAGCCCTAATAAATGACCCAAATATTCCCGTAATTGCCAGTTCTCTATGACGTCTGGGTCATGTAAGAGTCAGGGGGCTCCCCCAGATCTGGCACATTTGGTTTACACGTCAGGCCAAACAGCTGGATCTCCACCAGAGGCCGCAGGTCGCTGCCATCCATCACAGGATGTTTTTTTAAAGTAGAGATAAAAATCACGAGCGCTGAGGACAGATGTGATGACAGGATAATGAAAGGTGAGGGGCGCCATCACACCTGGGAGTCTGACATCATATTACAGTCTTCTGTGTGTGGTGTGCAGATTCAGAGTAGAAAAGGAAACAGTCAGCAGGATAACAGCAAGTCAGAAAAGTGTACAGGCAGGATATACATAAAGCCATGGGTACAGAAAGGATATACATGAAATGTATACAGAGACAGGCAGGACGTACATGAATCATAATGGAGACAGGTCGCTATATACGGATTATAAAGGGGTATAGGCCAATATACGGTATAAAAAAAATATACAGGGGTACAGGCCAAAAATATTCTGGGGTACAAGATGATATGTATTAAATATAAAGGAGTACAAGCCACATATACATGAATTACAAAGGGGTACAGGACGAAATATCTGAATTATAAAGGGGTACAGACGAATATACACTATATAAAATATAAAGGGGTACAGGCCAATATCCATGAATTATATTGGGGTACAGGCTGATATATGTGAATTATAAAGGGCTGCAGATCACATATACATGAACTATATAGGGGTACAGGCCGATATACATAAACTATATAGGGGTACAGGCCGATATACATGAACTATATAGGGGTACAGGCCGATATACATAAACTATATAGGGGTACAGGCCGATATACATGTATTATATAGGGGTACAGGCCGATATACATTAACTCTATAGGGGTACAGGCCGATATACATGAACTCTATAGGGGTACAGGCCGATATACATTAACTCTATAGGGGTACAGGCCGATATACATTAACTATATAAAGAGGTACAGGCCGATATACATGTATTATATTGGGGTACAGGCTGATGTATGTGAATTATAAAGGGGTACAGGTGAATATACACTATATAAAATATAAAGGGGTACAGGCCAATATCCATGAATTATATAGGGGTACAGGCTGATGTATGTGAATTATAAAGGGGCACAGGCAGTATACATTATGCATGATATTTTGGGGTGCAGACCAGATCCATGTGAAAAATAAAAGGGATACAATAGAACATAATCCGAATAGGTATAATAGGTACATGTGTATTATAAAGGGGCACATGTATGATGCCCATGAGCGAAAGGCAGAGTATACAGGAACTATAGAGGGGTGCAAGCGGGCTACAACTCGATACACAATAAAGGGTGGATTATTATAGGGTCCATGCAGGATATACATGAACATTAAAGGGGTACATAGAGCAGAAACAAAAAGAAGCGTTGGGAGCAGGGGAAACGGCAGAGAGTGGGTGACGTGACCACCTCCCCCCTTATTACCAGGAAGTCTCCGGAGGGGCTCTCCGTCCTCACTCTCCTCAGGGTCACTCCATAGATTGCTCCGTCTTCCACCTCCTCCCCCCATTCCTGCAGAGGATTCTGAGAAGAGAAGAGAACAAGTTCAGGGTGAACCTACTAACTGTACGCCCCGTTACTGTAAGGGCCTTGCTCTCGCCTGGCGATGAAACGGTTAATTCTCCTCATCTTTCCAAATCTAAAGTCACTTGTCCGGTTTGGCCAGGTCCCCTTCCTCCGCCCTATTAACTCACCAGACCCAGATACATGAACCAAATTACATATTAGAGCAGCCAGCCCTGGCCTGTTCCAGCCTCTACGCCCCATATACTCTCATGTTTTCACCTGTCAATATGGCCCCAAGTCCCTCGTTCCTCCACTAACTCCATAGGCCTTATGGAAGTGGCCTGTGAGGAGGAATGGGGGAGTCTGGACCCCCCTAAAAAAGTCATTGGTGTGGATGGGTGATAAGAAATGATGTTTGTGGCAGAAGCCTCGTCAGATTTCCATCTCTGTAAATTGTCACCTATAACACAATGGCTTCTGCCATGTAATACTTCATTTGCCCTGTGGTGGCGCTGAAGGGAAATTGAACACTTGCTTCCTCCGGGTTCCTTCAGAGGTTACAGCTGACTGTCGGGAGTCTCGGCAGCAGGACACCCTGTGCATTGTCCAGAGTGGGTAACCGCGTGCCTCATACCTCAGAGATTTCACTAGCTATATTCTCATATCTACAAACCGATGAGGATACATCATGACAATAACATCGCCGATCGTAGGGAATCACTTATAGATCATGTATTGTATGACAGGGTCACTTACATAACACCCCTAAGGTATTAAAGCAGATGTCTATGTCCAACCCCAATTATGGTGGGCAGCATGGTGGCTCGGTGGTTAGCACTGGCACCTTGCAGCTCCAATCCAAGGACAACGTACGTTCTCCCCGTGTTTTGGGGGGTTTCCTCCCACACAATACACACTGATAGAGAACTTTAGGCTACTTTCACACTAGCGTTCGGAGCGGGTCCGTCTGATGTTTCATCAGACGGATCCGCTCCGATAATGCAGACGTTTGCATCCGTTCAGAACGGATCCGTCTGCATTATAACTTAGAAAAATTTCTAAGTGTGAAAGTAGCCTGAACGGATCCGTCCAGACTTTACATTGTAAGTCAATAGGGGACGGATCATCTTGAAGATTGAGCCATATTGTGTCATCTTCAAACGGATCCGTCCCCATTGACTTACATTGTAAGTCTGGACGGATCCGCTCGCCTCCGCACGGCCAGGCGGACACCCGAACGCTGCAAGCAGCGTTCAGGTGTCCGCTCACTGAGCGGAGCGGAGGCTGAACGCTGGCAGGCGGATGCATTCTGAGCGGATCCGCCTCCACTGAGAATGCATTGGGGCTGGACGGCTGCGTTCGGGGCCGCTCGTGAGCCCCTTCAAACGGAGCTCACGAGCGGACACCTGAACGCAGGTGTGAAAGTGTGAGCTCCACTGGAGACATTAATGTCTGTAAAGCGCTGCGGAATATGTCAGCGCTATATACGTGATTAAAATAAATACATCTAAATAATGGAGTCCATTACATTACTTATCCTGTACTGATCCTGAGTTACATCCTGTATTATACTCCAGAGCTGCACTCACTATTCTGCTGGTGGAGTCACTGTGTACATACATTACTTATCCTGTACTGATCCTGAGTTCCATCCTGTATTATACTCCAGAGCTGCACTCACTATTCTGCTGGTGGAGTCACTGTGTACATCACATTACTTATCCTGTACTGATCCTGAGTTACATCCTGTATTATACTCCAGAGCTGCACTCACTATTCTGCTGGTGCAGTCACTGTGTACATACATTACACTACTTATCCTGTACTGATCCTGAGTTACATCCTGTATTATACTCCAGAGCTGCACTCACTATTCTGCTGGTGCAGTCACTGTGTACATACATTATTTATCCTGTACTGATCCTGAGTGCCATCCTGTATTATACTCCAGAGCTGCAGTCATTATTCTGCTGATTGGAGTCAATGTGTACATACATTACTTATCCTGTACTGATCCTGAGTTACATCCTGTATTATACTCTAGAGCTGCACTCACTATTCTGCTGGTGCAGTCACTGTGTACATACATTACTTATCCTGTACTGATCCTGAGTTACATCCTGTATTATACTCCAGAGCTGCACTCATTATTCTGCTGGTGGAGTCACTGTGTACATACATTACTTATCCTGTACTGATCCTGAGTTACATCCTGTATTATACTCCAGAGCTGCACTCACCATTCTGCTGGTGAAGTCACTGTGTACATACATTACTTATCCTGTACTGATCCTGAGTTACATCCTGTATTATACTCCAGAGCTGCATTCGCTATTCTGCTGGGAGTCACTGTATACATACATTACATTACCTATCCTGTACTGATCCTGAGTTAAATCCTGTATTATACTCCAGAGCTGCACTCACTATTCTGCTGGTGCAGTCACTGTGTACATACATTATTTATCCTGTACTGATCCTGAGCTACATCCTGTATTATACTCCAGAGCTGCAGTCATTATTCTGCTGATTGGAGTCAATGTGTACATACATTACTTATCCTGTACTGATCCTGAGTTACATCCTGTATTATACTCTAGAGCTGCACTCACTATTCTGCTGGTGCAGTCACTGTGTACATACATTACTTATCCTGTACTGATCCTGAGTTACATCCTGTATTATACTCCAGAGCTGCACTCATTATTCTGCTGGTGGAGTCACTGTGTACATACATTACCTATCCTGTACTGATCCTGAGTTACATCCTGTATTATACTCCAGAGCTGCACTCACCATTCTGCTGGTGAAGTCACTGTGTACATACATTACATTACTTATCCTGTACAGATCCTGAGTTACATCCTGTATTATACTCCAGAGCTGCACTCACTATTCTGCTGGTACAGTCACTGTATACATACATTACATTACTTATCCTGTACTGATCCTGAGTTACATCCTGTATTATACTCCAGAGCTGCACTCACTATTCTGCTGGTGCAGTCACTGTGTACATACATTATTTATCCTGTACTGATCCTGAGCTACATCCTGTATTATACTCCAGAGCTGCAGTCATTATTCTGCTGATTGGAGTCAATGTGTACATACATTACTTATCCTGTACTGATCCTGAGTTACATCCTGTATTATACTCTAGAGCTGCACTCACTATTCTGCTGGTGCAGTCACTGTGTACATACATTACTTATCCTGTACTGATCCTGAGTTACATCCTGTATTATACTCCAGAGCTGCACTCATTATTCTGCTGGTGGAGTCACTGTGTACATACATTACCTATGCTGTACTGATCCTGAGTTACATCCTGTATTATACTCCAGAGCTGCACTCACCATTCTGCTGGTGAAGTCACTGTGTACATACATTACTTATCCTGTACTGATCCTGAGTTACATCCTGTATTATACTCCAGAGCTGCATTCGCTATTCTGCTGGGAGTCACTGTATACATACATTACATTACTTATCCTGTACTGATCCTGAGTTAAATCCTGTATTATACTCCAGAGCTGCACTCACTATTCTGCTGGTGCAGTCACTGTGTACATACATTATTTATCCTGTACTGATCCTGAGCTACATCCTGTCTTATACTCCAGAGCTGCACTCACTATTCTGCTGGTGCAGTCACTGTGTACATACATTACTTATCCTGTACTGATCCTGAGTTACATCCTGTCTTATACTCCAGAGCTGCACTCACCATTCTGCTGGTGAAGTCACTGTGTACATACATTACTTATCCTGTACTGATCCTGAGTTACATCCTGTATTATACTCCAGAGCTGCATTCGCTATTCTGCTGGGAGTCACTGTATACATACATTACTTATCCTGTACTGATCCTGAGTTACATCCTGTATTATACTCCAGAGCTGCACTCACCATTCTGCTGGTGAAGTCACTGTGTACATACATTACTTATCCTGTACTGATCCTGAGTTACATCCTGTATTATACTCCAGAACTGCATTCGCTATTCTGCTGGGAGTCACTGTATACATACATTACATTACTTATCCTGTACTGATCCTGAGTTAAATCCTGTATTATACTCCAGAGCTGCACTCACCATTCTGCTGGTGCAGTCACTGTGTACATACATTACTTATCCTGTACTGATCCTGAGTTACATCCTGTATTATACTCCAGAGCTGCACTCACTATTCTGCTGGTGCAGTCACTATGTACACACATTACATTACTTATCCTGTACTGATCCTGAGTTACATCCTGTCTTATACTCCAGAGCTGCACTCACCATTCTGCTGGTGAAGTCACTGTGTACATACATTACTTATCCTGTACTGATCCTGAGTTACATCCTGTATTATACTCCAGAGCTGCATTCGCTATTCTGCTGGGAGTCACTGTATACATACATTACATTACTTATCCTGTACTGATCCTGAGTTAAATCCTGTATTATACTCCAGAGCTGCACTCACCATTCTGCTGGTGCAGTCACTGTGTACATACATTACTTATCCTGTACTGATCCTGAGTTACATCCTGTATTATACTCCAGAGCTGCACTCATTATTCTGCTGGTGGAGTCACTGTGTACATACATTACCTATCCTGTACTGATCCTGAGTTACATCCTGTATTATACTCCAGAGCTGCACTCACCATTCTGCTGGTGCAGTCACTGTGTACATACATTACTTATCCTGTACTGATCCTGAGTTACATCCTGTATTATACTTCAGAGCTGCACTCACTATTCTGTTGATGGAATGATCCTACACACACATTACATTACTTACACTGAGTCTGCATTAAACTCCATTAGGCTGCGTTCACACGGGCGAGATTTCCGCGCGGGTGCAATGCGGTAGGTGAACGCATTGCACCCGCACTGAATCTGGACCTATTCATTTCAATGGAGCTGTTCAGATGAGCGATGATTTTCACGCATCACTTATGCGTTGCGTGAAAATCGCAGCATGCTCTATATTCTGCGTTTTTCACGCAACGCAGGCCCCATAGAAGTGAATGGGGTTGCGTGAAAATCGCATGCATCCGCAAGCAAGTGCGGATGCGGTGCGATTTTCACGCACGGTTGCTAGGTGACTGTCTATACACTGTATTATTTTCCCTTATAACATGGTTATAAGGGAAAATAATAGCATTCTGAATACAGAATGCTTAGTAGAAGGTCAATTGAGGGTTAAAAAATAAAAAAAATTAACTCACCTTGTCCTCTTGTTCGCGTAGTTCTCCCGGTCTTTAGTTCTTTAAAAAGATGAACTATGGGCTAAAGGACCATGTGATTGGAGCATGTGATCTTACGTCATCAAAGGTCCTTTAGCCCATAGTTCATCTTTTGAGAAGTAAAGAAGAGACCGGGACTTACGCGAACAAACGGAGAAGGTGAGTTAATTTTTTTTATTTTTTTTAACCCTCAACTGATCACTTACTATGCATTCTGTTTTCAGAATGCTATTATTTTCCCTTATAACCATGTTATAAGGGAAAATAATAACATCTACACAACACCGAACCCAAACCTGAACTTCTGTGAAGAAGTTCGGGTCTGGGTACCACAGTCGGTTTTTTATCACGCGCGTGCAAAACACATTGCACACGCACGATAAAAACTGAACAACGGAACGCAATCGCAGTCAAAACTGACTGCAATTGCATTCCTACTCGCGCGGGTTTGCCGCAACACACCGGGACGCATCCGGAACTAATCCGGACACGCTCGTGTGAACCCAGCCTTATAGTCCAATTCTGCAAATTTGTTGCCAGACTCACCCCCTTTAGGCCTCTTTCACACGAGCGTGACGGATTGGCTCCGGATGCGTTCAGGGTGCGTTCAGTGAAACTCGCACCATTTTGCAAGCAAGTTCAGTCAGTTTTGTCTGCAATTGCGTTCAGTTGTTCAGTTTTTCACAGGCGGGTTCAATGCGCTTTGATGCGTTTTTCACGCGCGTGATAAAAAACTGAAGGTTTACAAACAACATCTCCTAGCAACCATCAGTGAAAAATGCATTGCATCTGCACTTGCTTCCGGATGCAATGAGTTTTTCACTGAAGCCCATTCACTTCTATGGGGCCAGAAAAACCCAGAATATAGAACATGCTGCGTTTTTCACGCAACGCAGAAGTGATGCATGAAAAAAAGCGCTCATGTACACAGACCCATTGAAATGAATGGGTCAGGATTCAGTGCGGGTGCTATGCGTTAACGTCATGCATTGCACCCGTGCGGAAAACTCACTCGTGTGAAAGGGGCCTAAGGCCTCTTTCACACGGGCATTGCGGGAAAATGTGCGGGTGCGTTGCGGGAACACGCACGATTTCTCTGCGCGAGTGCAAAACATTGTAATGCGTTTTGCACTCGCGTGAGAAAAATTGGCATGTTCGGTACCCAAACCCGAACTTCTTCACAGAGGTTCGGGCTTGGGATCGGTGTTCTGTAGATTGTATTATTTTCCCTTATAACATGGTTATAAGGGAAAATAATAGCATTCTGAATACAGAATGCATAGTAAAACATCGCTGGAGGGGTTAAAAAAATAAATACAAATTCTCGTCTGTCTCCTTCTTTGCTGAACAGGACCTGTGGTGAGCATTCATTGCAGGAACAGGACCTGTGGTGACGTCACATCGGTCATCACATGATCCTTCACCATGGTAAAAGATCATGTGATGGACCATGTGATGACTGGAGTGACGTCACCACAGGTCCTGTTCCTGCAATGAATGCTCACCACAGGTCCTGTTCAGCAAAGAAGGAGACAGACGAGAAGCCGGCAGCGCGATCAAGTGGACTAAGGTGAGTTAAATTTTTTTTATTTTTTTTTTAACCCCTCCAGCGATGTTTTACTAAGCATTCTGTATTCAGAATGCTATTATTTTCCCTTATAACCATGCTTGCTTGCGGATGCTTGCGATTTTCACGCAACCCTATTCACTTCTATGGGGTCTGCGTCGCGTGAAAAACGCAGATTATAGAGCATGCTGCGATTTTCACGCAACGCACAAGTGATGCGTGAAAATCACCGCTCATGTGAACAGCCCCATAGAAATTAATGGGTCGGTATTCAGTGCGGGTGCAATGCGTTCAACTCACGCATCGCATTCGCGCGGAATACTCACCCGTGTGAAAGGGGCCTTACAGTTTAGCTGAGCTTTTATAAAGCAGAGGCACATTTTTTTTTTTCTACATCAGATCATAGTCTAATGTAAGCGAATGATTGGAGATTTCAGCTCTGCAGAATTGTGGACTATAGTACCAACTATAAGGCCCCTTTCATACGGGCGAGAATTCAGCGCGGGTGCAATGCGTTAGGTGAACGCATTGCACCCGCACTGAATCCGGACCCATTCACTTCTATGGGGCTGTGCACATGAGCAGTGATTTTCACACATCACTTGTGCGTTGAGTGAAAATCGCAGCATGCTCTATATTGTGCGTTTTTCACGCAACACAGGCCCCATACAAGTGAATGGGGCTGAGTGAAAATCGCAAGCACCCGCAAGCAAGTGCGGATGCGGTGCGATTTTCACCCATGGTTGCTAGGTGACGATCGGGATGGGGACCCGATCTTTATTATTTTCCGTTATAACATGGTTATAAGGGAAAATAATAGCATTCTGAATACAGAATGCATAGTACAATAGGGCTGGAGGGGTTAAAAAAATAATAATTTAACTCACCTCATCCACTTGTTCGCGAAGCCGGCATCTCTTCTGTCTTCTTCTTTGATGATCTGTGAGGAAAAGGACCTGTGGTGACGTCACTGCGCTCATCACATGGTGATGGACCATGTGATGAGCGCAGTGATGTCACCAAAGGTCCTTTTCTCCCAGGTCCTCAAAGAAGAAGAAAGAAGACAAGCCGGCCTGCGCGAACAAGTGGATGAGGTGAGTTTAATTTTACATTTTTAACCCCTCCAGCCCTATTGTACTATGCATTCTCTATTAAGAATGCTGTTATTTTCCCTTATAACCATATTATAAGGGAAAATAATAAAATCTACACAACACCGATCCCAAACACAAACCCGAACTTCTGTGAAGAAATCCGGGTTCGGGTCTGGGTACAAAACATGCCGATTTTTCTCACGCGCGTGCAAAACGCATTAAAACCCGCACCCGCATCCTATCCGGCCCTCACACGCGACGCCCGTGTGAAAGAGGCCTAAGTCTGGATCAGGCTATGCATACATAGCTGATAGCCGAACAGGTAGCTTAGCTTGATCAACTGACAACTATGTCTCCAGACCCCTCAGTACACATGCAGTCAGCGTCCCCCCGTGGTCACCTGGATTCTGGTGCCTGGGGGACCCTTGGTCACACGACATTAGCATGATAAGATTTTGCACTGGGGCACAGGAGCTTCAAGTTACAGCACTGCTGGCATGACTTTCCACATGAAGGTGGGTGAAGTTTAAAGCAGCCCAAAACTGCAAGTGGCTGCCTGTTTAACCCTTTAGGCGTATTATATCAGTGCTCTTATGTTAAGGGGCACTTTAAAGGGATTGTCCCCATTAAGACAACATATGCCCTATCCACAGGAGAGAGGATAAGTGTCTCATCACTGGGGCCCCCACCGATCACAAGAATGGGGGCCTGTGTTCCCCTGTTTGAATGGCGCGGCAGTCACGCCTGTGCTCTGCTGCTTCATTCAGCTCTATGGGGCTCCTAGAGATAGCAGAGCACTTCTACTATCATAAGCAACCTCCTTACAAGGATCCAGTAGACCCCAGGTCTGTGGGGGTTGGCTCCTTGGCTCCACTAAGGCCATACAAGGTAGTGGAAGGGTCTTACTTGGTCAGTTTTGTGGACCTAAGTGGGTTCCTCCACTGTACAGTCACCAAAAAGGGGGTTACACCAATATTTTTTACTCCATGTGGGGACACAGGGTCTCCCCTGTCCCATGATGGGATGTTATGGCCTGAAGGAGCATCAGAATGTGGCCCCATATAGATTATGGCTGTGGAGCCCACTCTCTTCCATGTATGCCCCAAACTAGAGTAATGAAGAAAAGGTCTATACGTGGCTCTGTTATCGACAACTTTCCAGGACGAGATTCAAAAATTTCCTTGGCCGGGCAATCATTCATCTGACCTCACCTTAGGTCTGCACCATGTTTAGAGAGCTAGCTCTAAGGACCACTGTCTATTCATACACAACATCAGAGTAATAAAACGGGAGACTGTACCATAGTGATCTCTTTGCCAATGGCACGGGTGGGCTTCAACCCGGGGGATTGTTCTTCGTCCGACATTTGGGTCCTCGATGTCTTCTTTTTGGACACTAAGTCACAACAAGACCTTTAACGTGTAGGAATATGGGGTCACCTGCTGCGCTGGAGCCATCCTGGCAGTACAAGGAAGGGGTAGGAGGAGGAGATATGTGACCAGAAGAGACCGGTCAAAAGAGCTGACAGGTCAAAAGCAAAACCACACCAACTAGATAGTGTTTCCACTGTTCCTCTGTATTCCAAAAAGGAATCCCATGGGAATTTTTCACTGATCCCACACAACGTTATATTCCACTATTGACTCTTCTTACCGGAGATGTCACCAATCCTAAATCCAGAAGAAGGTACCTAGGAGAAGACACAAACGATCCCAGCATCTCCATATTTAACCCGTGTTTATAGCCTTAGACTTGTGTCACCTTTGATACTTTGTGGTTTTCTTCAAGTCTATTTTCTCCTTAGTGTCACTTGCTTCTTATCTTCTCTACTCCGTCGCGTTGACTTTTTGTGCTCTCGTTTGTTCTTTTTCTGTCTTCTGACTTCTCTCCAGTTATCCAGATAGCACTAGCCTTCCAACCTTGGCAATGCCTCCAGCAGGAACTTTCTATAGAACATTTTCCTGCCCCGCTGCCCTTGACGTCCCCTCTCTCCTTCGCCTTGTTAGTCAGCCTTGTTGTGGAAAGTTTCTTTTGAAATCCTCAGACTGATATCATCGAGGGATTAAATCCCAGCCCTCCAGAGAAAGAGCGAAGGGAGGAGAGTTGGGAGGAGAGACCTGGGAAGTTGGGAGGAGGGAGCAGAGGAGAACATAGGGGTAGTAGATAAGGAACAGAGGAAAAGACAGGGTGTAGACAATGCTGGGGGAAGAGAGGAGCTGGATGTGGACAGGAGAACTTGGGGTATTACAGGAGGGTATAGGAGGAGGACAGAGGAGACCAGGAAGGAGCAGAGGAGGACACTGCTGCACTCAGATGACAAAGTTCACTGCAAGGTTACAGAGTTCTTGTCGAATAGTTAACTCTGACGGCTAAAGAGATTTAATACGGGGGAGGGTGCGGGCACTCTCATAATAATAATAACCTATTATGTACGTGTAAAGAAATCCCACATATCTATATACAAGACATTCCTGTAATCTGGAATCCAGAAATCCTATACAGGGAGTGCAGAATTATTAGGCAAATTGTATTTTTGAGGATTAATTTTATTATTGAACAACAACCATGTTCTCAATGAACCCAAAAAACTCATTAATATCAAAGCTGAATATTTTTGGAAGTAGTTTTTAGTTTGTTTTTAGTTTTAGCTATTTTAGGGGGATATCTGTGTGTGCAGGTGACTATTACTGTGCATAATTATTAGGCAACTTAACAAAAAACAAATATATACCCATTTCAATTGTTTATTTTTACCAGTGAAACCAATATAACATCTCAACATTCACAAATATACATTTCTGACATTCAAAAACAAAACAAAAACAAATCAGTGACCAATATAGCCACCTTTCTTTGCAAGGACACTCAAAAGCCTGCCATCCATGGATTCTGTCAGTGTTTTGATCTGTTCACCATCAACATTGCGTGCAGCAGCAACCACAGCCTCCCAGACACTGTTCAGAGAGGTGTACTGTTTTCCCTCCTTGTAAATCTCACATTTGATGATGGACAACAGGTTCTCAATGGGGTTCAGATCAGGTGAACAAGGAGGCCATGTCATTAGATTTTCTTCTTTTATACCCTTTCTTGCCAGCCACGCTGTGGAGTACTTGGACGCGTGTGATGGAGCATTGTCCTGCATGAAAGTCATGTTTTTCTTGAAGGATGCAGACTTCTTCCTGTACCACTGCTTGAAGAAGGTGTCTTCCAGAAACTGGCAGTAGGACTGGGAGTTGAGCTTGACTCCATCCTCAACCCGAAAAGGCCCCACAAGCTCATCTTTGATGATACCAGCCCAAACCAGTACTCCACCTCCACCTTGCTGGCGTCTGAGTCGGACTGGAGCTCTCTGCCCTTTACCAATCCAGCCACGGGCCCATCCATCTGGCCCATCAATACTCACTCTCATTTCATCAGTCCATAAAACCTTAGAAAAATCAGTCTTGAGATATTTCTTGGCCCAGTCTTGACGTTTCAGCTTGTGTGTCTTGTTCAGTGGTGGTCGTCTTTCAGCCTTTTTTACCTTGGCCATGTCTCTGAGTATTGCACACCTTGTGCTTTTGGGCACTCCAGTGATGTTGCAGTTCTGAAATATGGCCAAACTGGTGGCAAGTGGCATCTTGGCAGCTGCACGCTTGACTTTTCTCAGTTCATGGGCAGTTATTTTGCGCCTTGGTTTTTCCACACGCTTCTTGCGACCCTGTTGACTATTTTGAATGAAACGCTTGATTGTTCGATGATCACGCTTCAGAAGCTTTGCAATTTTAAGAGTGCTGCATCCCTCTGCAAGATATCTCACTATTTTTGACTTTTCTGAGCCTGTCAAGTCCTTCTTTTGACCCATTTTGCCAAAGGAAAGGAAGTTGCCTAATAATTATGTACACCTGATATAGGGTGTTGATGTCATTAGACCACATCCCTTCTCATTACAGAGATGCACATCACCTAATATGCTTAATTGGTAGTAGGCTTTCGAGCCTATACAGCTTGGAGTAAGACAACATGCATAAAGAGGATGATGTGGTCAAAATACTCATTTGCCTAATAATTCTGCACGCAGTGTATATATATATTGTATATACAGTAAAAAGTCTGCCTAGTATAGTCTAGAAAGTCTCTATATTATATCTGAGTATATAGAAATCCCACATATATATTTACAGTGAAATTCCTTTAATCTGGCATCCAGTAGTTCAGAAAGTCTATGTATTATATATGCCTGTATAGAAATCCCACATATGTACACACAGTAAAATTCCTTTAATCCAGGATCCAACGATCCAGAAAATCTGTATATTATATATGTCTGTATAGAAATGTGACACATGTATACACTGCAAAAATCCCTTTAATCTGGGAACCAACAGGCCAGAAAGTCTACATATTATCTATGTTATTATAAAAAATACCGCATATGTGTATGATGAAATTTCTTTAATCCAGGAACTAACAGTCCAGAAACTCTGTATATTATATATATGCAGTAAAACATTTCAGAAAGTCTGCATCTCACAGCTCAGTCTATAGAAATCCTATCTATCACAGTAAAATTCCTTCAGTCAGGCATCCAATATTCCAGAAAGTCTTTATATTATATCTGAGTGTATAGAAATCCTCTATATTAGAGATGCTCAACCTGCGGGGCCCCCAGCTATAGAAAAACTACAACTCCCAGCATACCTGGACAGCCTACAGCTATTAGGGCATGCTGGGAGTTGTCGTTTTGCAACAGCTGGGGGCCCGCAGGTTGATCATACCTGCTATCTATCTATCTATCTTTACAGTGAAATTCCTTCAGTCAGGCATCCAGTAGTCCAGAAAAGTTTAAGTATATTATGTATGTTTTCATGTCTGAAAGAACATATATACCGGTACATATACTGAAATTCCTGGCATGTAATAACCCAGAAAGTCTGTATATCTGAGTATATAGAATTTCCACATAGGTATATATATACAGTTAAAATCCTTTAATCTGGCAACTAATAATCCAGAAATCATGAGCTTCCCATGTTATGTTATGATATGGGCTAAATCCACCAGAGGGGGCGCTGCTCTCAAGTTCTGGCTTCTGCTCAGTGTAAAAACCCTAAAAGAGGACGCGCCGCTTCTTCGTGCCGACTGTAACATGATTGATGAGGTCTGAATTTTGCCTTATTTCATGTACACACAAAAGCCTCGTCTCCCTTGTTGTTGCCAAAACACAAAAAATCTAAGCAAAACCAAAGTCATGCTGTGAGGAAATGTACTGTACAGGGAATGACTGGAGGCCAATATCTGCAGCGTTGGGGGTAAGAGGAGGCTCGTGTAAGGAGCAGAGGCGTACATAGAGCTCCCGACACTTAGTAGGGGCCCCCCTGCTCCACACAGTTTCCCCGTATGCGTCCGCCAAACAGCAATGCAGACCACAAAGAATGACTCCATGGATCTCTGACAAATTTAAAAAAAAAAAAAATTTTATTAAGAGGATTTTTTTTTTATTTTTATAAGCCCTCCACTTTCATGTTAGGCCCAGTTCACACATTCTGGTTTGGACAAGGATTTTGGCTGAACTCCTCATCAAAACGTTGTGCATCGAATGCATGTGAATGGGATTTTTGGACCCAAGGACTTCTCCTAGGCTAGGACACTAGATGGGCCTGACAGAAGGTATACAACTGCAGAGAAACTTGAGACTCACCTTGTATCTGGAATCGTCGTCATCGTTTGTGAGGCAGCGATACGCTTGTAAGACAATCCCCCAGCTCATGTCAAGGTCCAAAGACAGACTGCTGCGTGAGCCGGGGTCACCAAACATCTTGGTCTTCTAGAAAGGAGAAAGAGAGAATGACTGCTCATAACTAGAGTCTTTGACTAGGACTCAAGGAAGGCTACTTGGGCATCTAGTGATGGCAACCTTTACCCTCATCCTTCATAATGGTCATCTCCACGCTAGTTTAATAAATCACAGTACATGAGCTCAGTCTTACATCAGGTACCCTCAGATCACTTTTGACTCCTGGTGTCCATATAAATACTAATTTCTGAATCGTGGCCCTCCAGTTTTCCCTATCACAGTCCATGGGCCACCTCTGTTTTCCTCTGTCACCCTCATCTCAAGGACCAATGGCATAAAAATGTTGCATGTTGCGCTTGCGTCCTGTGCCCGCTGCTGTCCCTCAGCCCCGGGTCAGGACTGTCGGCAGTGTCACTTACTCTGCCTCGTCTGTGGATATGCTGGCAGTCTGGACCCGCATGCCCTCCTCTGCCCACCAGTGAAGGCAGCTGCTGCGGTCCAGCATTGCTAGTCCTGCAGCAGACCACAGCCTACGTTTTTTTTGTTAGGCCTCAATGTATTGACTTGAGGGTGTGCACATACCCCAGGCTCCTATAGGGCCAGCTTGACTTTGCTGGGCATTTTAGGCACCTTCCCCTAGGGGAGGCTGCCTGAGCTTTAGGTTCCTAGCTTGCTTGTTACTAGTTTAGGAGGGCTATTTTGTTTGTTTACCGACTGTGCCTGACCTGACCAACGCCAGTTTACCGGATGTGCACAGACTTTGCCTGCCTTGACCTTGGCTAGTGTCCTGACTATGAGTGTTGACTGATCCCGCGCTGCTTTGCACCAGTGTCTTTGATCCCCAGTAGGTCCGCTGCCAATCACATCAGGACTATTTAAAGAGGTAGTGGCCTGGTAGCTCCCCTGCAGCAAAAAACAGATCCCTGTATAGCGGTTAAAGGGTGAATACCAGGGGACTGCCAGGATAACGCCTTAAGGTCTGACCCTAAGTCAAACAGTTGGTGGGCGTTGTGGTTCCACAAGCACTTGTTGGTGCTCGTTGGGTCATCTAATAATATACTTCACATTCAACTTTAGCCTAGAAGGTTCTTCTTTATTTGGTCAAGGATCCACTTGTTTGCTCAAAGGAGTCAACACATTTGTTACCCCATTTTTAGTATGGTCCAGCTTTCTCGTTCATGAACTATAACAGAACGCCTCTGATAAATGCATCCCTCATTCCTACATGTATACAATGAGCAGGCATTGAAAATCACCTGTCTAAAACAGCTTTGATCCTTTGAGGCATGGACTCCAAAAACAGAAGTCCTGTGGTATCTGGAACCAAGATGTTAGCGGCACATCCTGTAAGTTGCTCGGTACAACCTCTAAGGATCGGATGTGTTTGTACACCCCAACACCTTGCTCTCGGACAATATGGAATAGTGATGAGCGGCAGGAGCAATATTTGAATTCACGATATTTGTGCGAATATTCATCATATATTTGCAAATTCGAGATTATTTTCTTGATTGCGAAAATCGTCAATGTAATATGCGCGTATTGCCGGCGTGGGTCACTGTTGCTACATTTTTCAAGCTGCTAGAAGTTTCCTGAGACTGGAGAAAATGGTTGGCACGGCAGAACATAACAATAGCTTTATATGCAGATAGAGTGCTCCGATATATTCGTGACTGCGCAAATCGGCAATTAATGATGCGCATATTTTGGCGCAATACGTGCAACTTCACATTTTAGCAGGTCTGACTACATATTACTGATTGGTGCACTAAGTATTGTTGTGAACTTGTGACATGTCTGTAGCATGTATGTATGGACAGCTACACTATATCACCATCTAACCTACACTATCTCCCACTAACTATCTGTATTATATTTATAAACTAACTAACTAACTAATGTAATTAAACAGTAAAGCACAGAGCACAGCAATGACACTGCTCTCTCTCTCAGAACTCCATAAAACTGTAGAAAATGGCTGCTGGGGAGGTTCTTATATAGTAAGGGGGTAGGCAACTTTCCTATTGGTTGCTAGGGATGTTGCTAAGCTCAGACAAAGACATTGCAGCTTTCCCATTGGCCCACAAGCAAGAAGCAGGGAGGGATCATGGGTTCAGATTAAAAAAAATCTAGAATATTCGAGAATACGAATATATAGCACTATATTCTAAATCTTCGCGAAGTCTCGAAGTGGCGATATTCGCAATTAAAATTCACAATTCGAATATTCGCGCCCAACACTATTATGGAATAACGCTGCCATGAAAGGATGTACTTGTGCAATGGTTAGGTAGGTGGTATATCTCACATCTACGTGATATTAGGACCCAAGGAGAACATAGCCCAGAGCATCACACTGTCTCCACCAGCTTATCTTCTTTCTATACCGTTGTCTTCTCTTCCTGACTCACATGCACCCGGCTGTACGCATGATGTTAATGGGATTGATCAGGCCAGGAGTAGTGTTGAGCGAACTTCTGTTTTAAGTTCGGCGTCTAAAGTTCGGCTTCCGGTTAGCGGAAAATCCCGATATGGATTCCGAATTCCGTTGTGGTCCGTGGTAGCGGAATCAATAATTGGCCGATTATTGATTCCGCTACCACGGACCACAACGGAATTCGGAATCCATATCGGGATTCTCCGCTAACCGGAAGCCGAACTTTAGACGCCGAACTTAAAACAGAAGTTCGCTCAACACTAGCCAGGAGGCCTCCTTCCATTGCTCCATGGTCCAGTTCTGGTGCTCAGGTCCTTTTGGACACTCTGACGGGTCATTACGCTTGCCATTCTCTCTGCTACCATTTTGTAGCACACAATGCCACTTTGCTACACATAATGCTATACTATATGTCCATGTGTATTGCACAAAATGTAATGTTGCGACACACAAAACGGTTTTAATTTTACCGAGCTAGTACTCAAGAAAAAAAATAAATTGAAAGCAGGTTTCCAGTGCTCATGATATGGACTGAGTTTGCTTCACTGATTTCCCAGACGGAAGTATTTCCTGCCTCAGTAGGGCACTCATTATAGAAGCGCCTCATCCTGGACGCTTCCTTTGCCTCTTTCTTGTACAGAAAATAACGACCGCACGACCAATAGAAGATGAATCAGTTTACATAAAGCAGAAAACAAATCTTTGCTTCCCCTCTAAGCAAGACAGAGTTTGTAAAAACACCATATCACACAGAGTATCCTTCAAAAAAAAAAGTTTTTTGTTTTGTAGCAGATGATATTTTGCGACTGTTTTACGTCATTTTACATTTACATTGAATTTTGTACTAAGATATTGCAGTTTTGTGATATTTACATTTTTGTACGTCGCAACAGTAATTTTGTCCTGATTTATGATATTTAGTTTTGTGATTTATATTTTTTCTACTTCACAAAATGAATTTTGTACTAATATATCATATTCTAGCTTTATTATCTTTACATTTCTGTACTTCACAAGATAAAATTTTGTACTAAAAGATTATAGTGTTGTGATATTCATATTTTTGTACATCACAAAATGCATTTTGTACTACACTATTGTATTCACTTTTGTGATATTTACATTTCTGTACTTCACAAAATGAATTTTATGCTAAAACATTGTCCTAAAGCTCCTTCACTTTTCATCGATGGCACACCAATAGGATAATTTATGGGGGTTTGAACTTGCGCTGATGCCATGACCAAAGTGGGTCCAAGTACTAAATAAAGCGACGCGTCCCTAGTGGCATTCGCTCGACATAGCACCACTCCCAAACTGGTGATATCTAGGAAATGTAAAAATACCCGAACATATGCTTTGTTCCAGTCATTGCTGGGATCCCAGTGGTATTCAAAATGTCATAATTGCCTGTGTCCCGGAAGGTTATTTTCCATCGTCGTGCATCAGACAGAACAACATTTTGCACCTTCAGGTGCCATAAAAAGGCTTTTAAGTAAAAAAAAGTGCAAAATCAGGGTGCCGAAGGAAGCTTAAATAAGGTACTAGATACAGATATGGATCTCAACAGACTCACACAGGACACTAAAACCCCAAAACACAATAAAGCATATATATATATATATTTATACTACAGCTAATACATGCAAGATGCCGAAAGGGACAAACACCCTACCACATACCCATTTCCTCACCTCATCGCCTCACTTCCCATCACCCGCCAGAATTAGAACAGTCTGCAAAGAAGTTACTATACGTGTCCATGCCAAACGTAGAAGTTGGCAATGTCCCCCCCCCCCCCCCCACTCTTACGCCCCACAGAGATGCAGCTGTGTGAGCCGGTGTATGGAAGGAAATGTAGTTGATGTCCCCGTTACCTTTGATCCCTGTTTTTTTTACTTGTCTCACTTTTCTTTCTCCTTTCCTCCCTCTATCCTACTACGCTGGAAGCCTTCCTCTGACATCCTGCGCTCCCCCCTTGTATGGATTTTGCAGACTCAGGAGAGGGTGGTGTGCAGGGGTGGAATGTCACTTCCTCTGACCCCTCTCATGCTTTTTCCCAGACCACAAAAACAATGGCTGATTTCTGTTGTTTCCAAAAGCGCATATATTATCATAAACTCCACCGAGATCCTATCATTGTGCAGAAAAGAAACTATGAGAATGGTAAATTGCTGATATTCAGCATCTAATTTACTGTAATAGATTGCGATGGGGTAATTAAAGGTTTAGGAGCCGGGTTACTGTAATAAGATGTTACAGGGTAATAAGAGGATCAGGAGCCGGGTTACTGTAATAAGATGTTACAGGGTAATAAGAGGATCAGGAGCCGGGTTATTGTAATAAGATGTTACAGGGTAATAAGAGGATCAGGAGCTGGGTTACTGTAATAAGATGTTACAGGGTAATAAGAGGATCAGGAGCCGGGTTACTGTAATAAGATGTTACAGGGTAATAAGAGGATCAGGAGCCGGGTTACTGTAATAAGATGTTACAGGGGTAATAAGAGGATCAGGGGCCGGGTTACTGTAATAAGATGTTACAGGGGTAATAAGAGGATCAGGAGCCGGGTTACTGTAATAAGATGTTACAGGGGTAATAAGGGGATCAGGAGTCGGGTTACTGTAATAAGATATTACAGGGTAATAAGAGGATCAGGAGCCGGGTCTCTGTAATAAGATGTTACAGGGGTAATAAGAGGATCAGGAGCCGGGTTACTGTAATAAGATGTTACAGGGTAATAAGAGGATCAGGAGCCGGGTTACTGTAATAAGATGTTACAGGGTAATAAGAGGATCAGGAGCCGGGTTACTGTAATAAGATGTTACAGGGTAATAAGAGGATCAGGAGTCGGGTTACTGTAATAAGATATTACAGGGTAATAAGAGGATCAGGAGCCGGGTTACTGTAATAAGATGTTACTGGGTAATAAGAGGATCAGGAGCCGGGTTACTGTAATAAGATGTTACTGGGTAATAAGAGGATCAGGAGCCGGGTTACTGTAATAAGATGTTACAGGGTAATAAGAGGATCAGGAGCCGGGTTACTGTAATAAGATGTTACAGGGTAATAAGAGGATCAGGAGCCGGGTTACTGTAATAAGATGTTACAGGGTAATAAGAGGATCAGGAGTCGGGTTACTGTAATAAGATATTACAGGGTAATAAGAGGATCAGGAGCCGGGTTACTGTAATAAGATGTTACTGGGTAATAAGAGGATCAGGAGCCGGGTTACTGTAATAAGATGTTACAGGGTAATAAGAGGATCAGGAGCCGGGTTACTGTAATAAGATGTTACAGGGTAATAAGAGGATCAGGAGCCGGGTTACTGTAATAAGATGTTACAGGAGTAATAAGAGGATCAGGAGCCGGGTTACTGTAATAAGATGTTACAGGGTAATAAGATGATCAGGAGCCGGGTTACTGTAATAAGATGTTACAGGAGTAATAAGAGGATCAGGAGCCGGGCTACTGTAATAAGATGTTACAGGGTATTAAAAGGATCAGGAGCCGGGTTACCCTAATAAGATGTTACAGGGTAATAAGAGGATCAGGAGCCGGGTTACTGTAATAAGATGTTACAGGGTAATAAGAGGATCAGGAGCCGTGTTACTGTAATAAGATGTTACAGGGGTAATAAGCGGATCAGGAGCCAGGTTACTGTAATAAGATATTACTGGGGTAATAAGAGGATCAGGATCCAGGTTACTGTATTAAATGTTACAGGGGTAATAAGAGGATCAGGAGCCGGGTTACTGTATTAAATGTTACATGGGTAATAAGAGGATCAGGAGCCAGGTTACTGTAATAAGATGTCACAGGGGTAATAAGAGGATCAGGATCCGGGTTACTGTATTAAATGTTACAGGGGTAATAAGAGGATCAGGGGCCGGGTTACTGTAATAAGATGTTACAGGGGTAATAAGAGGATCAGGGGCCGGGTTACTGTAATAAGATGTTATAGGGGTAATAAGAGGATCAGGAGCCGGGTTACTGTATTAAATGTTACAGGGGTAATAAGAGGATCAGGGGCCGGGTTACTGTAATAAGATGTCACAGGGGTAATAAGAGGATCAGGATCCGGGTTACTGTATTAAATGTTACAGGGGTAATAAGAGGATCAGGAGCCTGGTTACTGTAATAAGATGTTACAGGGGTAATAAGAGGATCAGGAGCCAGGTTACTGTAATAAGATGTTACAGGGTAATAAGAGGATCAGGATCCGGGTTACTGTATTAAATGTTACAGGGGTAATAAGAGGATCAGGGGCCGGGTTACTGTAATAAGATGTTACAGGGGTAATAAGAGGATCAGGAGCCGGGTTACTGTAATAAGATGTTACAGGGGTAATAAGAGGATCAGGAGCCAGGTTACTGTAATAAGATGTTACAGGGGTAATAAGAGGATCAGGAGCCGGGTTACTGTAATAAGATGTTACAGGGGTAATAAGAGGATCAGGAGCCGGGTTACTGTAATAAGATGTTACAGGGGTAATAAGAGGATCAGGGGCCGGGTTACTGTAATAAGATGTTACAGGGTAATAAGAGGATCAGGAACCGGGTTACTGTAATAAGATGTTACAGGGGTAATAAGAGGGTCAGGAGCCGTGTTACTGTAATAAGATGTTACAGGGTAATAAGAGGATCAGGATCCAGGTTACTGTAATAAGATGTTACAGGGGTAATAGGAGGATCAGGAGCCGGGTTACTGTAATAAGATGTTACAGGGGTAATAGGAGGATCAGGATTTTACTTTTATGTTGAAAAAAATTGACCAGGTGCTTCATAAATATGGCGCTCTTTCTGAACACCATATTGCTTAATGTATTTACATCAGACAACCGGCTTAAATACATTGATAAATCTCCCCCATACAGACCTGTAGCTCCCGCTATCCTTCGTTACATGATTAAACCACTTCTGGGACTCGCTCCTGTCTGCAGAAGGGAGTCCTTGAAGTGAAGGAGAGCACACTGTGCATGCGCAGCATGCTCTCCACTCACAGCTATGGGAGTTCCAAAAATAGCTGAGTGAGCATGCTCGACTATTATCAGAAGTCCTATGGTGGTTGAAGGAGAGCACACTGCGCATGCACAACCACCTGTCCATTCACCACTATGGGACTTGAAATAGCCAAGGTAGTGAACTCCCATAGTGGTGAATGGAAAGTGGCTGCTGTCTTGACAACCCCTTTAACAGACATGGAGAACAGAGAGGAAAAGATTTGTGCAGGGATGTGTTTAAAGGTGTTGTCCCATGAAAAATATTCTACAGTTTTGAAACCAGCTCCTTGATCTGAATTCTTTTATAATTGCATGTAATTACAAATTTAGCATAGCCACTAAGCTATTTAATAAAATGTATCTGTATAGCGCCACCTGCTGTTTTTTCTTATTTCTTTGTCCCGCTCACTGAGATGGCCGCACATGCTCAATTTCATCTTTTAACTGCCTCCTGAGCTGTGATAGAGAGCATGGACACGCCCCCTGAGCTGAGATAGGAAGAGCATGGACACGCCCTCTGAGCTGTGATAGGAAGAGCATGGACACGCCCCGTGAGCTGATAGGAAGATCATGGACACGCCCCATGAGCTGTAATAGGGAGAGCATGGACACGTTCCCTGAGCTGTGATAGGGAGAGCATGGACACACCCCCTTCTTTGCAGCAGGAAAGACACGCCCCTTGAGCCATTAGCTTGATATAAATCTAGCAGAGCAATGAATGGGGAGATCTCTGGATCCATGTGAGGTACAGGGCTGGTTCTAGCTTTGTTAGATAGAGCTTGTCATGTACTATATGAGGTCTGATTTTCATTTTTTACATTAGTCATGGGATAACCCTTTTAACTACTTGCAAGCTGACTGACCTGATGACCAAAGTCAGCGCTCCATAATTTCCAAAATGGCTGACTTTGGTTTCAACTTCCTCTTCCCAGTTACAGAACAGAGTGCATCTCTGAAGCAAAAACCGCTGCTTTACCAAGTGCAATACTGGGCAGGTTATAAGAAGAGGAATATTCAGAATAAAGAAGAGGCTAGGTATGCTAAGATAATATCAAGCCATCATATGCAACAACCACCCCCACTGCCATCGGAGCCATCCCGTGGGTCTTTGATCTCTGGCGTACTCTCTGTTGCTATGTTGACAGGTCTCTGTACAGATTGTTTATAGTCTCCAGAGGCCGGTGACGGCTATGCCACGTATATTACCGTAAATGACCTGTTCTTCTTCCCTCTGACTGCCATTGTAATAAATGTGTTATAGGAGGAGAATATGTCAAGCAATCCAACCGAAAAGTCCAAGACGTAGGGACACGCGATCACCAGATCTCTGTGGCCATTAATGCAGGGAGGAAGACAAGTTTTAACGAGAGTTTTTATTTATTTGTTATAGGGAAAACATAAGAGGTCACATTTCAGCATCGCTCCCGTCTCTGGATAACGTCAGAAAGCAGCTGTTCCCACAACACTTCTGATCTTGGCAGCGTCATGAGAAGTTAGAGCCTGATCCTGTGCCCCCTGTCTATGCCCACTTAGAGGGAGGGAAGGGGGTAAGATGGGGAACAGACTGTGGTGGTGGATGAATGAAAGAAACCACTCAGAAAAAAACTAAGGGCGTGACTAAGTGTCTAAACCAGATACAGCAGCAATCTTATATTCTGTTACCGCTGGACTATAATCAAGCCCGTAAGAGCAGGATGACTGGATTTTATATAGAGAAGCATGGAAGTTTGAAACAGGACAGAAAGCTGAGTGCAGAACTATAAAACAGAACAGGCAGCTGAGTTCAGAAAACAGGACAGCTAGCTGAGTGTAGAAGTATAAAACAGGACAGGTAGCTGAGTGCAGAGCTATAAAACAAGACAGGCAGCTAAATGGAGAGCTATAAAACAGGACAGGTAGCTGAGTGCAGAGCTATAAAACAAGACAGGCAGCTAAATGGAGAGCTATAAAACAGGACAGGTAGCTGAGTGTAGAAGTATAAAACAGGACAGGTAGCTGAGTTCAGAAAACAGGACAGCTAGCTGAGTGTAGAAGTATAAAACAAGACAGGTAGCTGAGTGCAGAGCTATAAAACAAGACAGGCAGCTAAATGGAGAGCTGTAAAAAAAAAAGGACAGGTGGCCGAGCAAAGAACTATTAAACAGGGCAGGCAGCTGAGTGTAAAAATACTAAACAGGACAGGTAGATGAGTGTAGAACAGATTAGAATAGAACTAGAAAGTAGGACAGGTACAGAAAATAAAATTAGGAAGTAAGCCAACTAGAAAGTACAGTAGTATATGTGAATTAGCATAGGAGTATGATACAGGACATATAGATGAGCACAGAAGTATGTCACCGGACAGGTAGATGATTGCAGACAGGATGAGTAGTTGATTGTAGTGCTAAGATGCAGGACAGATAGGTCAGGTTGTTCAGTGTAGATGTAAGAATGTCAGGTGGTAACAGGACAGGAGGCTTCTCCACCGATATCCCTCACTGCTTCCCCTTCTTCTTGGGACGGGTCTTTCTCTTGGTCTTCGACTCTATGATTTGTTGAGACTGTTTCTTCAGACTGGCCCGGGTCACCACGTCCCCTTCGTCCTCTCCACTGTCCTCATCATCTGGAGGAAAGACATATGTTAATAACCAGCGAGCCTCAGTTATACGAGCGTCCATATGCCCAGACCTCCCAGCTTACCCTCAAATGTATCCTGCTTGGCCAGTGCCGGCAGCGGGATCCGAACGTTAAATGCTGGGAGTTTGCCCTCAATGGAAGCCTGAAACTGAAGACAAGAGGTTATTGTGCAATTCTCCACAGTATGCGAAGACACTGCAACCCCACTCACATAGCAGTCACAGCCCGTGGACAAAAGTGGAGCTTTTTCTGGAAAAAAAATACCTTTCATGACCATATGTATGGCTCCCCAAAACATGGATACCGGTTGTGTGTGCCCCGCAGTTTCCCGTTCCGCACGTTCTGCTCTATTGTAGCAATGACTATTCTAGTTCACAATATGGACAAGAATAGGACATGTTCTATATTTTTTGTGGAGCCGCGTAATGTACCTATGGATGCAGACAGTACCCGGTGTGCTCTCTGCATCTTTTGCGGCCCCATAGAAATGATGTGCCTGCATCTGATACGCAGAAAAATGGCATTGTACAAACTCTTCAACTTACGTCCTCTTCCTCCATCTGCCTTAGGATCTCTCCAATGTTTTGCCCATCTAACTCCTCCAAGAGTTTCTGCAGCTTCTGATCGGTGGTGTCCATGGCATCCAGGACATACTCATCTAACTGAGGAGACAGATCCTTTGCTGGAAAATGGCTCCTGGGCTGATAAGAGAATATAGCTGTAGCCATCATTGCTTTTTCTAAAAACTGTCCTTACCTCCGTATGAACCGAGTACTCACCACCTTGATGTGCTGCACTTTGGTGGCTAAGTGCTCCACTCCGGATTTTGCTTCCACCAAGATTTTGGTCATTTTCTCCAGTTCCTCCTTATATTTGTCTCGTCTCTTCTCTTCCTTATGTAGATGAGCTTGGAGCTCTTCTAAAACCTGTTGACCGCTGTGGTTGTAGAAGATATGATAGGACTAGTAAGGATTGTGTATGAGGTGGACATCTCTAGTCACGTTATGGAACTGTTGTTCTTAACGAGTACAGCAATATAGGGGACATAGCTGCCGGCAAAACAAGCATTTGGCAGGAAGCATCGGGTAGTGGAGGAGCAGACAAATGAGGGGCCCAAACTTACCTTATTGTGAAGACGTATAGCAGCCTTCCTCAAGTAGTCCACCAATGTATGCAGTGGGATAAAAGATGGAGCTGGAGGATATAGTAGGAATTCTATAACCAGCAGTGTGGGTGAAGGATACAGACAACTACTGCAGAGTAGTTGACTTTTGTTTGCCACTCTGAGGGGTTTTAGTTGTTTTGACAGCCATCAGAAGGGTCCCTGGACAACAAGCTGGTTACATCGGGCCCAGCTTTATGGACTATGCTGATAACATGGGGGTGATCGAAGTTGAATTTAACCATTACCCAATTGAAATGCAAAATGACATTGGGTTGTGCCAGAGCTGGGCTTTTCTCCTGTCTTGACCCAACTACCCGAACAGTGCATTTCAACGAGTTTTTTTTAAATCATTTATTATTGTGGGAGTACCCCTTTAACCAGAGAACCAGGTCTGAAATGCGTAGGTACCTGGATAGCTTGGCTTCCCCTGAATACTTGAGCTCCTGGAAGGCATCCTGCAATCTCTCCTTTTCCTCTTTAAGCCTCACCAAGGTCCGCTCATTCTCACTCTTCAGCTCCTCCAAGTGTCTGTGCGTCTCTCCCTGAGCAATGAAGCGTCTCACCACTTCCTGATTATATGAGAATACAGGGAAAGGATGGTTAACAGCTGCCTCAGACCAGACTGTGACTCTCAGCCGCCCTGGTAAACTATTACAGGATGACCATTAAATGATTGGGTTGTGCCCACCAGAGTAGGAGATGGAACAACTCCTTCAAGCCCCTCAGATTATTTCCTGCCATCCATCTCCAACCTCGCTCACCTGTGTATCTGTCACCCCCGTGGCCTCCTTTATCCTCTGAAAAGCCTCCTGATAGGAATGGATGGCCTTTTCCTCCTCATGTCCATTAGATACCAGCTGGATGTCGATAGGTGCATCCTCTCCAGGCAAAGTCACACGCTGAGCCTAAAAAGTCAATGGTGGCGACAGTGTTAGTTTTGTTATCCTGACAATACGTTTGATGGTGAAGAGCAAATCACCTTTAAAACCATTAGGTGGACGTACAGAAATCTGGGGCCAGATTTAGATCTGTGAGACGCCACCACAAGGGGGAGCTACTCATACATATACTGAACATAATAATATAATGTGCAATTAGGGCCTAAGTTCCCCCTAGTGGATGAACTTGGTTCCTCTGCTGTATCTGTAGCACCACCGAGGACAGGAAATGTCTCACCAATGTCAGTTTTGATATAATCCTGTACTTGTAGTGATGTGCAAATGGCTACTCACCCTTCGTTCTGCTCGCTCAGCATACATGCGTCTCTCCTCAGCCTGACGCTTGTATTCCTGCAGGATCCGCTCCCTCTCCCTGCGCTCGCGGTGAAACTCTTCCTCCTGGCGCTGAAGTTCGGCCTGTAATTAGGACATAATGCCAATCAATTCAGCTGTAACTATCCCCAAGACGAGGACTGGAGATGACCTGCCAGCTGAGGGTACGTTTCAAGAGGTGAGTGGTGCAGAACACTATATGGCGGTGGCTCTGTGGCAACCGTGCAGCTTAGAGTTTGCAAAGGCGTCTGCTCTGTGTATCAGTATAAAGATATATGACGTCATAGCTTACATTGTACCCCCCCCACTCCCACATACCCGGGCCATATCCCGTGACATCACCGCATCCTTGTTCATCGTCTGAAGTTCCTTCAATTCATTCCTCTGGCGGAGGATCTCAGCCTCCAGCAGATCCAGCTGTGACTGAAACGTTAGGCTTTCCTCCTGCAGTGACAATGACGAGTAATGTAAACTTCCAGACCTGCAGACACAACATACAGCAGAGCGGTGAATACGGCGCTCTCATACGTCACCTGCATATGGTCCTTGAGCTTCTGGTACACGCTGTATATGTGTTCTGACTCTTGTAACTTCAGCTGGGCTTTTTCCAGTCGATTTTCCAATAGGCGCAGGGTCTGTAGAGAGAGAATTTGGGGTTAAAAGCTGGGTATTGCAGGTACAAGGAGAATATAAGTGTATATCACTAAAAAAAATCTATAATAGTTCACAAAATAACCGTCTGTGTCACTGAATTCTGTATCACAGCGCAAGGTTTACTAAATTATATTCTGTGCCACAAAAAGTCAGGACAGGCCTATAGTGTAATGGTAAATATACTACCTACCATGCAGAGCGTCTGGGGTTTAAATCCCACCAAAGACCCGTAAAATAATTTATTACAGGACAGGTCTTTATTGTAATGGTAAATATCCTATCTACCATACAGAGAGTCTCATGTTCAAATCCCGCCACAGATCTGCAAAATAATTTATTACAGGGCAGGTCTATAGTGTAATAGTAAATATTCTGCCTACCATACAGAGGGTCTCATGTTCAAATCCCACCAAAGACCTGCAAAACTATTTATTACATGCCCCAAAAAAGTGTCAAACAATCCAGCCGTCCGAATGTCCCTCACAAAGACGTATAAGTGAGTTTCCCGTGCCCTGGATGCCTTATTCAGGATGGAAGAAATGGAAGCTGAGGCCTTGAATCAAGTCCAAACATTTGCACTAACCTGGGAACCCTGGAATCAATTTAGGAGCTCTTCTCGTTTTCAAACCTGGTTGGTCTCAGGTGACTGTACCTGGGATTCGTGATATGATGTCTTGTCCTTTCCCCTTTCCCCCCCCCCACTCTCCACCCCCCCTCCCTCCCCTGTCTTTTGTTTTGTCGTGTTTTTTTTTCTTGTCTGTCCCCCTGTCTCTTCTAGGTTAACGATTTAATCTGTTTCACTTAAGAGTTACATATTAGTAGCCCTTTGTTCAAACCGCCATCACTGAGTATCTCAGGAATGTGTCCTAAGTTCCTTTTGCCTTCCTTTTTAGCAGTCAAGGTTCTTTATATCGCACTGTATGTACCTAATATTGCTGAATCTCTCCTTTAGCATTTATCTGATGGCATTTGTCTTCTCTGGTCCTCATGGTTGCGTCCCAGAGAAATATGGTGGTCTCTGAATCCATTTGTGCACTTTATTTTATGTTTCGCATGGTCTTGGAAATGGAATTGGAGATATATTTTTCATACAATGTCTTGGTTGCTATGTATGATTGTTGTGTTCTTTTTCTATTCAATAAAAATAGATTCAACACTAAGTGAGTTTCCGTTTTTTTTTTTGGTTTTTTTACTCCCTACTTTCCCGAAGCCATACCTTTTTTTTTATTTTTCTGTCTACGGCTTGTTTTTTTTTGCACTTTCTAATGGCACCATTTAATATTACATACAATGTAGTGGGAAGCTGGGAAAAAAATGTAAAATGGGGTGGAACTGAAAAAAAAAAAATCTACGCAATTTCGCCACAGTTTTACGGGTTTCATCTCTATGGAGTTCCCCATGCGGTAAAACTGACCTGTTCCCTCCATTCTGCAGGTCTGGATTAGTGTTGAGCGAACTTGTGGTTTCAAGTTCGGCGTACAAGTTTCGGGTTATCTAAGAATTCCGTTATGAATTACGCTACCACGGACCATAACTTATAGTCCGTAGTAGCAGAATCCATAGCGGAATTCTTTGAAAACCCGAACCTTGTACGCCGAACTTGAAACCACAGGTTCGCTCAACACTAGTCAGGACGATTACGGCGATACCACCAGTTATAACGTTTTTCTTGTGTTTTAATACTTAACAAAAAATTAAAACTTTGCTAAAAATACGTTTTTTCTTTGCATCGCCATATTAAGACCCTCATTACTTTTTTTATAGTTACGTCTACGGAGCTGTGTGAGGATTCATTTTTTTGGTGGGTGATCTGTAATTTTTATTGATACTATTGTGGGTTGTATATGACTTTTTGATAACTTATTAGTTTTAGTTTTGGGGGGGGGGGGGGGGGAAATAGAGCAGCAAATTGGCCATTTTTTCATTACGGTTTTCACCATACTGATAAATATTTTTATATTTTAATAGTTCAGGCATTTTGGAGGGCGACGATATCCATGTCATTCTTTTATTATTACTTTTAGCCTGCAATTGTCTGATCGCTTCTCCCATAGACCGCATTAATTTACCATTGCAGCCTACAGGAGAGTCACTATGTTATTATCGAGCTCTGTCACAGCTAGGGTTGTCACGATGCCAAAATTTTGATTCGATTTCCATACCATAAAAAGTACTGCAATATTCGATACCATTCGGAAAAAAATAAAACATCAAAAAAGCCGTGTGCATTCCTCATTTTATGGAACGTCCAGCCCATAATCGAACAGTCCTATCTTATTTTTTGGGGGGGACAAGGTGACCAAAAAATGGCGAATTGCGCGGTTTTTATTTTTTTTCTGTTACGGCGTTCACCGCATGGAAGATATTTTTTAATATTTTAATAGTTCGCACTTTTTCGGGCATGGCAATAAGTAATATGTTTATTTTTTATTGTTTATATATATTTTATATTTAAAATTGGGAAAGGGGGCAATTTAAACTTTTAGTATTTTATTTAATTTTTTTAAACTTTTTACTTACTAACTATTAGCCCCCTTAGGGGCTTGAACCTGGGATCTTTTAATCCCTTATCCTTTTCACCCTAATAGAGCTCTATCAGGGTGAATAGGACCTCACACTCTCCCTGCTGCCCTGTGCATAGTACACACAGCAGCAGGGAGGTTACCATGGCAGCCAGGGCTTCAGTAGTGTCCTGGCTGCCTTGGTAACCGATCAGAGCCCCGCGATTACACTGCTGGGGCTCCGATCAGAAGCTGCCACTACCACCAATGAGGAGGAGGGGAGGGGACCTGTGGCCACTGCGCCACCAATGATTATAATAGTTATAAATTGGGGGGGGGGGGGGGCGCACTGTGCCACCAATAAATATAATTAACACATTAATTTAAGTGTAGATGGCGGGTGCTGGCAGCGGTATCACATACCCGGCACCTGCCCTCTATGACACGGCGCTGCAATCCCCGGTAATTAACCCCTCAGGTGCGGCACCTGATACCGCTGTCGGCACCCGCTGCCTACACTTAAATTAATGTGTTAGTTATATTCATTGGTGGCGCACTGGCCGCAGTCCCTCCCCTCCTCCGCAGTGCTATCAGTCCATTGGTGGAAGCAGCACAGGGGGAGGGAGGGACTGCCTGTGCTGCTGAGGAGAACATGGCACGTGCTGAGAGCAGCGCGTGCCATGTTCTCTAACAAATACTAGGCTGCGCAGCAGTGCAGCCTAGTATCGTTAAATATTAAGACCCGGTATTGTATTGATCCGGGTCTAAAAGTATCTTTTCAGTATCGAAACTTCTATACCCAATGCAACTCTAGTCACAGGCAGCTTGCTGTGTATGGGGCCGAGTAGTCACAGACCAGTCAGAGTGCCTGCGCTGACCCCTGTTCACCACCGAAAGTGGACCTGTCAGTGTAAGAACTGGACCATGGGGCAATGGAAGAAGGCAGCCTGGTCCGACAACTCAAGATTTACATCATGTGGATGGCCGGGAAGAGATGGCACCAGGATGCACTATGGGAAGAAGACAAGCCAGCGGAGGAGTGTGATGCTCTGGGCAATGGTGGGAAACTTCCGGTCCTGACATTATGTGGATGTAACACGTACTCCCTGCCTAAACAATGTACAGAAAAGTACTCCCTTCACGGCCGTGGTGCCCCCTAATGGCAGTGGTCTCGTTCAGCAAGATGATTCTCCCTCTAACCTGCAAACATTGTTCAGGAATGAGGAACATGACAAAAAGATCTAGGAGATGTCTTGTCTCCGAATTCCCCAGATCTCAATCTGATCGCCCTCTGTGGAATGTTGTGGAAAAACAAGTCCTATGTATGGAGGTCACAACGAGCAACTTCCAGGATCTACTGCTAACATCTAGTGCTAGATGTCAAAGGACACCTTCAGAGGTCTCGTGGAGTCCATGGAGACTGTTTTGGTGGCACCTACACAATGGTTTTAATGTCATGGCTGATCAGAATATGGTCCAGATTGTGTCACAGAATGTCATTTTGTGAACTTAGAACATAGTTTCACATTTCTGTGCTGACAAAACACCATCGTTGCAACAGATAGTAAAGTGCACACAGCCCCCGATCCAGGAGAGGATAGTGAGGAGAGTAGTCGTTATCTTTTGAAGCAGAATCACAGGAGACATGTGAATATTGGATTTTTTTTTTTTACAAATGAGAAATATTTAACCTGCTGAGGAGTTTCCTCCTGTTCTGTGGCTTCACTCTGTGGGTGAAACAAGTAAGACATGAAGAGACACAATATACCATATGACCACAGAAGCTGACCCTTCCATTACGCTCTAAGTACGTGGGCTAATGGAGTCATTCTGTGACAAATTTACCCTACCGGATGTCAGACCCCCACCGTTCAGATACTGCTGACCATGTCCAGAGGATAGGTCATCAGTATGAAAGTCTTGGAAAAGCCTTTTAAGTTATGATTCTGGGAAATCCTGTACAGTGGGAGCTGTGATGGCCGGCATACGGATTGTTTTCTAGCTTTCCCAAGACTGAAACCGAGGAAAACTAAGGCCGTATGTGTTTTGCAGATACCGGCTGCGTGCATGCCGCCATTTTTTTCACTTCTGTAGAAATGTCCTATCCTAAAAAATTTTGCAGGCTGCGGAACGGACATACGGATGCGGACTGCACACGGGGTGCTGTCCGCATGGGTGTGTGCATGAGGCCAACGAGACTAAGGGGATGTCCACACAGTGGTTTAGGCTGCCAGAATTTTGGTTGGACCCCATGCCAAAATTGCAGCAGTGGCCGTGTGGATTCTGCTTCCCATGGTTTTCAATAGGAGGCAGCGCTGCAGCTTTAAAGGTGCAAACAACTCAAGAAGGGACATGTCGGGACATACACCGCATTAGGTGTCTGCAGTGAACAACGGTTGCATAAACAGCATAGCCTAAGAGGAAAGCTAGGTCGCATACATCTGAGTGTGCCTACTGTACAACCCTAGCATGGTGTCTGGGTTGCTGTGTGCCACTTCCGCCATCTTGCTCTTTACAACCAACCTTATTCCTGCCCTGCCCACTAGGAAAATAAGACTGGAAGGCAATTACCTGTTCCTCCTGTGCCACCCCACCATCTTTCTCCTGCTTGTCTTCCTCACCAGCAGCATTTTGCTTGTATAAAGTCTGCAGTTCCTCCAAGCGTTTCCTCCGAATGTCTGTATGGTGTCGTAAGGCATTGAGACGCTTGATCTTGTCGCAGAGCTTCTGGTCCATCAACTGCACAGCAGCCTGCGAAAGATAACTCAGAATAAAAACCGCCACCTGCAAATGTCTGTCCTTGCTTAGTCCTCTCCTGTCAAGCTGGCTAATAACCAACATGGCTGCAATCACAGCTCCGACCAAGCTTGGCAAGTCTGCTATGGGACAAACCATGTCATCAGTCAATATATTAAGGCCACCAATATGGCTGCCATCACAGTGGTGAAAAGCCAGCTCTGGCTCTGTTCACATTCTGACCATTCATGGTGGACATTGGTGTCTTGGAAAGCTGAGTTTCAATCATTGTGATGTCTTCTGTGTGTCCCCTTTGCGGGGCAAGCTAAAGTTTTTATGGATACCATTTTCGGATACGACTTTTGATAATTTTTTGGGAAGCAGGACGGCAATTCTGGCATTGACGTTCACCACGCGGGTTAAAGCAAGTCTGTCACCACCGCGGACCATTTCTAACTGTTAGCAACGCCCTTTAGCTTACCTAATGTACTTTCTAAATACACCTTTATGCCCTGATCCCTCGTCTTTTGGCCCCGAAAAACTGTCTTTTATAAATATGCAAATGAACATAAAATAGCCCAAGGGGCTGTAGTCATCACCAAAGAAGCCCAGCCCGCCCCTTAAGAATGGAGTCCTGCTCCTCCTCTTCTTCTCTCCACCTCCTACCCTCTTCGATGTCACAATACCCTCTGTAGCCAGCGGCTTCATCCACTGAACTGCACATGCGCTGCAAAATATGGCTACCTTACTGTGCAATCGGCATGTTTGTCACTCCCATCACTAGAAATGACCATTCTTGACTGCAATATGGACATTGCGGAACAGACATACAGAGGCAGACAGCACACAGATGACATCCATGTTCTGTTTGTTTTTGGGCTTTTTTTGCGGACTGTAGGAAGGCGCAAGGGTCCGTCATTGAAGGAAGGTATGTGTCACCGAGATTCCTGGCCTCGGTGAGGAAAGAGCCGGTAATTTCGTGTGTCAGCGGCAGCTAGTGCTGGCTTGACATGGTTTTGCTATTTAGTATAGCTCTAAAGCCGATCCGGGCCGGCTCTTACTGGGAGCAGCCAAAGTGCAGGGTGGGTGGCTGCTCCCCACGTTCCAGGCCGGGTCTTGGTTTGGGCTACAAAACACAGGCAGCACTGTCAGGTGGTAGGAATTTACTCCTCTCTGACAGTGAAGCTCTGTCAGTCTCTGTGTTGAGACCTGGGAGTTTGGGCCTGCGTAAAGGCCTGCTACCTTGTTGGCGTGAGAGCAGGTGGTTTCTGCTATGTCCAAGGACTTCTGCATTGCTGCATGGTGTGAACCAACACCAGACTCAAGGTGACGGTTTTCCTTGTAACTGACTTTTTGTTTTGCTTATCCTTATGTGCGAATAAACACCAAACCGTTTAAGTTAGAGACTTTGTTGTTGTCTCTATACTGCGTCCGCAAGCCTGTCTACCAGAGCGAATCCCCACAGGACCCATGGAAATGAATCAGTATGTGTCCGATCCGCAAAAAAGGTGCAGATCGGACACGTATGCAGAATTCAGTTATGTGCATGAGGCCTTACCAACATAATTCTGGACAGGGGTTGTCCAGTATTTTAATACTGATGAGTCTGACACCCCGCACCTCTGGCGATCAGCTGTTTTATAGCTCTGACTCCAAAAATACACAGCTCCATCTATTGTGTAGTGGACGGAGCTGGCAACTGCAGCACTGTTCACAATCATTCAGTGGGAGCAGCGCTATAGGTACCAGCTCCATCCACTACACAATGTACAAAGCTTTGTGGTTCCACTGATTACTTCTGAAGCCACAGCCCACAATCCAAACAGCTGATCGGCCGGGTTGTGGGGTGCCGGACTCCTGCCAATCTGATACTGATGGCCAATCCTGAGGATAGCCCATCAGTACTGAAATTCTAGACAACCCCTTTAAAGTCCCACCTTGGGCCCGGCTCCTTTGGTTTTACAGGAATCTGGAAGACGTCTGAGTGACAACAACTGGATCACACAGGACAATGACGATCTGATGTTGTCACTCAACACCTGTATAAACCTTTGCTATGCAACACACCGGGCAAGTTTCAGCAGAAATCTTATTATAAAGGAAGGCAGAAGACATCAGCACTTCAGGTAGGTTTTCCCATGGGGAACTCAGGTTCTCACTGGAGTTTCCCTTTAAATGAACATGAACTAGAACATGAATAAACACATAGCCACTTACCTGTCCACTTTTGCTCCTCATGGCTGCCCTCTCCACCACATGACTATGAAAAGCCTCCTTAATCACCTTCTCATCACCCTGAGGAACACACAGTGAGAAAATGGATGAATTTAGAGACAATACTGCCCCATAAATTATCACTAGTGACGTCACTATGCCCACTCAGAAAATTCAGGTGAAAGCTACACTTTTCAGTGAATAATCTAAGCAAGCGCTAAGCATGCTGGGAAGTACCTGTCACCGCCAGTTCTGTGAGAAGGTCTGGCAGACGTTCTTCTCTACCTCTTGTATGATGTTCTTTGTTTTGGTTTCACTTTGTCATCTCCTTTCCTTCTGCCAGGTGTCACTTATTTAGACTAATCATCTTCCTTTATATTCCCTCCCATACTGCCTCACTTTGCGGTTTATACTACTTCCTGGATGAGGTGTTAACTGCTGGAGGCTGCTGCTGCTGCTTGCTCAGATAAGTCTTTTCTTTTATTGTGTTTCCTTGCTGGCTTGATTCTAGGTGACCCTGACTCCATCCGTATTATGTGCAGAGAGCTGGTGGTTGTGTCCCCTCACTATTATAGGGTTTTCAGGTGTCACACAGTCCTAGGTACGTGGGCATGCAATCGTCTACCATTGAGACCCTTGCATGTGCATAGCAGTCAGGGAGAGCTCTTAGGGTTTTATAGGGCTCACCTATATGCTCCTTAGTTTGGGATCAAGCCAGTCGGTCGTTTATTTATTAGTTCCAGCTATCTGCAACTTCATCCGTGACAGTACCTGGATGGAGGTGACCATGTTGGATCTCCATGCTCTTGAGGGGACCAATGGTGGTCACCTGAGGAGTTGCAAGCACCGAGAATTTTTGACCCAATGCCCCCGACCCTCAGGTGATCATCAAAGTCAAATGTATAAAGGCCTAAGTTTATAATAGGGCAAATTATTTGGGGTAGGGGTAATTCATAGATGTATACGAGGACCAGGCCCAATAAGGCCCCTTTCACACGAGAAAGT
Organism: Bufo bufo; assembly: GCF_905171765.1. Lineage (NCBI taxonomy): Eukaryota > Metazoa > Chordata > Amphibia > Anura > Bufonidae > Bufo > Bufo bufo. The sequence continues at coordinate 792,507,056 of NC_053389.1, read as the reverse complement.
TTTCCACGGGGGTGCAATGCGTGACGTGAATGCATTGCACCCGCACTGAATCCAGACCCATTCATTTCAATGGGTCTGTGTACATGAGCTTTGTTTTTCACGCATCACTTTTGCATGAAAATCGCAGCATGTTCTATATTCTGCATTTTTCACGCAGCCCTGGCCCCATAGAAGTGAATGAAGCTGCGTGAAAAACGCATTGCATCCGCAAGCAAGTGCAGATGCAATGTGTTTTTTACTGATGGTTGCTAAGAGATGTTGTTTGTAAACCTTCAGTTTTTTATCACACGCCTGAAAAACGCATTGCATTCGCACGGAAAAAACGGAACTGAACGCAATCGCAGACAAAACTGACTGAACTTGCTTGCAAAATGGTGCGAGTTTCACTGAATGCATCCGGAGCCAATCCGTCACGCTCATGTGAAAGAGGCCTAAAGCCGTACTGATGATGTGGTGTATCTAAACCTGCCCTGTCTTAGGCCTCTTGCAGACGAGCGTTCCACCCGCAGCGAGTACGCAACGCAGCTCCCGGCCTGACCTCCCAGTGCTATTTTGTGCAAGGGGCCTTAGTGTATGTCCGCATGGGGCTGATACGCTGTGAATTTGCATGTGACCAGATTTTGCTGCAGAATTTGCTGCTGAAAAGCAGCAAATTTTGCAATGGAAATTCCACGATGTGGTGTCTTCAGTGTATTTTTGGGAGGACAAAAATATACCTTGGGGCTAATCATAAAAAGGGGCTGTTCTAGATTTAAAAAATATAGCTACTTTCCCTCAGAAGCAGCACCACACCTTTCCATAGGCTGTGCCCGGTATTTCAGCTTAGCTGTACAGAACGTGACAGAACAGGTGTGGCGCTGCTGGACGAAAGCAGACCTGTTTTTATAAGGCCTCTTGCACACAAACGTATTTTCTTTCCGCGTCCGTTTCTTTTTACGGATCGTATGCGGAACCATTCACTTCAATGGGTCCGCAAAAAAAAGGAAGGTACTCCGTGTGCATTCCGTTTCCGTATATCCGTATTTCCGTTCTGTAAAAAAATAGAACATGTCCTATTATTCTCCGCATTACAGACAAGGATAGAACTGTTCTATTAGGGGCCGGCTGTTCCGTTCCGCAAAATACGGAATGCACACGGATGTCGTCCATATTTTTTCCGGATCCATTTTTTGTCGTGTGTAAGAGGCCTAATCCTGTAGAATCCCTTCAATGCCCCTGAGGGTCACTTTTCCTTTTCCCAGAACTACTGGGAGCATTGCTGATGGTTTCCTTTTAGGCGTTCTGTGTGCCGCCATATATTGCCTACTAGGGTAGAATAAAGCTCCGCACGCTGATCTACTTCAGAACCTTACCGCAAGGGCATCAGCCAACTTCTTGTGCAACTTCTTGTTCTCATGCCGCAGGAACTGAATGGTCTCCCAGTTCTTCTGGACGGTTGAGCTGGCGCTCTCCTGGTACGCCTTGTGGTCGCCATCTGCCAAGAATCGGCACAAGTCAGTTACCAACTACTGCTCTAAGGTATACACATGTACATAACGGCTGCCATCTTGATAGACCCTGGGTCTACACCACAGTAGTCGTGCAGCACACGGTCTTACCCAAAAGCTGAATTTTCTTCTGTAGCTCTGTGATCTGCTCATGAATGGGAGGTTTCACCCCAGAAAGAGTTGCGGTGCTGGGCATGGCTGCCTGACAGGGGGCAAAATATAAAGGGTAAGTTCACACTGGCATCGGGTTTACATTCCAAGTCTGCAAACCTTTACAACACTTCTCACAGCTGATGGTTTGTTACAATGTTTTCTATCTAGACAATCTTCTGTAAGCTAAACATGTCAGCAGCACACATGTCTTTCCTTATTGCTGCTATCCACACTGATACAGTGCGACAACCCCTCAGCAGTATGAGCACACTGCTACGATCACTTATGCTGGCTCCGCTGCTAGATCAAAGGAATTTCACCAAGTATATAACCAGTCTGATGTGCGCCATACATATCAAGCAGCGGGGTCTTCAGACTCTGAGGGCATCATCGCAGTTCTCGGTGTGGTCTGCAAACTCTCATGAAAAAAAGAAGACATCTTCCAAGTTGGGGATACTGTGGTCCGGCGTCTGGATTTGGAGGTAGTTTGGCCAGCCAGGGGTCTGTAAGGGTAGTCTCTGGTCTGTATTAAGGTTTAGTCTGGTCTAGGGTCTGTCTATTTTTGGCTAGTGCAGTTTAGGGTCTGTATTTAGGAGTAGTCTGGTGTCTGGGTTTAGGGGAGTCTGGTCTAGTGTCTGTATCTTTCTGTAGTCTGGTCTGGAGTCTTTATTTAGTAGTAGTCTGGTCTAGGCTCTGTATTTAGTAGTAGTCTGGTCTAGGCTCTGTATTTAGTAGTAGTCTGGTCTAGGGTCTGTATTTACTAGTAGTCTGGTCTAGGGTCTGTATTTAGTAGTAGTCAGGTCCAGGGACTGTATTTAGTAGTAGTCTGGTCTAGGGTCTGTATTTAGTAGTAGTCTGGCCTAGGCTCTGTATTTAGTAGTAGTCTGGTCTAGGGTCTGTATTTAGTAGTAGTCTGGTGTCTGGGTTTAGGGGAGTCTGGTCTAGTGTCTGTATCTTTGTGTAGTCTGGTCTGGAGTCTTTATTTAGTAGTAGTCTGGTCTAGGCTCTGTATTTAGTAGTAGTCAGGTCTAGGGTCTGTATTTAGTAGTAGTCAGGTCTAGGGTCTGTATTTAGTAGTAGTCTGGTCTAGGGTCTGTATTTAGTAGTAGTCTTGTCTAGGGTCTGTATTTAGTAGTAGTCTGGTCTAGGGTCTGTATTTAGTAGTAGTCTGGTCTAGGGTCTGTATTTAGTAGTAGTCTGGTCTAGGGTCTGTATTTAGTAGTAGTCTGGTCTAGGGTCTGTATTTAGTAGTAGTCAGGTCTAGGGTCTGTATTTAGTAGTAGTCTGGCCTAGGCTCTGTATTTAGTAGTAGTCTGGTCTAGGGTCTGTATTTAGTAGTAGTCAGGTCTAGGGACTGTATTTAGTAGTAGTCTGGTCTAGGCTCTGTATTTAGTAGTAGTCTGGCCTAGGCTCTGTATTTAGTAGTAGTCAGGTCTAGGGTCTGTATTTAGTAGTAGTCAGGTCTAGGGTCTGTATTTAGTAGTAGTCAGGTCTAGGGTCTGTATTTAGTAGTAGTCTGGCCTAGGCTCTGTATTTAGTAGTAGTCTGGTCTAGGGTCTGTATTTAGTAGTAGTCAGGTCTAGGCTCTGTATTTAGTAGTAGTCTGGTCTAGGGTCTGTATTTAGTAGTAGTCAGGTCTAGGGTCTGTATTTAGTAGTAGTCTGGCCTAGGCTCTGTATTTAGTAGTAGTCTGGTCTAGGGTCTGTATTTAGTAGTAGTCTGGTCTAGGGTCTGTATTTAGTAGTAGTCAGGTCTAGGGTCTGTATTTAGTAGTAGTCAGGTCTAGGGTCTGTATTTAGTAGTAGTCTGGTCTGGGGTCTGTATATAAAGGATAGTCTGGTCTGGATTTGTACTTAGGGTAGTCTGGTCCAAGATCTATATTTAAAAGGGTTGTCTAAGTTATTTTTATTGATGACCCATCCTCAGGATAGGTCATTAATATCAGATCGGCGGGGGTCTGTAGTATTGTAGTATAGGAACGAGCCGTCCCACTGAAATGAACAGCTTAGGTGTAATTACACTGCTCACAGCTACTGTTGCGATGGCAAGCAGGTAAACAATGAAGAGAAGGCAGCACTGGCACGACGCACGCCTTCTCTTCAACCAGCTGATCGGCAGGGGTGTCAGACCCCCGCCGATCTGATATTGATGACCTATCCTCAAGATAGGTCATCAATATAAATAACTTGGGCAACAGTCTGGTCTGGGGTCTGCACTTGGGGGTAGTCTGGTTTGAGGTCTACACATACGGGTAGTCTGGTCTTGGGTTTGCACTTGATAGTAGTCTGGTCCAAGGTCTGCATTTGGGGGTGGTCTGATCTGGGGTCTGCACATGGGGGGTAGTTTGGCCTGGGGTCTACACCTGGGGGTTGCCTGGTCCGGGGTCTGAACTTAGGGAGTAGTCTCGTTTGGGGTCTGCACATAGGGGTAGTCTGGTCTGGGGTCTGCACATAGGGGTAGTCTAGTCCAAGGCCTGCATTTGGGGGTGGTCTGCACATGTGGGGTAGTTTGGCCTGGGATCTACACCTGGGGGTCGCCCGGTTCGGGGTCTGCACCTTGCGGGTAGTCTGGTCTCGGGTCTAAACTTGGGGGTAGTCTGGTCCGGGGTCTGCACATAGGGGTAGTCTGGTCCGGGGTCTGCACATAGGGGTAGTCTGGTCTGGGGTCTGCACATAGGGGTAGTCTGGTCTGGGGTCTGCACATAGGGGTAGTCTGGTCTGGGGTCTAAACTTGGGGGTAGTCTGGTCTGGGGTCTGCACATAGGGGTAGTCTTGTCTGGGGTCTGCACATAGGGGTAGTCTGGTCTGGGGTCTGCACATAGGGGTAGTCTGATCCGGGGTCTGCACATAGGGGTAGTCTGGTCTGGGGTCTGCACATAGGGGTAGTCTGATCCGGGGTCTGCACATAGGGGTAGTCTGGTCTCGGGTCTAAACTTGGGGGTAGTCTGGTCCGGGGTCTGCACATAGGGGTAGTCTGGTCCGGGGTCTGCACATAGGGGTAGTCTGGTCTGGGGTCTGCACATAGGGGTAGTCTTGTCTGGGGTCTGCACATAGGGGTAGTCTGGTCTGGGGTCTAAACTTGGGGGTAGTCTGGTCTGGGGTCTGCACATAGGGGTAGTCTTGTCTGGGGTCTGCACATAGGGGTAGTCTGATCCGGGGTCTGCACATAGGGGTAGTCTGGTCTGGGGTCTGCACATAGGGGTAGTCTTGTCTGGGGTCTGCACATAGGGGTAGTCTGATCCGGGGTCTGCACATAGGGGTAGTCTGGTCTGGGGTCTGCACATAGGGGTAGTCTGATCCGGGGTCTGCACATAGGCGTAGTCTGGTCTGGGGTCTGCACATAGGGGTAGTCTGGTCTGGGGTCTGCACATAGGGGTAGTCTGGTCTGGGGTCTGCACATAGGGGTAGTCTGGTCCGGGGTCTGCACATAGGGGTAGTCTGGTCTGGGGTCTGCACATAGGGGTAGTCTGGTCCGGGGTCTGCACATAGGGGTAGTCTGGTCTGGGGTCTGCACATAGGGGTAGTCTGGTCTGGGGTCTGCACATAGGGGTAGTCTGGTCCGGGGTCTGCACACAGGGGTCTTGGGTGTATATCTGGCAGATCTGTCCTATAACTTTGCACCAATTTACTCGCCCCCTTTCAGACTATCCCTGACGCCCCTTCTCAGAGGTTGTGGAGCATGAATCCGTCACAACATGGAGACCTACACCCACCCTGTGCACAGATCATCATCCTCTCTGGTAAAATCACCTTGTTTCCAAAATGTAGTTTCCATTACGTTATAAAAGTCATAAAAGAAATGGCGCCAATCTATGACATAAACCTAACACTATATTCCATACAAGAATATTCAGGACTTCCTACTCACCTTGTGATATGTCTCCAGCAGCCTGCTCCTGTCCCCAACAACTCTGCTGCTGAGCAACAGTTTCCCTAGCAACGGCTGACACACCTTCCCATTGGCTAAGACGTATCCGCCATGTTGGTACTCATACCACTTGCTATCGGGAGAAATGGATCATGTTACTACTCCCGATCGACTTCCATTTTAGCCAAATGTGGTTATTTAGTATATAGAAAAGAATATGTCAGCGTTTGTTACTTAAATCAATCGATTATAGTCAGAAATTTACAATGAATACGAATATCAAATAACCGGGCATTGCCTCAACCAAGATGGCCGCCGGTGTCACCCGGAAAGGACGTAGCCGGAAGTGAGGCTTCCGGAGACTTTGCCCAGGCTGACGGTGTCAGAGAAGCTCTAGAAGGCGGATATTGGGTTCCTGGTGGATGGAGATGCAGCAGGTGGTTGTCGTCCTGGGGCTCCTGGCGGTGCTCAGCTGCCGGGCGGTGGAGGTGAAGAGACCCCGGGGGGTGTCCCTGTCCAGTGAGTGCCGCCTTCATTCATTTCCATTGCTATGCTTAACGCCTTGTCCTGCAGGCTGTACCTCCTCCGCGTCGGTGGGTGGCGCTGTGACACAGTTGTGTCACTTCCAGCGCTGGCTTAGCTCGACGTTCTGCACTGCAGCAAATACTCCTACTCAGAGGTCGTTAGGTTGTAGCGCCACCTGATGGATGATCTGTGAACTGCATCCGCAAACCTAACGCGCCACTGACGTTCCAGATTTTTCCATACTGAACATGTCCGTATTGGAGGAGACCACGGAAACGCAGGGGCTGCATGTTTCTCCACACTGCCCCCCGCAGTATTAATTTCTCCACACTGCCCCCCGCAGTATTAATTTCTCCACACTGCCCCCCGCAGTATTAATTTCTCCACACTGCCCCCCGCAGTATTAATTTCTCCACACTGCCCCCCGCAGTATTAATTTCTCCACACTGCCCCCCGCAGTATTAATTTCTCCACACTGCCCCCCGCAGTATTAATTTCTCCACACTGCCCCCCGCAGTATTAATTTCTCCACACTGCCCCCCGCAGTATTAATTTCTCCACACTGCCCCCCGCAGTATTAATTTCTCCACACTGCCCCCCGCAGTATTAATTTCTCCACACTGCCCCCCGCAGTATTAATTTCTCCACACTGCCCCCCGCAGTATTAATTTCTCCACACTGCCCCCCGCAGTATTAATTTCTCCACACTGCCCCCCGCAGTATTAATTTCTCCACACTGCCCCCCGCAGTATTAATTTCTCCACACTGCCCCCCGCAGTATTAATTTCTCCACACTGCCCCCCGCAGTATTAATTTCTCCACACTGCCCCCCGCAGTATTAATTTCTCCACACTGCCCCCCGCAGTATTAATTTCTCCCCCACATAGTAGTTTGTCCCCCACTGTCCCTTCAGTAATATTCTCCTGTGCCCCCCAGTAATGTCCCCCAAAGTTGGCACACAAAAAAATAATAAAAGCTAATACTTACCTGTGTCGCAGTCAGCGCTCACTCGTAGTTGGTAGGCAGGCGCGCTGCGCACACACATCAGTCTGCTGCGCACACACATCAGGCCCGCGATGACCTCCTCACGCCCGCCTGTGCCTGGATTTTACTACCGCATAGGCTTCAGGCCTACAGCGGTGATCCGGGGGCAGGGAACTATGTGCTCCCGTGCCCCACCGTAGTTTGGGTCGGCGTTGGGCCCCACAGAGATGCTGGGCCCGGGGCTACAGACCCAAACGCCCCAATTATAATCCGCCACTGGACTCTTGACATGGCCGCCATCTTGCCTGCTCTCAATATAGCTGTTGTCCTTCTTCTCGCAGATCGCAGCTTCTACGATGAGACCAAACCATTCACCTGCCTGGATGGCTCCAAGACCATCCCCTTCGACCACGTAAATGACGACTATTGTGACTGCGCGGATGGCACCGATGAGCCCGGTAAGATCTGAAGTAGTGGAGGCCTCTGCAGGAGGAATGTGGTATTACACGGCGTCCATTCAAATGAAGGATGACCTCGTAATAAATGAGCAGCGGACGATCATTGTGCTCCAGTCCGTTTAATATAGCGGGGTCTTGAGCAGGGGACCCCATGTGACCTAGTACGACAAACCCCTTTAAAGTTTAAAGTGGACCCGTCCCCTCTCGTCCTCTACGTCTGTTGTAGTAACTACTTGCATTCCCCATGTAATAACAATTCTGGAGCATCTATTCTTATAAGGCTACATTCACACGTCAGTATTTTTCTATAATCCGATTTTCTGTCCGTTTTTTGCGGATCCGTTGTTCCTGAAAATGTTTCCGTATGTCATCCGTATGTCACGGAAACATGTATAAATTTCAATAAGCAAATAAAGTTGTTTGGATTTCTTTAAAAAAAAATTAAAAAAAATTAAAATGTAATTTCCAGGAACGGATTCCGTATAAAACGGATGACATACGGAATGACATCCGTATGTCATCCGTTTTTTGCGTATCCATTGACTTTGTATTGTACCAGGATCCGATTTTTCAGGAAAAGAATAGGACATGTTTTATATTTAAACGGACATGCGGAACGGAACAACGGAAACGGACAGCACACATTGTGCTGTCCGTTTTTTTCCAGGACCCATTGAAAATGAATGGGTCCAGATCTGGTCCAGATCTGTTCCAGAAAAAACGGAACAGATCAGGAAAGAAAAAACGGACGTGTGAATGGACCCTAACTCTGTGTTGTGCCATTCCTTTATTATTCCTTCTAGAAGTTATAAATGAGTGTCCAGCAGCCTTCAGTAAGGGTGCGGATGGGTGTTACCAGCTGTGGGCGTGTCCCTGCATAGTCTGACATTATCCAATCAGTGCTGCTGGTGTCAGACTATGCAGGGACACGCCCCCTTTGTACCCTTACTGCAGACTGTTGGAAATTCATTCATAAACTTCTAGCAGTAATACTACGGGAATGGCACAACATAGAGTGATGAGAATCGATGCTCCAGATTTGTTTTGACAAGGGGAATACAAGTGGTTACTACAATAGACCTAATAAAAAATAAATATATCACCAGTCCGCAAAAATTGCTATGCAGCAGGTCCGAAAAGTGATGTGGGTTCAATCACGTTATAAACAGGTACAATATATGGGGTTCGGACCGCGCTTCTAGTCCAGGTCAGTGTGCAAGTTCTTAGTCCTTCTTACTTCTTCATTCACAAAGAGAGCCTGAGGGCTGCAAATATCCCTTAAGTAGATATCCTGCAACCAATGGAATTATAATAGTGTAAGTCCGTATGTGACAGTAACCTGCATTGCACTGATTATACTCACAAGATGTGTATCACACAAAGCGTAAATGTAATCCCTCCGTGGTAAGTTGCACTTGTTCTATCGGAACAGCCACGTTTCCATACAATCTGGTTAGATCCCCACATGGACCCAAATGGTATATACCTCAGACCAATCTATATTTCTTTTCTTCAGATTCCTGAAGGTTTTCTGTGGACAAGAATGGCTTCTGCAATAGTGAAGCTCCGTATTCCTTATTAAAAACTTTTATTTGTCCATACTTACAAGACAACTTCTTAAAACAGCTTTTTAAAACACATAAAATTCCCAGCGTCTGCTGCTTCTGCCCGACCCGGGTTTCACTCCTAGAGCTTCGTCAGGGGCACACTTGTTTTCACCCTCCCCCTCCTTCTTATTCATCCATTGCAACTAATCAGGAGTCAGGTGTGTTCCTCCACAGTGTTTTCCTATCCTGCTATTAACCCTATACTGGACTCTCCTCATCCCCAGGGCAAAAAAGGCAGATGTTATTAAATCCCTATTCACATGAGCATGCTTTTTTGTATATCGTTTGTTCGCTAATTCAATACAGCTTGCAGGTCGAAATCCACATTTAGACCTCCCGGCTGTAGTGTACCTAATTCGTATATCCACTTGGTTTCTTGCCTATTAATTTTTTTCCAAAAGACTGCCTCCCCTCCAATGGTTTTGTACGGATTCCACTCCCATAAACTTTAGACCTTCTGGATTTTTTTGGTGGTGTCTTTTATAATGGGCCGATACTCCATGACTTTCAAGACCTTTTTTTATATTTCTTATGTGTTCCTGTATGCGGACTTTTAGAGGTCTAATAGTCCGTCCAACATACTGAAGGCCACAAGGGCACTCCAGTACATATACAACCCCTTTACTATGACATGTCATCTCACCTACTACTTCTAATTGTTTGTCTTTATTGGTACTTTTAATTAGCGTATTCTTTTGTAATTTTTCTGTTCTTTTTCTGTTCTTGCATGGAATGCAAAAACCGCACCAATTAAAGCTATTTTTCGTTTTTTTATTCCTGTATTTATTTTCAAAACGATTTGCGCTGTGTACCAATTTATTTTTTAGGTTGGGAGCCTTTTTATAGATGACTGTCGGTTGTTCAGGAATTACACGTCCCAATACTGGGTCATTTTTTAAAATCGACCAGTTCTTTCTGATTGCGTTTTTCAGTTCACCAGAACACTGTGTGAACTGGGTTATGAATGAAAAACGGAAATCCATGGTCTTCTCCATTTTTTTAAGTTTATTGGGGGTTCCCTTTTGCTGTTCAGTTACATCTTTTATGCACCTATCCAGGTCTTCACTTTTATAGCCTTTTTCCACAAAGCGCTCCTTTATTACATTGCTTTGTTTTTTAAAAATCGCCGAATCAGTGCAGTTGCGGTGGATTCTCTGGACCTGTCCCTTCGGTACATTAAGTAGCCAAGGGGCATAATGACAGCTCGTTAAATCTATATAGCCGTTTACATCAGTTGGTTTAAAAAAGGTCTTAGTTTTGAGCCGTCCTTCTTCGGCATATATAGTTAGGTCCAGGAAATCCACAGCAACCGCACTGATCGTACTGGTAAAGCTAAGATTCCATTCTTTATTTTCCAAACCGGCAATGAAGGTCTCAAGTAGGTTTTTATCCCCTTCCCATATCAACAGGCAATCATCTATATATCTTTTCCAGGTTTTTAGGGTTCCCCCTTTCTTGGATTTTTTTAACTCGGGGTCAATGAACTGCTTTTCCCACCTGGTCATGAAAATATTAGCGAAACTGGGGGCGAATTTCGCCCCCATCGCCGTCCCGACCTTCTGCAGGTAAAACTGATCCTTGAACCAGAAGTAGTTATGTTCTAAACAGAATTCGACACATCGTATTATGAAATCCGCTTGTATTCTAGTCATATCAGGGTCACTGTACAGGGTTTCTCTTATTGCTTGCAGTCCTAGTTTTTTCGGGATGATGGTGTATAGGGACGATACATCGATGGTGGCCATCCACGTATTGTCCCCAATTCCCTGCAATTCCTTTATTATTTCAACCACACTCCCGCTATTTTTTAGATAGGAAGGTGCCATTGGTACATACTTTTGTAGGAAATTATCTATATACTCCGTTATTCTACTAGTAAGAGAATTGATCCCCGATACTATCGGTCTCCCGGGAGGATTTATAATACTCTTATGTATTTTCGGCAGTATATAGATAATTGGGGTCATTGGTTCTTTTATATTTAAATAATCCATCTCTTTTTTGCTCAGGATGCCTTTGTCACCACCATATTTTACCAGAGTTTGTAGTTTATTTTTATATTCTAGGAGGGGGTCTTTTTTCAGCACGGTATAGGTCTTGTTGTCTCCCAACTGTCTTAATACCTCTGCTTCATAGTCCTCAATATTCATAATTACCACCACCCCCCCTTTATCCGCAGGTTTTATTATTATATCTGAATTTTCCTGTAACGTTTTTAGTGCATCTTTTTCTTTTTTGGTTAGATTGCCCCTTTTCTTTTTTGCATCTATTTTTTCCAATTCATTTAAGATGCCTCTCTTAAAGGCATCTATGCACTCATTATTTCTGTTTTTCGGATAAAATTTTGACTTATCTTTTAATTTCGTATGTATATATTCTTGTTTCTGTTCTACATCATTCTGGTTACTAGCTGACTCCTTTCCTGCAAAAAATTTGGCTATATTTAACTTCCTGATGTACTTGTGGACATCTACAAAGGCATCGAATTTATTTAAACTTTTCGATCTGCTGGTGTCAGACTATGCAGGGACACGCCCCCTTTGTACCCTTACTGCAGACTGTTGGAAATTCATTCATAAACTTCTAGCAGTAATACTACGGGAATGGCACAACATAGAGTGATGAGAATAGATGCTCCAGATTTGTTTTGACAAGGGGAATACAAGTGGTTACTACAATAGACCTGTCTGGAGAGGGGACGGGTCCTCTTTAAGGGCAATTTTTCTGGTTTTACATAAAGCGTAATAACTGTACAGTTTTGCAACTTTCTAATATTTGTTTCCTCGCCATTTTCAAGATCTCTTCTTGCTGTCAGTGAACTGGAGCATTCTTGATTATATACAGAGACTGAAAACCTGTGCAGACCTAATAACTTCTCGCAGCTGAGGGTTTGACACAGTTGCATCCAGTCTATATAATCCATCAGAAGCACAGCTTTTTCTCCTGCCCTGTGAGATTGTCACATTGTATCAGTCCAGGGTGCAAGACTGTTCCCATTCACCGACCGCAAGCAGGAGTGTTTTTAGACGCCTGTTTATCACGTGGCGCCCTTGTTACTGACGGCGTTCTTCTTCTCATCAGGCACTGCCGCGTGCTCCAATGGAAGATTCCACTGCAGCAACCCCGGGTACAAGCCTCAGTACATTCCCTCATCACAGGTCAACGACGGAATCTGCGGTAAGTGGTATGGGGGAACGTTTTTGTCATGAGGGCGGGGTCATTTCCTGTTTTTTCGGCTCGCCAGCTGTTGTGGAACCACAACTCCCAGCATGCTGGACGTTGTTTCAGAAGAGCTAAAAGCTAAAGATCATTTTGGCAGCCGAACGAGACAGAACCCACCATGGAAATGTGCCCGTTACCCATTGTCAGGGCGGTCCTAGCCTGCGCTGTTTGCTTTAGGCCCCATTTACACGTTGCACCCACGAGATAGAGATCCTGCTCACTGCGCTGCAGGGTTCATTAACCCCTTCATGACTGACCACCGTCTTTTGACAGTGGATGGTGGGGGTCTGGAGTCTATCGAGATGTGTTATGAAGTCACTTTTGTGGAGATCCTGAAGTGTCACAGGAGCAGGTAGATTCAACGGGAGGCTGCGATTTACAGCCGTGACTGCGCCGAGAAAGAGCATCTCCTTAACCATCGCCGCATGAATGGCAGCACAGCCTCCTGTATGCAAACTGCCCGAATGGCCGGCAGGTTCGCAGGTCTCTGCATTCAATGTCTGGCAATAGCAGTGACGTGTTCCCTGGCGGAGCGTAACTGCAGGGTCACATGCCACTTGGGGAACACGTCGCTGATGCAGAGGCGCACATGACGGCGTCTGTTTACATAAATTTACATGCGGATACCGAAGCACAGTGGACTCGGGGAGCTGGAAATGAGCAGCGGGAGCAGGTAAATATGCCTCCCTTCACAGGTGTGGTAGATAAGGCAATTTAAAGTATAAGGGAATCCTGGACAGCCCCTTTAAGGGTCCATTCACACGTCCGCAAAATGGGTCCGCATCCGTTCCGCAATTTTGCGGAACGGGTGCAGACCCATTCATTTTCAATGGGGCCGGAATGTACTGTCCACATCCGCATTTGCGGATCTGCATCTGTGTTTGCGGATCCGCACTTCCGCATCCGTGCTTCCGTTTCCGCTAACAAATAGAACATGTCCTATTCTTGTCCCAAGATTAGGCATTTTCTATTATAGTGCCGGCGATGTGCGGTCCGCAAATTGCTGAATGCACATTGCCGTTATCCGTCTTTTGCGGATCCGCAAAACACTTAGACGTGTGAATGGACCCTGAGAGTTTGCTACAGTTTCTCACAGAGGATTCTCTATAGGGGATACAACTGTAACAGACCCTCAGCAGTGGGCGGTGTTAGGTTTATCCTGAGGCTATAAGCAAGAATGCCCCCATGTACTGACGGCAAGTCGCTACCTTGAAAGTGACAAGATGCAGAACTGTTGTGTTATCGCCTTCTTGGGATGGTGAAGTCCTGGGCTGCAGAGCTGACAATCTTCTCTACCCGCAGATTGCTGCGACACTACTGACGAGTATAACAGCGGAGCGCGCTGCGAGAACACTTGCAGGTGAGGCTCTCTTTCATGTAAGGTGATGATGTGTTCCTGGTACTTCTCGGATTTCCCTCTGATGCATCTTCTTCTGTTCCCAGAGAGATGGGCAGGAGGGAGCGCGAGGATCTGGAGAAGAAGGCGGAGATGGCACGGGAAGGCATGCTCCTGAAGCAGAAGTTTATTGAGGAGGCCCGAAAAGGCAGAGAAGAGAAGCAGGTGATGGACAAATCCTTAGACTGCACCCGGAGTGCCATACAGATACAGCTCCCTGTGCCTCTGGGTGCCCTCCAATCACTGCCACCACCTTCCATTGTCACTAGCAGCACCAGTGGGCAGCACACCCATCAGTTAAGCTTGAAGTTCTTGATGAATTGTCGCATTTAAAGGGACACTACAGCCACCGCTTACATTTTCAGTTCTTTTGGATGCAGTCTATTGTTCCCTTTTATCAGCCGTTCAGGCTGTGGAGTGAAGATGAAGACCGGTGGGAAGTGCAGGACAAGCCTTACCCCTGTCATCACTTCATCAGACACACTCACTGAATGGGGCTGATCTGCGATACCAAGCACAGCCACTATACAATGGATGGCGCTGTGCTTGGTCAGCTAAGAGAAGGCCATGACGCTACAGTGCTGGTGCCTTCTAATACAGCTGATCGGTGGCCTATCCTGAGAACAGGTCATCGGTTAAATAAATCTCCCAAAACTCTTTCAAGAGCCATCTTATAAGATTTCCTTCTGTGCTAGAGGTGCAAGTAGTCACCCAGGGCAACCAATCAGGGCACAGCTTTCATTTTCCATAGGGCCTTTAAAAAACTGAGAATTGGAACGTGATTGGTTGCCATGAGCAAGCACTTGGCTTTGCACCAGTTTTTATTACCCCTCCCCCCCCAAGAGTGAAAAATGTATATTGCTTGCGCATGGTTGGCAGTGAAGCCCCCAGAATGGCATCATGTTGGTATGTTTAACAGTAGCCATCGCTCCCTGTCCCTATCACACTGGCTTTTAGCGTTCACCCTTATGGGAGCGTCGTAGTGGCACTGGTCTAGGGGCTAGTAAAGGGTCATGACGCATTGACCGCTATACTCCTTATTTCTGGCGCAGGTGAAGCTGCAGGAGCTGGCAGAGAAGCGGCTGAGCGTGCAGACACTGGTGGACACCCTGCTCGCCGAGAAGGAGTCGGCAGAGAAGCCGGAGAAGGAAGCAAAGGATGCCCACAAGCAAGCGTGGGAAGGTGACGTTCTGTGGCCTGTCTCGTCTCGTGGTCGTGGTAGCGGTGTGCTGTCCTTTAATGGATCTATCTTTCGGTATTGCAGAGCGGAGGGAGTTGGAGAAGGCGGCTCTGGAGAAGAAGCGCTCCCTGGAAGTGTTTTCTGAGCTCGACCAGGATTCAGATGGAATGTGAGTGAGCTTGATAAATCTCTCTTGCAGTTCTTGTGTATACAGCTCCTATGCAGACTTCTTTGTCTCCATGGTTACAGACTACAAACAAGTCCTGTGTGTAGTCTGATCCCGCAGTCATTGTGTGTATGTGTTTTGGATAGGCTGTCGGCGCCGGAGCTGCTCTCTCACACCGAGCTAGATGCCGATGGGGATGGTTCATTGTCCGACAAGGAATCCCAGGTGAGGCCCATGGACGGCGCTGTGTGCGGCACATATTCCTAGCCGTTTTACTGTGTGTCTGTAAATATTGAGCAATTTACCATGGCTTGTACTCCAGTTTTCTGGCATGAAAAAGTTTTTCTGCTTTCCCCAAAAAAAAGTGGGTACAGCTTAAGAACAGACGCAGCCAGCCCTATGATAAAAAATGCCTATTATTGTCTGCAATTGCAGACAAGAATAGGACTATCTTTTTTGCGAGGCCACGGAACGGAAGTAAGGATGCACACAGTAGGCTGTCCTTATCTTACGTGACCCCATTGAAATGAATGGGTCCACATCCGTTTCGCAAAATTGCGGAACGGATGTGGACTCCAATATATGGTCATGTGAATGAGCCCTAACAGAGTGTGTGCCGCCCCTACAGATTTAGCATAATTTACCCCAGAAAATGAGCGTAAACTATAGCTGGAACGTACGCCTCCTAGCTGACGTACGTTTGGGTTTGCGGCACACGGACCGCCAGATTTGTTTTAGACGTATGTGACTCTCAGTAAATTTGGAGCATCTTACGCCAGTCTTCTTTTGACTAAAGTCATGCTAATCTGCCCCAAAGTGTTTAGAAAGATCAGTCTTAAAGGGGTTGTGCCAAGTATTAACCACTTCCCTACTGCCGTACGGCCATATATGTCGGCAGTAGGGTCTTAAAAGATGTGAAGCGGGTGCTGTAACTGCTGGGTGGCTGCTGTTTCACACAGCCAACACCCGGGGCCTCACATTTCCCATCTGGGAGTGCGCGCTCCCGGTTCCGGATAGCTTTCTGAGCTCGGGTAAAAGGCATTCCTTAGTAGTAATAGGCCGAAGCTTGCACAAGGCTTCCTGGCCTATTACTGGTATATTCCAGTGCAGACCTGCAGGTGTCAGCACTGCATTGGATTATTCTGAATTTTCTATTCAGTAATGTAATAAATTCCATTACTGAATAGAAATGGCAAAAGTCCAAGTGGGTCTGAAAAAAAAAAATCACCCCATCCCTAAAATTAAAATCAAAAATAAGAATCGTAGGCTTTGTAGCGTCTGTAAATGCCCATACTATTAACGGGATTATCCAATTTCTGAAAGCAGTGCGTCCTGTGAGGCCGTCCAGGCGCTGACATGTGTATCCACGGCGCATGCGCGAGCTTATGGCTCAGCGAACGCATTCCGTGGATACACATGTCAGCGCCTGGAATACTACCATAATCATTTTTCCAGCTACCTTGCTTTGGGTATGCAGTGCCACACTATTCGACAGGTTGTGTGTGGAATTGCAGCCCCAGCCCCATTCACTTTAATGGAGCGGAGGTGCAGTACCAAACACAACCCGTAGACAGGTGTGGCAATGCTTTTGGAAGAAGGCAGCCATGTTTTTTGTAATCCCGGACAACCCATTTACGTCCTCTTCATCTTTCTTCTGCCACAGGATCTTCTCGGAGGTTCATACTCGGTGGATGTTGCCTCCTTCCAAGAGTCTGTGTGGCCACAAATTAAAGAAAAGTTCAAGTCAGCGGTAGGTGCTGACCTAAGCTTTTTGGGGCATAGATTGTAGCTGCTGTGCGATGTTGAGGTCTGACTTGGGGTTCTTGTTTGCCAGAATGATGTCCCTCCATTACCTCCAGTAGAAGAGGGAACAGAAAGCCACCCAGAAATCCCCCCTGAAGATGAGGATGATGATGTAGAAGAGGGAGATGACGAAGATGATGATGATGACTCGGATGACTATCACACAGTGAGCACAGTTACTTGATAAAATTCTGCCTTCCCGGAGCCACCACAAGGGGGCACTAATGAGCTTACCAGAGACTGATTGATTTATTATTGCCTTCAATGGGAAACTAATAAATCTGTATGCAGCTAGCATGCCATAGGGGTGGCCCTCTACTGGGATAACGATGGGGCCAAATTATTCTTTATGGGATCTGGAGTGATCTCTAAAATTATGGAAATTAGGAAACAGAAGTAAACAGTAGACATTTCTGTTCTGTGTCCTGTATATATTAGAGGGCAGTTTGCAAGAGGTACTTGTGGGTAGACTGAAAAATTACTAAGAGTAAGGCTGCGTGTGAGAGACACTCCTCTTGTTTATCACAGGCTCCACCAAGCAAGTCAGATGTAGAAGAGGTGGAGATGCCACCTTATAATGAGGCCACCCAAGCTCTGATAGATGGTGAGTGACATTACCCGTCATGTAACTAACGGTGCACTACTACTTCTAGCCTCCTTCCTAAACCTGTATTGTCTTTATTCCAGCTGCTGAAGTGGCACGTAATCAATTCAATGAAGCAGAAAAATCCCTGAGAGAAATCGACGATACAATCAAGTATGCAGTAACCTGGATCCTGATCCTCTTATTATAGTAACCCGGCTCCTGATCCTCTTATTACCCCAGTAACATCTTATTACAGTAACCCGGCTCCTGATCCTCTTATTACCCTGTAACATCTTATTACAGTAACCCGGCTCCTGATCCTCTTATTACCCCTGTAACATCTTATTACAGTAACCCGGCTCCTGATCCTCCTATTACCCCTGTAACATCTTATTACAGTAACCCGGCTCCTGATCCTCTTATTACCCCTGTAACATCTTATTACAGTAACCGGCTCCTGATCCTCTTATTACCCCAGTAACATCTTATTACAGTAACCCGGCTCCTGATCCCCTTATTACCCCTGTAACATCTTATTACAGTAACCCGGCTCCTGATCCTCTTATTACCCCAGTAACATCTTATTACAGTAACCCGGCTCCTGATCCTCTTATTACCCTGTAACATCTTATTACAGTAACCCGGCTCCTGATCCTCTTATTACCCCTTTAGCATCTTATTACAGTAAGCCGGCTCCTGATCCTCTTATTACTCCTGTAACATCTTATTACAGTAACCCGGCTCCTGATCCTCTTATTACCCCTGTAACATCTTATTACAGTAACCTGGCTCCTGATCCTCTTATTACCCTGTAACATCTTATTACAGTAACCTGGCTCCTGATCCTCTTATTACCCCTGTAACATCTTATTACAGTAACCCGGCTCCTGATCCTCTTATTACTCCTGTAACATCTTATTACAGTAACCCGGCTCCTGATCCTCTTATTACCCCTGTAACATCTTATTACAGTAACCCGGCTCCTGATCCTCTTATTACCCCTGTAACATCTTATTACAGTAACCCGGCTCCTGATCCTCTTATTACCCCTTTAGCATCTTATTACAGTAACCCGGCTCCTGATCCTCTTATTACTCCTGTAGCATCTTATTACAGTAACCTGGCTCCTGATCCTCTTATTACCCCTGTAACATCTTATTACAGTAACCTGGCTCCTGATCCTCTTATTACCCCTGTAACATCTTATTACAGTAACCCGGCTCCTGATCCTCTTATTACCCCTGTAACATCTTATTACAGTAACCCGGCTCCTGATCCTCTTATTACCCTGTAATATCTTATTACAGTATCCCGGCTCCTGATCCTCTTATTACCCCTGTAACATCTTATTACATTAACCCGGCTCCTGATCCTCTTATTACCCCTGTAACATCTTATTACAGTAACCCGGCTCCTGATCCTCTTATTACCCTGTAACATCTTATTACAGTAACCCGGCTCCTGATCCTCTTATTACCCTGTAACATCTTATTACAGTAACCCGGCTCCTGATCCTCTTATTACCCCTGTAACATCTTATTACAGTAACCCGGCTCCTGATCCTCTTATTACCCTGTAACATCTTATTACAGTAACCTGGCTCCTGATCCTCTTATTACCCTGTAACATCTTATTACAGTAACCCGGCTCCTGATCCTCTTATTACCCTGTAACATCTTATTACAGTAACCCGGCTCCTGATCCTCTTATTACCCCTGTAACATCTTATTACAGTAACCCGGCTCCTGATCCTCTTATTACCCTGTAACATCTTATTATAGTAACCCGGCTCCTGATCCTCTTATTACCCTGTAACATCTTATTACAGTAACCCGGCTCCTGATCCTCTTATTACTCCTGTAACATCTTATTACAGTAACCCGGCTCCTGATCCTCTTATTACCCTGTAACATCTTATTACAGTAACCCGGCTCCTGATCCTCTTATTACCCTGTAACATCTTATTACAGTAACCGGCTCCTGATCCTCTTATTACCCCTGTAACATCTTATTACAGTAACCCGGCTCCTGATCCTCTTATTACCCTGTAATATCTTATTACAGTAACCCGGCTCCTGATAGAGCTTTGACCTGTTTGTCTTGTTCTTTGTATTTAGGAGTCTGGAGAAGGAGATTTCGCAGGATTTTGGACCACATGGAGAGTTTTCTTATCTCTATGCGCAGTGCTATGAACTTTCAACAAGCGAGTGAGTGTTCTGCGTTGGGAGGATGGGGTTATTAGTAGCTGTGGAATATATAAATTGCTGAATTTTAGATATTGCTTGTGTTTGTATGTTACCCTGTGAGTGACATTCTGTGATTTGCTTTCTTAGGTATGTTTATCGCTTGTGCCCATTTAATCGTGTGACACAGAAACCGAAGGCTGGAGGATCAGAGACTAATCTGGGGTGAGAGGGTTTGGTTGTGAAATTCGGTTTTCTCATTGTGTTAAGTGGATATTGGGGTCTGTGATGTTTTTCTGATGATTCTTGTCTTCTACAGAACTTGGGGATTCTGGTCAGGACCAGAAAATGATAAATTTGGTGCAATGAAATATGAACAGGGAACAGCCTGTTGGCAAGGACCAAACAGGTCTACACAGGTGAGTGATCTAATGGTATCTGCCCACATTCCCCCACGGGGTGACGCACATAGAAGGGAGGTGTTTGTGACATGGAGTCTGCGCCTCCCAACACATGGTGGTACAGGAGGGAGGGGCTATGTGACATGGGGTCTGCTCCTCCCACTACAGGGTGGCACAGACAGGAGGGAGGAGCTATGTGACATGGGGTCTGCTCCCCCCACTACAGGGTGGCACAGACAGGAGGGAGGAGCTATGTGACATGGGGTCTGCTCCTCCCACTACAGGGTGGCACAGACAGGAGGGAGGAGCTATGTGACATGGGGTCTGCTCCTCCCACTACAGGGTGGCACAGACAGGAGGGAGGAGCTATGTGACATGGGGTCTGCTCCTCCCACTACAGGGTGGCACAGACAGGAGGGAGGAGCTATGTGACATGGAGTCTGCTCCTCCCACCACAGGATGACACAATGTAGATTCTATGTACAGTATGTCAGGAACCTGAGCTATAGGAGTAACATTTTTCACCATTGCTTTCTCCTTCACTCCTCTGTTTTTGCAGGTGAAGCTGTACTGCGGGAAGGAAACCGTAGTCACGTCCACCTCAGAGCCCAGTCGCTGCGAGTACCTTATGGAGTTCTTCACTCCCGCCGCCTGTCAACATCCAGTAGAAATCCCACCAGAAGACCATGACGAGCTGTGATACCAGCAGTGTAGGTGCCGTATGGTTCTACTTCACCTGCGCTCTATACACAGGCCTCCGATATCCAGATGAAGGGGATAGCAGCAGCAAGCAGGGCCTGAGGGGGCGGAGCATGACACAGGGATTGGTGTCTTTGAATCCTTGTATCATACCCCACCCCTCAAACCCTGCTCCCTGTGTCTTTAAACATAATTGAGTGCATTTCGTCAGGGAAGCAGCAGGGGTCAGTGTTGTACCTGTATCCCTGTAGTATGCTAAGCATTGGTGAAAGCATTTGTCAGTCTTTTCACTGCGGGGGGTGCGTTGGTTACATCTGAGGACTGGAGCGGCTATAAACAGACAATTTAGCAAAATCCTGATTTATTTTTTGTTCGCTTTTACACTATTAGAGATCAGGCAGTAGGAAATAGCCACTAACCTCCCCTAGTGGCTGACTGTAGTCAATCCATACAAACCTAATACCTATCTCAGCTGAGGGTTTCTTAAAGGGGTTTTGTTTTATTTATTTTTTCCTTTTGGATAGGTCATCAGTATCTGATTGTTGGGGTCCTTCACCTGGGACCCCGCTGATCATCTGTTTGAGACGTCACCTGTGCTCTCAGTAGTGCTGTGGCCTTCTTTCAGCTCACCGAGCACAGCGCCGTCCATTGTATAGCGGCCGTGGTTGGTATCGCAGCTCAGCCCCATTTACTTCACTGGGGCTTAGCTTCACCTAGGCCACGTGGCCTCCAGCTACCACTAAAGGGTGCTCGTTGCATACTATTTGTGAAGTAAAGGCGTTGTCTAAAAATTTTGATTGCCTGGACTTTTTTTATTTTAATTTTTTATGCAAAAAACCCTTCCTTTCTGACAGTCTCACTGTTCAAGCGCTGCTTCTTCTGTCAAAGCTTGACCTGATTTGATGAAGTTGCATGCACAACCCTATGACCCTCAGTGGAGACATATACAAGAACTGCACGGGACTGCTGTCCTCCAGATGGAACCCCTTCACTTTGTCTAACCGCTTAGATGCCACAGTCACTACTGCCAGTGATATCCAAGGGGTTACACTGCCTGGGATCAGAGTTACCTCCTGTAATAAAACCCTTGACGGAGCTTGTGGCAGCACCAACAACCCCTGCAAGATCGCCATAACGAAAATGCAGATCACAGTAGGAACTAGACCCCGACTGTTCATAGGAGGCCATATAAAGGAACAATAGGTGTATGTCTATTATATGTACACATATTATATATGTATATTAATGTAACTCCTTTATTCCTCTTGTGCTTGCAGCAGCCGTAGCTAGAAGGACCCCATACGAGACTCAAGTGGAACCCTAAGAGCTGTGAATAGTTGGATCAGACGGTCACCCTGGGACCTCAAACCTCATTCGAGACCCCATCCCCTCTTCCTGATCTCTGCAGTAAAGGACACTGGCAACTAAAAGACACATTCCATCCTCCAACCCCTGCTCTGCTGCTTCCCTGGACCACTTCTGCCATGTTGTACATACTTGGGAGTTAAAGGGGATGTCTAGGATTAGAGAAATATGGCCGGTATCCAGCTGTGCCCTATTCAAGAGAATAACTCTGAGCTGTAGTAACTGACAAGGGCCATGGATAAAAAAAATCAATAAAAAAAGCAGACTTTATTTTCTAATCCTGGTCATCCCCGTTAAATAGTACACGGTTTACAGTGGCTGCTACCATGTGTTTCTTGTGTTCATGCTGGTCGGAGGGATTATGTGCTTATAAATACAGGTTGGTTTATATAAAAGCTGACTGTGTCATCCGTTCTTTTTCATCAGCAAGGTCCATAGGGTTCTGAAGTGCTGAGCTGGAGTCCTGTAATACTAATACAAATTTGAAGAAGGTGAAATGATAGTCACCACTAGGGGGAGCTTTCCGAAGACAATTGTTATTCTGATCAATGAAAGCTGAAGAAATCTGTATGGAATGCGCTTTTTCTAGTGGTGCTTTCAGACAGTCGTCTCTTATTTGTTTTACTCTTATGACTTGTATTCAAAAGATACAGTTCAACCACTTACACATATCTTATAAATTTAGGCTACTTTCACACCAGTGTTTTATTTTTTTATTTTTTTGTTGTTGCTGGAATCATCATGGATCAGCAAAAACGCTTCCGTTCTGATAATACAACCGCCTGCATCTGTTATGAACGGATCCGGTTGTATTATGTTTAACATGGCCAAGACAGATCCATCATGAACTCCATTGAACTAAGTCTGGATGGCCTGAAGGACCTATGGTGCGCCAGTACAGCCCTGTAATACTAAGTCTGGATGGCCTACAGGAGGTATGGCCACCAGCAAAGCACTATAATACTCCTGGTTTGAAGTAAAAGGATGGACTGGAGTATATCAAGTCTGGGTGACCTACAGGAGCAAAACCTTATAAATTGTCCCTGGAGAGTTGGTGAGTGTCTGCTGGGGTCCGTTCCTGTGGTGTTGACACTTGGAGGTCTGAAGGGTCCAATGGTGTTGACCCATGGCCTCCTTTAGTAAATGGATGCCTTGTGTAGGGTTCTCGCACAGTTGTCAAATTACAAGGAAGTGTGGAGATTTTGGTGTCTGAAGTACTTCTGGAAGACGTGACAGAAAGGAAAGAGAAAAGGCCTCCAGCAGATATTGGATCCAAGCATCAGTCCTACAATGTATTCTGCATGAAAGAACTCAGTTGGAATACATTAGACATCTTAAAGGGAACCTGTCATCTGGATTTGGGGTATAGAGCTGAGGACATGGGTTGCTAGATGGCCTCTAGCACATCCGCAATACCCAGTCCCCATAGCTCTGTGTGCTTTTATTGTGTAAAAAAAAAAAGATTTGGTACATATGCAAATTAACCTGAGATGAGTCCTGTTCCTGGGATGAGTCAGGGACAGGACTCATCTCAGGTTAATTTGCATATGTATCAAATCATTTTTTTTTACGCAATAAACGCACACAGAGCTATGGGGACTGGGTATTGCGGATGTGCTAGCGGCCATCTAGCAACCCATGTCCCTCAGCTCTATACCTAAAATCCAGGTGACTGGTCAAAATAAGAACCTTTCTAAAAAAAAAAAAACTTAAGTGTGTTATGAATATTTTTATTAAAAAAACATGTTGAGGTTTGATTTTTTTTTTTTTTTTTGTCTTAGACTATTTTCTTTAGCTTGGACCTCTCGTTAATCTTGGGTTCCCTCTGCTTCCTCAGGTCGCTTGGGGTCTTCTTGCTATAAGAACCTTCCAACGGGATATTCTATTTCTCGGGTAGTCAGTCCCTGTATAGTGCTGTCATGGTTGAGGGGAAAAATGCTAATTACACTTACCGGTTATTAGATTTTTTTCCATATCATCACCATGACGGCCACAAGGAGATTGACCCTTGACCTCTGTAGGGGCAGGAACAGAAAAGGGTTAAAAGCCCCCCTCCACCATACACCAGTGTTTCCTGTCCCTACAGAGGCCAGAGCAGAGAAAGGTCTCCCTGTGGGTCAGGGAGAGGAAGAAAGAAGTTTGGCATTTATTTGGTGTGGATCTCCCGGTGGGGAGAAGGTGCTGTGGCACTAATTTGAATCGCTGGACATGCGGTGCTTCCCTGCTCGCCGGTAGTCTGGTACCAATGCTGGGCAGGGGGCGCGCTCTGGTTGATCCGGAGCCTGCTCCCGGTGTAGCGTCCTCCTCATGGCCCTGGTGGCTTAAAGGGAACCTGTCACCAGTTTTATGGTGTCCTAACTAAGGGCAACATAAATAAGTGACTGATTCTCTTAGCAAAATGCTGGGTCACTTTCTTTAATTGACCCAGTCAATCTGCCAACATCTTGTATTGAAAAGCTTCAGCTGATAATGATGAGTCATGAATATTCCTGAGCTCCTGACTCTTCCCGCCCACCTGCTGCTGAATGACAGTTATTTTCCATATGAATCAGCAGCAGGTGGGCAGGGGAGTGGCTATAGCTCTGAATTAAATAAACGCTGGACTCAATGACATCACGCTGGACTCAAATCAGATCAGTGGCATGTGGCATCTTTGTGTGTATATTATGAGGTAACCATCTGTCACACCAGTAAGTGAATACATCTAAGGTACTTTTTAGTAGTTAATGATTGTATATAATTAGTTAGATCATAATCAAATATCCACATGACAGGTTCCCTTTAAGCTGGAGAGAGAGCCCGGCTCATTAGCATCTTGGATGACGCTACATCCGGCGCGTCCAGGAAGTGATCTAGGAGTCGGGCGACACGCGGTGTTTTTCAGCATTCAAATGTCGGCCGGCAAAGCGAGGAGCTGCGTGTTGACTGATCTGAGGTCTCTTGTTCAGAGATCTCAGTCCTGGAACCACAATCGCCCAGAGAGCTCGATGCTCCTACTCGGCCTCCTGTAAGTTCCCTGCAGGGATTGTCTTTTTCTATGACACTCATTTGGGGTTGGGGTTCACCCTTCATAATGTTAAGGATTCCTCTCCGATTATCGCGCACGGCGGTGGTCACCTAGTCGCATTACATAGGTCCATTCGTCTAAATTTGGTCTGTTCTCATCTCATAGGTATCTAAAGAGGCTCAGAAGAAACCAAAAAAACCTGCAAAATGCATTTCATGTTTCAAAAGGTTACCAGACGGATACCCCAAAAAGATCTGCAAAGAATGCATTTCTAATATAGTCTGAGAGGAACGTGTGTCACTAAGGGACGAGATTCGTTCCATGATCCAGGAGGAGGTCAAGGCTTCATTATCCCAGATGTTAGAATCTGACCAGGAACCTTACCTCCAAAGAGGCAAAGAATAATTCCACCCTCCTCTTCTGTTTCAGAATGCATGGGTGACGATGCTTCCTCTTCCAGGCAGTGGGAGGAGGAAAATCCTCTTTCGGAAGGAGAGTTCCCTGAGGGCAATAAAAAAAATTCTACTTTGCCTCTGACGAGATGTCGAATCTCATAAAAGCCACCATGGGGGGTGGAGGACGTTCAAAAACCTCACTCTATTCAGGAGGAAATGTTTGGGGGTCTAAGGACAAAAAGAGCCAGAGTTTTCCCAATTAATGAAAACATTTGGGATATGATCTTAGAAGAATGGTCGGACCCTGAGAAGAGGCTAGGGGTCTCCAGAGAATATAAGAACCGCCTGTTGTTTTGACCCGGCAGAGTCAAAACTATTTGACAAGATCCCTAACATAGACGTATAAGTGGCCAAGGTCAATTTTAAAAAAACTCATTGCCCTTTGAGGACGCATCTCAATTGAGAGATTCCATGGAGAGGAAAGCTGACAGCTTATTACGCAAATTTTGGGAAGCTTCTATGTTTAATCTCAAATCTAACATCGCTGCGACCTCGGTAGTGAGGTCTATGTTCCTCTGGCTGAACGTATTAAAATCCCATTTGAAGAACAAGACCCCCAGGGAGGAAATAATAAATTCTATCCCTCTCCTTAAATCAGCAACGGCCTTTTTGACGGATGCTTCTGCTGAGTCCATCAGATTTTCTGCCAAGGATGCAGGTCTTTCTAATGCAGCACATCGTGCCCTTTGGATGAAATCCTAGTCAGGAGACAAAACTTCGAAAATGAAGCTATGCTCTATCCCTTTTTCAGGTGAATACGTCTTCGGGCCTGTCTTAGACAAGATCCTGGAAAAGGCTTCTGATAAAAAGAAGGGATTTCCTGAGGATAGACCTTTATAGGAGGAAAATTCCCTTTCGTTCCTTTCAGCGACAAGAGAGGTCCTACAGAGGGAAAGGAAAGTCAGGCCACGTGTTACCCCAAAGGAGGTAAAGGGAAAGGGTTTCTCCTTAACCCCCAGAGTAAACCCAGCGATAAACAATGATGTCAGAGTGGGGGGAAGACCTGAACAATTTTCTATCTGCCTGGGAAAATATAACTTCAAATCCCTGGGCCCAGGAAGTAGTCAGAGTGGGCTACAAGATAGAATTTTCTTCAGTCCCCTCAAGGAGGTTTTTGATTTCAAATCTGGGGTCGGGGGAAGCTCAGAGTGACATTTGTCAGAGTATCAAAGACCTCATAGGGCTAGGGGTCGTAATTCAGGTCCCAGTCTCGGAACAGGGCCAGGGATTTTACTCCAGTCTCTTTCTGATAAAAAAGGAAGGAAGGATCTTTCCGTATGATTATAAACCTGAAACAAGTACAAGTCCTCAACAAGTACATTGCCTACAGGAAATTCAGGATGGAATCCCTGGGATCCCTAATTCCCATAATAAAAAAGAATGCATGAATGTGTACTGTGGACTTAAAAGACGTGTACTTTCACATCCCGAGCCACCACAACTCTCAAAAATTTCTAAGATTCGCCATAAAAGACCAACGGGGCAACATTTGCCACTTTCAGTTTTCGGCTCTTCCGTTTGGAATTTCCTCTGCTCCCAGAATATTCACCAAATTGGTGAAAGAGATGGTCGCATTCTTGAGACAGAGGGAGCTGAATTTGAGCCGCTATCTAGACTATTTCCTACTAGTGGGAGATATGGTAGAGCAATTACTAACAAATCGAGACACCTTTTTATCGGCTCTAATGGAGCTGGGCTGGATCGTCAATCCTCAGAAATCCTGTCTACATCCATTAACCAGAGTACGGTTCCTGGGAGTCATCACAGACCACCTTCCAACCCACAGGCAAGATTCAGGAATGGGGTTAATAAAATCAAGATCTTCCAGAGAAAGAAAATCTTCTCTGTGAATGAAGCTATAAGCTTGCTGGGAACATTGACAGCCTGTATCCCATCAGTAATGTGGAGCCAGCTGCAATCCCGTCCTATGCAGTCCTGGATTCTGGAGATCTGGGACAAACCACAGAGGTCGCTAGATCGCAAGGTTCACATGCCAGGCTACAATACGTAAAGACCTCCTTAAACTGTTGGAAGGTGAGCAGCAATCTCTCACAAGGAGTGACCTGGAGAAAGTCTCCGTTTGTCCAAATCAAGACCGATGCCAGACAGTCGTGCTGGGGTACAAAAATTGGGGACTCTTGTTACCAAGGTTCCTGGGCCCTTTCAGTAAGAAGCCAATCCTCAAACTTCAGGGAGCTGAGTATAGTGTGGGAAACTTTAAAGGAGGCGGAAGAGACTCTTCAGAATCACCACCTGAGGATACTGTCGGACAATACAACAAAGGTGGCATACCTATCACATCAAGGAGGCACAAAATCAAAGAAGCTCCTAGACCTTTCAAACAAGATATTTCACTGGGCGGAAAGGAATGTGAGGTCTATCTCGGGCACCTACCTCAAGGGGGCTCTCAATCAGGAAGCGGACTACCTCAGCCATCACACATTGGACCAAACAGAAATGGTCCCTAAATCCACAAGTCTTCAGGATGATAGTAGACAGATGGGGGACACCAGACTTAGACTTGTTTGCATCAAAAGACAACAAAAAAAGTGAACAGATTCTGTTCCCTGCATCCCAGGGGCAATCCTTGGGTGTTAGACGCATTCGCCACGACATGGGACTGGAACCTGTGTTGTGAATTTCCTCCAATACCAATTATTCTGAGAGTAATTCAGAAAATCCTACAAGAGAATTTGACTATCATCCTGGTGTCCCTCTTCTGGCCGAAAAGGAGTTGGTTCTCCTCCCTCGAAAGACTCTCAATCTCCCAGCCATGGTCTCTCCCACTCAGAAAAAAACCTTCTACATCAAGGGCCAATACTACATCCCCATCCAGAATTCTTAAAGCTGACAGCCTGGATGCTGAGCTCGAAATACTTAGACGTCAAGGACTTTCAGATAAGGTCATAGTTACACTCAGGGCCAGTAGAAAAAAGGTGACATCGGCCATATACCTGAAAATCTGGAAGAGGTTCTGCTCTTGGTCAGGGGAATCTTCTCCTAATTTGGTTAGACCAAATATTCAACAAATCTTAGATTTTCTCCAGCAGGGCCTAGAGTTAGGTCTTAGGGCATCTACTCTAAAAGTACAGGTATCAGCACTCAGCTGCTTCTTTGATGCGGACTTAGCAAGCCACAGGTGAATCAGAAGATTCATTAGGGCAGCAGCAAGACTGAGACCCACACTATAATGACAAGTTCCTTCCTGGAACCATAATACTGTTTTAAACTGCCTAACCATGAGTCCGTTCGAACCTCTGGAAGATTGTCCGCTCAAATTTCTATCATTTAAGACAGCATTTCTGATTGCAATCACGTCTGCAAGGAGGCTGAGTGAGATACAGGCGGTATCAATTAGGGAGCCCTATCTCAGAATCTTGGAAGATAGGATAGTACTCAGACTAGATCCGGGGTTCCTACCGAAGGTGGTATCTGACTTCCACAAGGAACAAGAAATCATTCTCCCATCTTTTTGTAATAATCCAAAAAATAGCGGGGAGAGTTCCTTTCACACCCTAGATGTTAGACGTACGGTTCTAAAATACTTGGAGGTCACAAAAAACTTCAGAAAGTCTGATAGTCTTCTAGTTCAGTTCTCAGGGAAAAACAAAGGGAAGAGGTTGTCTAGATCTTCCATTGCTAGGTGGATTAAGTGCACAATTTCCTATTGTTATACTGCTCAGGGATTTTCTTGTCAAACTAACCTAAAAGCACATTTAACTAGGGTTATGTGGTCCAGTGTACACACATTTATAAAGCATTACCGCTTAGATTTTTAAAATACTGCTGACCTGTCTTTTAGACGTAAAGTCCTTCAGGCAGTAGCCCCCCCCCCCATGACATTATAATTTTGGATATCTAATTGTGGCTGTCATGGTGATGATATGGAAAATCGGAATTAGAGTTACCGGTAATTCGGTTTCCATGAAATCCCCATGACGGCCCATTACTTCCTCCCTAAGGCCTCATGCAAACGACCGTTGTTGTGGTCCGCATCCGAGCCGCATCCACTTCAATGGGGCCGCAAAAGATGCGGACAGCACTCCGTTTTGCGGACAAGAATAGGCATTTCTACAATGGGCCGCCCATTCTGTTCCGCAAATTGCGGAAGGCACACGGGCGGCTTCCGTTTTTTGCGGCTCCGCGGTTTGCGGACCGCAAAAAACGGAAAGGTTGTGTGCATGTGGCCTAAATTATGTTTAGTTTCTGTGGGGGTATGAAGCAATACCTTCTATTGGTATAATAAGTTTTTATAGTCTGTCTCCTTCACTCTGAGAATTTTGGAAAGCACTGGTGGAGGGTGGGGGTGGGGGGGGGGGGGCATTTTAACCTTTCTCTGTTCCTGCCCCTACAGAGGTCAAGTATTAATCTCCTTGTGGCCGTCATGGTGATTTCATGGAAACCGAATTACCGGTAAGTCTAATTCCGATTTTCCAGAACCCATGACAGCACCCCTCTGGTGCTTGTACTATAGTTGATGAGAATTCTATTTCTTTCATAGTCAAAAAAAAAAAAAAAAAAAAAAAAAAAAAAGGATTATAAGAAGTACTTTGATACAGCTCCTACTGATCTTCTCCGGAAAACACTGAAGAAGGAAGAAGGAAGTGTGTCTAATTTAAAAGTTTCTCAAAGTCTTCCTGTCCAGATATCAGGTCCTGGTGATGTCATGGGTTCTGGAAAATCAAATTACTGGTAAGTGTAATTATCATTTTTCTAAAACAGACCCTGTAAGTATTTTGCATTTTAGGTCTCGTGTCTCCATCCTTCTGGTTGGATACATTAGGTCTTTACCTATAGAAGTCCTACTGGTCTTACAATGGGCATACATTCTAAGGCGTTATCTAGGGGCATACTCAGTTGACTTATTTTCTGGTGGGTCACATTGGTTGTGAAGTGCTATGCACATACGGTAGAGCAGTACCTGATGATGTCATTGGTAGCCTGGACTTAACCCAGAACATTAATTTTGATCCTTCATATTGAAGGAGGACCCTGTGAAGCTAGAAACATGATTAGTGCTCCATTACTTATAGGAAACCTATCGGTCGATGGAATACAATGCGTGAAAAATCTTCTATACGGAGATAAAAAAAGCTACTTCTGGGATTCTGATGACCTCATATACCCTTCTGATTTGTCAGGTGCAGTGTTATCATGGAGACCATTTGTAGATTAAAATTGCCAATTATATGAATGTTCTCACACCATATCCAATATTTAATACCGGGAGGAATAGGATGTAGATAATGATATATTTGAAGGTTGGAACCTAAATTTGGATTCACTGCTAATTAAAAATGATTGTGTACAATTATAACTCTTTTCTATAGAGGAATGCTATTATAGTAGTTATATTCTTGTACATAGGAGGCAGTATTATAGTAGTTATATTCTTGTACATAGGAGGCAGTATTATAGTAGTTATATTCTTGTACAGAGGAGCAGTATTATAGTAGTTATATTCTTGTACATAGGAGCAGTATTATAGTAGTTATATTCTTGTACATAGGAGGCAGTATTATAGTAGTTATATTCTTGTACATAGGAGGCAGTATTATAGTAGTTATATTCTTGTACATAGGAGGCAGTATTATAGTAGTTATATTCTTGTACATAGGAAGCAGTATTATAGTAGTTTATATTCTTGTACATAGGAGGCAGTATTATAGTAGTTATATTCTTGTACATAGGAGGCAGTATTATAGTAGTTATATTCTTGTACATAGGGGGAGTATTATAGTAGTTATATTCTTGTACATAGGAGGCAGTATTATAGTAGTTATATTCTTGTACATAGGAGGCAGTATTATAGTAGTTATATTCTTGTACATAGGAGCACTATTATAGTAGTTAGATTCTTGTCAGGGGCGTCGGTAGGTTAAAACATTCGGGGCCTGGGCCCCGGATGTTTTGTCCCATGCCCCGAATGTCCGGCCTGTCCGGCCTACAACTGTATTGCCGTACACAGAAGGGCAATACAATTGAATCTAATACACTGGGAAGAGCTGAAGGACCTGTGGTGACATTACAGGTCATGTGATCAGCAAAACAGGCTGTGATAGGATGACCTGCATGATGTCACCATCATGTGACCAGTGTAGGATTGGACCGGAGTGAAGAGGAGAAGGACCAGGGCTTTTTTTCTGGCGGAACGCACCGGAACGGCGTTCCGCCACCTTTTGACATCGCAGCCTGCCATGCTCCAGCATCGCAAGCTGCGATGTATCAGCGGGGAGGGACTGGGAGGAGGAGCTGGGGGCCGGTGCGTTCACTGTGCTCCGGCCCCGCCGCTCCAGTACAGTTATAAAATGTGTAATTCAATTAATAATGATTCATGCTGCCCCCTCTGTAGTATAACATTCAATATATTGTACTCACAGGGCTACTGTTATATCGTAATGCAGGCCGGCCGGGCAGACGAGCGGCAGAGTGACTGACTGACGTCACTTGCCTGCGCCGCCTGCTTCATTCATAAAGTAGGCCGGGCAGGCACGTGACGTCAGTCAGTCACTCTGCCGCTCGTCTGCCCGGCCGGCCTGGATTACGATATAACAGTAGCCCTGTGAGTACAATATATTGAATGTTATACTACAGAGGGGGCAGCATGAATCATTATTAATTGAATTACACATTTTATAACTGTACTGGTGTGGCAATGGGGGGTCTGTGGATGACACTGTTAAGGGGGGGGGGTCTGTGGATGGCACTGTTATGGGGTGGGCGGTCTGTGGATGGCACTGTTATGGGGTGGGCGGGGTCTGTGGATGTCACTGTTATGGGTTGGGGGGGGTCTGTGGATGGCACTGTTAAGGGGGTGGTCTGTGGATGACACTGTTAAGGGGGTGGTCTGTGGATGACACTGTTAAGGGGTGAGGGGGGGTCTGTGGATGGCACTGTTATGGGGTGGGGGGGTCTGTGGATGGCACTGTTATGGGGTGGGGGGGGTCTGTGGATTGCACTGTTATGGGGTGGGGGGGGTTTGTGGATGGCACTGTTATGAGGTGGGGGGTCTGTGGATGGCACTGTTATGGGGTGGGAGGGTCTGTGGATGGCACTGTTATGGGGTGGGAGGGTCTGTGGATGGCACTGTTATGGGGTGGGAGGGTCTGTGGATGGCACTGTTATGGGGTGGGGGGGTCTGTGGATGGCACTGTTATGGGGTGGGGGGGTCTGTGGATGGCACTGTTATGGGGTGGGGGGTCTGTGGATGGCACTGTTATGGGGTGGGGGGGGTCTGTGGATGGCACTGTTATGGGGTGGGGGGGTCTGTGGATGGTACTGTTATGTGGTGGGGGGGGTCTGTGGATGGCACTGTTATGGGGTGGGGGGGTCTGTGGATGGCACTGTTATGGGGTGGGGGGGTCTGTGGATGGCACTGTTATGGGGTGGGGGGGGGTCTGTGGATGGAACTGTTATAGGATGGGGGATCTGTGGATGCCATCCACAGATCCCCCATAACAGTGGTGCCTTTCACAGATCCTCCCCCCCCATAACAGTGCCATCCCCAGATCCCCCATTAGCAGTGCCATCCCCAGATCCCCCATCAACAGTGCCATCCCCATCTGGGGGGTTTCTTTGCTGGGCTGGACTTTTATAGCCCCCCCCCCCCCCCCCCCCCCCAAATTTTACTTGCATCCCTGTTCTCTAAAGGGGCGGTTTTAGGGGGCGGTCCTAGGGGTGGGTAGGGGCGTGGCCAGGGGAGGGGTGAGTTCCACCACCTTTTCTCTGAGAAAAAAAGCCCTGAGAAGGACCCTAATGGTGATGTCTGTACATGAGAAAAGGTAAGTGAAGAGAGAGGCAGAGCAATGCTGGGAGTTGTAGTTATTTAACTGGGATGTATGTTAGGGCTGAAGGGAGGGATGTTATTGACATGGGACTGTGTGCTTGAGGTGGCTGGGGGAGGGAGTGATGTTATTAACATGGGACTGTATGTTGAAAGTGGATGGTGGGGGAGAATGATGTTTATGTACATGGGACTTAATGTTTAGGCTACATTCACACTTGCGTTTAGGGATCCGCTTGTGAGATGCGTTTCAAGGCTCTCACAAGCAGCCCCAAATGCATCAGTTTAACCCAGGGGCGTAGCTATAGGGGGTGCAGAGGTAGCAGTCGCTACCGGGCCCAGGAGCCCGAGGGGCCCAAAGACCTTTGTGCCACATGTGAAGACAATGGTATTATAGAAAGTGCATGCTATTCAAGTTACACCTCTGGCTAGAGGTAAGGGGTTAGGTCAAGAATTTGCCATGGGGGGGAATGCCGTTTCAATTTTTGCCTCAGGCAGCACAAAGGCTATGTGCTTCCCTGCTCCTGGCCACAAAGCACTGAGGGAAGGGGGGCCCAAGCTGAACTCTTGCACCAGGGCCCATGAGCCTTTAGCTACGCCCCTGGTTTAACCCCAATGCATTCTGAATGGATGCGGATCCATTCAGAATGCATTTGTTCGGCTCCATATATATCCGTTTTGGAGGCGGACCCCAAAATGCTGCAAGCAGCGTTTTTTGTGTCCGCATGGCCTTGCGGAGCCAAACGGATCCGTCCTGACTTACAATGTAAGTCAATGGGGACTGATCCGTTTGCATTGACACAAAATAATGCAACTGTAAACGGATCCGTCCCCCATTGACTTTCAATGTAAGTCAGGACGGATCCGTATTGGGACTTAGAAATTCAAATCTAATACAAACGAATCGGCCCTGAACGGATGCATTCGTTTGTATTATCGGTGCGGATCCGTCCTGTACAAGTACAGGACAGATCCGCACGAACGCAAGTGTGAAAGTAGCCTTAGGGGGTGATGTTTACATGGGACTGTGCGTTGGAGGCGGCTGGGGAGGAGGTGATGTTATTTACATGGGACTGTATGGTGGAGGGAGGATTATAACTGCAGGGGGCACTGCAGATCCAGGGGACATTATAGGCGGTCTTATTACTACTGGGGGCTCTATAGGAGGGTCTTATAGATCCGCCTTATTTCTACTAAGCGCACTATGGGGGGCCTTATTACTACTGAGGGGTCTGTAGGGAGCTTTATTACCACTGGGGGAACAATAGGGGGCCTTATTTCTACTGGGGACTCTGTGAGGGTATTATTAATATGGGAGGGCTCTTCTACTAATGGGGGCGTTGTTGAGGAGCATTATCACGGTTGGGACTGTTGGTAATCAGGAGAGGGCGGAGGAGAGATAGGAACCGGGCCGGCACCTCTGCCTACCTGTAGCTCCCCCTAACTGAAACTGAACCAGTTAATAAACACTCGAGACAACAGGTAACCTTTAGCTGGGTGATGATCGGCCACAGCTTATTTATTTTAAACGGCAAAACCAAAGAACATCATCTTGGAGCGGTATGCCAACCGCCGGACTCCCGGCGGTCAAGTACGCCATCAGCCATCTCCAACACTCCGCTGTATCAAATGCCGCCAGCTGTGACTTCATATCTCAAATCATACCGCCATTCTTAAAAGAAGAAGACAACGTAAATATATCCAAAACAACAGTTATACTTGTTCCTACACCTTTCTCTCCAACTATCTCTTTTTATATATTATATATATATATATTTTTTTTTTTAACAACCCTGGAGAAAACCAGAATCCCCAAGGCAACTCCACACTGAAACTACCCATTCAAGGGCGGGAGGGTGGGCAACTCGGCTTCCGCTGACAAAGAGGAAGTGCAGCAGCAGAGGAGGGGGTTATATATCTTGGTTAGAGGGAGGAGCATATCCTACGCCCCTTATAGTGACGTATTTCCATAATCCCTTAACCCCTTAGGTACCTAACCACAGGGCAAGGTGCTACACATGACCCAAGGCTGGGAAGGGGGAGGGGGACCACCAGTCCCTAAGCACCCTCCCTAAAAAGTCGGGCGCTTGCCAGACTGTTGGTAATCAGGAGAGGGCGGAGGAGAGATAGGAACCGGGCCGGCACCTCTGCCTACCTGTAGCTCCCCCTAACTGAAACTGAACCAGTTAATAAACACTCGAGACAACAGGTAACCTTTAGCTGGGTGATGATCGGCCACAGCTTATTTATTTTAAACGGCAAAACCAAAGAACATCATCTTGGAGCGGTATGCCAACCGCCGGACTCCCGGCGGGCAAGTACGCCATCAGCCATCTCCAACACTCCGCTGTATCAAATGCCGCCACGGAGGAGACCCACAGCCTTAAACAGGGCTCCGACCACCACCCAGCAAAAACATGGCCTGTTCAATACCGTCCTGCAAGCCGGAAATAAAGATGTCCAGACCAATCTCCATTAAGTGAACACCATCGGGCCTCATAAGGGACCTATTATCACCCTCTAGTTGGCGATGTCTCACCACAATTCCCCCACTGGACCGCACAAACCGGGACATGCGGGAATTGACTGTCCTCCTACGTTTTTCAGCAGCCTTGGCATCCCTGGCACTGTGCCAAACCACCCGAGGGATGATTTCGGACCATACCAGCACCATCTCAGCAAAAAAGGACGGGAACCTCTCAATGTCAGAGCGCATGAGGGTCATGAGCTCAGCCAAACGTGATAGGCATAGGTCATTGCCACCGGCATGAATGACAAGAATCACGGGACCCCTGGAATGAAAACCGATATCTACCACCTCTGTAAGAATCTGGGACCATTTGAGACCTCGGATACCCCTCCAGGATACATCCACTTCACGAAATCCCAGCATCCGACCTCCAGGCCTGCACTCCGCCCTTTGAGCCGCCCAAAAAATGTACGAGTGGCCAACCAACCAGACCGCCGGGCGTACCACACCTAAAAGAAAAAACAGTTAGCACAAATGTAACATAAGATGACGCTGCGAACTCGCGCTGCACACTCACTGGTATAAAACCATGCGTAACAATCTGGAAACAAAAGAGTTCACATATGTATAATTTCCATATTTTATTTTATTTTTTTAATCAAGAGATCCGGCCTGATGTACCTGGGATAACAGGCAGACTGCCACCTACCAATGCGCATTACCTCCGACTCCGGCAAACCCGCTCTGGCCGCCTCTATAGCAGCACCAATGCGAAACAAGTGGGTGCCGAAATCCTTCGGCTCAACTCCCAACCGAAACAAGCAAGCGCGAAAAACAGATACAAACTGAAATTTTGTCGGAGGGGGGAACATCCTGGTGAGTGAAGAAATTGGTACCCCCAGCGCGCAACGCGCAGTAAGCAGAAACCAAACGAACTGGACAAGCCACGCCCGCCACCTGATGAAGAGGGATCCACACCCCCCTGCCAAACTGATCCGTTTTAGATCTACGAACCAGGACCCTAATAGCCCCATTCCCGCAGACCACATCCTGAAACAACAAGCCCCCTGGTTTCTTACCAGAAGGGGGGAGCAATTCGCCCACTCGAAGGGCAGCAAAAAAAGGCCAAACTAAAACAAGCCGAGAACAACGTTGCTTCAAACGCTGAAGTACACACCCCCGAACATACCTCGACCAGCCTACACAACAGGCCAAATGAAATAGGCCGTCTACAATCCTTAAGCACATATTCCTTCTTCCAACCCTTCATGGCCTGCCTGATGACAAAATGTTTTGAGACATTAGGCCAACCACAAAGGCGAAAGAAAAAGGCTACTCCAGACAACCGCCGCTGCGCAACTGGTGCAGACACACCCATGGATCTAAGTTTGAGCAACCATTCCACTGTCACCTCCAAACGAAGGGAATCCTGCGTGGAGACGTTCCTAGCGCCTACCCCTGATAACCAGTCGGCCCATGCCTTACCGTGACCCCGCCAGGTCGCTGGAGACACTGAAGTCCCAACCAGGGACATCAGTTGTTGGCCTCCAAACGCCATAGGTACTCCGGACATTCCTTCCCGATGTGCTCCGCCTCTGGAAGCAGCTCCCGAAAAACCTGCCAACGAAAACGGGAAAGAGCATCAGCAATACTGTTATCAACACCTGGAACATGTCGAGCCCTGAAATAGATATTATGCTCCAGACAACGCAAGACCAAATGTCGCAACAGCGCAATCACCAGAAGGGAAGAAGAAGACAGGCGGTTGATACAATGGACCACACTCAGATTATCAGACCAAAAGCAGACGTGGTGATCTGAAAGGTCATGACCCCAAATCTCCACCGCCACCACAATCGGAAATAACTCCAGCAACGTCAAATTCTTACAGAAGCCCTGCGAGCGCCACAAGTCCGGCCAAGGAGCAGAGCACCATTCCTTGCCAAAAATTGTGCCAAAACCACAGTCACCGGAGGCATCTGAAAAAAGGGACAGAACCGAATTAGGCATCTCGTCAGAGATCACACACGTGTGCCCATTGTAAGAGCATAAAAACTCCTGCCATACACGCAAGTTGGCTTTCAGGGACCTAGTCAGACGAATGCGATGATGCGGGGACTTAGCCCCCCGGGTGGCCAATGACAAACGCCTGGAAAAAACACGGCCCATGGGCATAACACGACATGCAAAACAAAGCAAACCTAATAATGATTGCAGCTGTTGAAGGGTAACCTTACGCACTACCAAAAAACCCTCTATCAAATACAACAACTTCTGCAACTTATCACTGGGCAAACGAAAAACCATCTCGACAGAATCAATTTCAATGCCCAAAAAGGACAAACACGTGACCGGACCCTCAGTTTTTTCTGCTGATATGGGAACCCAAAACCTAGCCATACAGGACAAAAACGTATTAAGGAGGGAAAGACAACCGTCCCCCGATCCCGGGGAAACAAACAAAAATCGTCCAAGTAGTGTATGACCGACGAGGATAAAGTCTCATACCTGACCACCCATTCCAAAAAACAACCAAACATCTTAAAATAGTGGCAGGAAATAGAACACCCCATGGGGAGACAAGTATCATAATAAAACAGACCGTCAAAGGAACAACCAAGAAGATGATGACAATCCGGGTGAACAGGCAAAAGCCGGAAAGCCGATTCAATGTCCGATTTCGCCAGAAGGGCGCCACGACCTGCATTCCTAACCAGCGAAACCGCCCGATCAAAGGATACATATGACACTGAGGCCTCCTCAGGCAGAATAGCATCATTGACCGACGAACCCTTGGGGTGGGATAAGTGGTGTATGAGGCGAAACTTACCAGGTTCCTTCTTGGGAACAATACCCAAAGGAGACACTCTAAGGTTAGGAAACGGAATAGATTGAAACGGCCCCTTGACTCTACCCAAAGACACCTCCTTACCCAACTTCTCACAAAGAACCTCAGGAAGCTCCCTAGCAGACCTAGGTCTGTCACCCTTATCCAGTCCCCTGCCCCCAGGCCCAATTTAAAGAAAGATATTTGTTTAAAAAAAAAAAAAAAAAAGAGTACCGCACCATACCTGTTACATCCAGTGACATCTCCTGTGATTTAGACTTTCCTCAGCATCTTCATTCGGAGATAGGACCGTCATGATAACTTCTTTCAGCCGCGTCTCATCTCTGTAGAGTTTCACAGAAAATTGGGGGATTCCTCACTTTACTATCATCCTCAGATAACAGATCTCCCCCGTAGTGCCCATAACTATAATGCCCTCTGTATAATAATAATATATACTGGCCCCTTTATATTATTATTATTATTATTATTATTATTATTATTTCCTCCTCTGTATTATTATTATTATTATTATTATTATTATTATTATTAATAATATTATAATGGCCCCCTCTGTAGTATTATAGTAATAATTATGCCCCCCCTTCAGCCCCTCCAGCATACAGTCCCATGTAAGATACAACCTTCCCCCTGCCTTCAGCCCCTCCAGCATACAGTCCCATGTAAGACACATTACTTCCCTGCCTTCAGCCCCTCCAGCATACAGTCCCAAGTAAGGTACGTCACTCCCCGCCTTCAGCCCCTCCAACATACAGTCCTATGTAAATAATATCACACTCCCTCTCTTTGCCGTCTGCCTTCAGCCCCTCCAGCATACAGTCCCATGTAAGATACATCACACCCCTGCCTTCCAGTCCTTCTTGCACAGTCCCATGTAAAATGCATCACTCATCCTGCCTTCAGCCCCTCCAGCATACAGTCCTATGTAAAAAACATCACTCCCCCTGCCTTCAGCCCCTCCAGCATACAGTCCAATGTAAAATATATCACTCCCCCTGTCTTCAGCTCCTCCAGCATACAGTCCCATGTAAGACACATCACTTCCCTGCCTTAGCCCCTCCAGCATACAGCCCTATGTAAAATAATATCACTCCCTTGCCTTCAGCCTCTCCAGCATACAGTCCCATGTAAATAATATCACCCCAACTACCCTCTTTTCAGACCCCTCTAACATACAGTCTCCAGTACAAAGATGATTCCTTCTCCCTTCAGCCCCTGCAAAAAGCCCCCAAGTAAAAATAACAGTCACTATTCTCCTCCACATACTTACCTGCAGACTTTGCTCCTGCTCTGTAGAATCTCCCGCACATCATTAGGTCCCGCCCCCTGGATGACGAGACTCCGCCTCTTCCCCTGACATCATACCTCCTAGGATCAACTACATTCTACACACTACGCTCGCTCTACTGCCTCATAGGCTTCAGGCCACTAGCCTGAAGCCTATGAGGAAGAACGGAGGGGACGGGAGACATAGGCTCCCATGATCCTCATTTTAGTGTTTGCTGCCTGGCGCCCCCTGCAATTTTGCACCCAATATCGGCTCAGGTCAGGCCGGCCGGCTGCTGTAGCCTGTAGAGACCGACTGTGAGCTGTGTCGGCCGCTGGGCGCCCCTGTTGCCATGGCGCCCTGTGAGGCCGCACAGCTCGCACACCCCAAAGGCCGGCCCTGCTGGTAAGTGCTGCTGTATAGCAAGTACAGCAAAGTGCTGGGGGGGGGGGGGGGACATATTTATTGGGGCTTGTGCCCCGGATCTTTTGAGACCCTAGCAACGCCCCTGATTCTTGTCCATAGGAAAGGATAGACGTGTGCTGCTGAGCTCCCTGCAGGGAGGGGTCATGGCTTCTGACCCAGGTGGAGGGGAGGGGAGCTGGGCTGATGATCCTGGGAAAGCCCAGAGCTCGGAGTGTGGCCTGCAGCATGGAGATGGTGGAAGCGATAATCTGGAAATGGTGGCTGGTGAGTCAACTGAAACTTGTAGTGCCTCTGGATCGAGTTCAACTGTGACAAAGAAAAGTTTATTTAAACTGGAAAGGCGCATTTCTAAATTAAGAGATGAGATTAAGACAGAGACTGATCCAAAGAAAAAGCTGATGAAGTATGAATGCCTGGATGACTCCATGCGTGAACTTGCCATATTGAAAGATAAACTAGATAAAGGCACAAACACAATACCTAAAGTAGAAAGCTGGGCAATGGAGAAAAAGAGGGAGGCCAGAGCCCAAAATGTGAAGATAAAAGAAATCATAGAAATAAAAGGTAAAGGTTATGGCGATGTGTACAATATGGTGAAGCAAGGAACCCCTCAGAGATGTGTGGGTGCAGCGCCTGGAGGGTCACTATGTATGGGGTCTGAGCAATCAGTCTCTGAAAATGCTGGGAATACTATAAGCAAAGTGAGTCATCCAACAAGGGATTAATTTCCGTGGACTCAGCTTGCAACTTTGGTGAAGTGAATGCGAGCAGCAATCCTGTGTGTGAGCAGGAGAGTGCTTCATGTACGGACATTGTGAATGAGACCCCGCTCGGTGCTGTGAACGAGACCCCACTCGGTGCTGTGGGTGAGACCCCACTCAGTGCTGTGATTGAAAGTCGGCTCTCAGGGGAAACAAATACACGGACTGGAGCAGACCTGGATACTCTGCTGTCCACAGTGTCAGCTGCACATCAGTATGGAGCAGACGCAGGTGGATCTGCAGGACAATCTAGAATCAGAAAGCCTGTAGAGGAGAGGCCTAGCACTGATCCTCCTGAAGACTGTCCACAATTCAGGAGACTGTTCTCCAATGTTACAAGGCCGGCTAACCCTCCACCTCAGAGGAGGAACGCTGTCAGGATTAAGTATACGGGTCCAGAAGAAAACCTCCCCTCCAGACTGTACATTGGGAAGGTTCTTCTAAAGGACTTCATGAAGTTTAAGGCATCTGATGTGTACGCCCTGATCCATATCCCCTCCAGCAGGATCCATGATATCAGCTTCAGTATGATCTGGATTTTTTCTGGAATATATATAATAACACAAAAGGACAGTCAATCTGGGAGCATCTACAGGTGATCCAGCTGTCCAAGCCACAGGTAGTGAGGGCCACCATCTTGTTCCAGTCTGAGGTGGTGGCGCTGGCAGATCTGCAGCACTGGCTGAGCAGACAGTGTCTGTTGAAAAGTCATCTGGAAAAAATCTATGATGAGGAAGATATCTGGAATGGCAGATACACCGTGAGGATACAACTAGAGCAAAACAATGGTGTGACCAGACATCTGCCGCACTCCTTCTACCTCGGCTCAGAGAGAGGGATATGCTACTACCTCGGTCAGCCGTGGCTGTGTCACAGATGTGGGGGCAGACACCTCGCCATCAACTGCTTAAGTGCTCATTTTGTGGACAGTTTGGACATTCAGAGGACGACTGTACAGGTCCGGTCATCTGTAACCTGTGTTTAGGAGCGGGTCATACGTTCTGGGACTGTCCGCATGCGGATCATAATAACGGCAGTGATGAGATCTTTACAGAGGCCATGGAGGAAGGTCAAGAGGATGTCACTGCAAGAGCGGATACAGCCCCAAAAACAGAAAGTCCTCATACTGAAGTAATGCAAAGTACTAGTGACCCTGCTGTAGATGGTGATGGCCCACTTGATGCAGTAGAGGTAGAGGTTGATAGCCCATATGCTCCAGTACAAGTACCATCATCGGCTGAACTACAAATACCAGCCATTGAAAAGGATTTTAAATCCAGAAATCTTGCTGTGGAAACTAAAGTACCATCTGTAGCACTACAAGTACCAGCCACTGAAGAGAATTCTCATATGCAGAGTAAAGTGACCAGTAAACCATTTGCCAAACGACCTAAACAACTGCCCTCTACGTCTACAAAGCCTGATGGTCCAGCTGCAGGGCTCAGGAAGCTCAGGAGGTCCTCTGTGGATGAAGAGGGGTTCCAGACTGTAAAAAGAAAGAACAGCACTGCAGCAAAGAAAACCCCGGATCCGCCAGTGCTGGCCATAACCTCCGGGCAGTACCGTGTGCTGGGAGAAGAAGAGTCAGAAGAAAAGGCAGAAATAGAGTATGTTTCTTCACATAACCCTGATGGTGACCCTCTGAAGATGATCCTGACCCTCCAATGTCCATCAAATGATGGGGCACTACAGGTCACAGTAGTGGAAGGAGGAAAAAGAGCAAGAAAAATAAGTGACCTGGATGAGGCTGAGAATCAGCTCTATAAATGTGAACAGTGTGAAGACTAAGAACAGGCGTCTGTCTCAGGAGAGATCTGACATGTTCTTCTTGCAGGAGACTTATTTGAAGAGCAATGCTCAGGTGTTTGCAGCCAAGAGAGACTGGAGACATGGAGCATGTTTTTGGTCCTTCGGGCTGGAGAGAAATGACGATGTGGCGATTCTTTTCAACAAGATAGAAGTTGAGGTGGAAAGAGTCCTGGAGATCTGTCCGGGCCGCTGCCGGATGCTGGACTTTATACTGGACACTGTGTATTATAGAGCCATTAATATCTATGCTCCTCAGACTAGAAAGGAGAGGAGGGAATTATTCCAGCAGAT
This sequence comes from Bufo bufo, assembly GCF_905171765.1. Lineage (NCBI taxonomy): Eukaryota > Metazoa > Chordata > Amphibia > Anura > Bufonidae > Bufo > Bufo bufo. The sequence goes on along the minus strand of NC_053389.1, from coordinate 792,463,857 downwards.
GAAGCCATATTGTTTTACATCCAGGGTGTTTATAATGTGCGGGGATTTTAATAGTGTCTCCTGTAATGTGGACCGTTCCAGTAGTCATAAGCAACTGATATATGATGAGAACTTCCTTAGCAATATAGTCCAGCAGGCTCATTTAGTGGATCCCTATGGTTTGCGTGGCTCCAATACAGCCTACACTTACCATAAGCCTGGTAACGCCAGTAGAATAGACCGGGTGTATATAAAACGTGAAGTGAGGAGCTCTGACTACAGGACCATTGTATGGTGAGTGTCACGCTAGATCTGGCCGAGGCCATGGTCTGTGGTAGGGGCTACTGGAAGGTGAACAGCTCGGTGCTGCAAGATCCAGAGTTCAGAGAGGCCTTTATTACCCTCTATAATGACCGGAGGACCACCCGGTGTATGTGTGATGACACAGCGGAGTGGTGGGAGGGAATGAAGGGTGATATCAAGCAGTTTCTCATATGTGCTGCGAAGAGGCATAGTGATGGGGAGTATATGAGGTATTCTGCACGGAGGCTGCAGCTAAGCAGGTTATATGGTAAGATCAATAGTGGTGAGAAGATAGATGGTAAGTACGTCAGTCAGATAAAGCAGAAGATGAGAGAGCTGCAGTACGACCGCCTCAAGTCTCTCAAAGCAGAGGGGCAGTTTGATAATTGGGGGTTCACAATCCAGACCCCTATATTGCCTGTAAGAACAGGGTCAGCAGGAAGCTTATGACCAGCCTGTTAGATGAGCATGAGGTGGAGCAATCAGATCAGACTAAACTCCACAAGATTATTGGAGATTATTACAAAAATCTGTTTAAAGGTTGTCAGATAAGTGGTGACGGCATCAGAACTTACCTGAAAGGTGTCAAATTCCCAAAACTGGATAATGCACACGCAGATGGCTTGGCCAAGTCCATAACTGAGGAGGAGGAGGTGAAGACGAGCATTGACTCCTTCAGCAGTCTGACGGCCGTTAGGAAGAAAGTGTTCAGCCTCCTCGATGTCCTTGCAGGGATGGCCTGATAGCGTCTAAAGTCCGGCCGCAGGTATCAGGCCATCCCTGCAAGGACATCGAGGAGGCTGAACACTTTCTTCCTAACGGCCGTCAGACTGCTGAACTCACCACACCCCATCTCCCGCCCATAATCCCTCGCCCCTGATGTGCCCATTGCATAACCCTACCCCCCCCCTCCCCCTAGTATTATGCCTGTACCTGTGCCTAACCCAATTCCGAGCACGATCGACCGTGTCGTGTTTGGCGAATAAAGCTGATTCTGATTCTGAAAAACCAAGAAGAGCCCGGGCCTGGATAGTCTCACAAGTGAATTATATAAGGAATTCAGAAATATATTAGCTCCAGACCTGGCGCAGGTCTATAATGATTGCCTTTCTGCTAAGAAACTTCTACAGTCACAGTATAAATCTGTTCTGCTTCTCCTGGCAAAGAAAGGAAATCTTAAAAAAACTGTCAGACAACAGGAGATAGCAGCTTTCTCTGGAGTGTCGAATTCTGCTGTGAATATGGATAAGAGTGAGGCGTTGTGGCTGGGGGCTGACCGTGGGGTCTTCTTAGTGCTCTTCAGAACAGTGCAGGATAAGATAAAGATTTTAGGGGTTCAGTTTGGAACTGTAGATGATGGGAAGGTGAACTGGGAGGAGAAGCTGGCGGTGTGTGAGCAGAAGGTGCGGTGCTGGAGGCACTGGAAGCTGACTTATCAGGAGAAGATCCGCCTGCTGAAAAGCTTCCTTCTCCCGCTATTCCTCTATGTCAGTGTGGTGTTCCCAGTGCCCGATAAGTTACTTACCAGACTGACCAATATCTTTTTCCACTTCTTGTGGGGTAATAGAGTGAATAAAGTCAAGAGGAACATTGTCTATCTCCCCCAGAAGATGTCCATGCCCTGCCCAGAGCTCTTCTTTACCCTATTATTTCTGATGATGAATTTTTTTTTTGTAAGAGTTCAGAGTTGAAACTATGGAGTAGTCTGTTTAAGATCCAGATCCAGCAGTTTGTCTCTGTGTGGTCAGTAGGTGACCCCATTGAGAGGATCTTGGGGAGCATAAAGAATAATGTTTCCTGGTACGCGGTACATGTAATTAGTAAGATCATTAAATGGAAAATCCTATATGGTGATGTAAAGCAGCTCAGTAGGAAAGAGATGTATAAGAACCTGCTGACGTCTCAGTTCAGTGCCCACATTCAGCTGAGGAACGCCCCGAACCTGGACTTAAAACAAGCTGTGAAAATCCTGGAGGACCCCAGAGTCCCCGCTCACATGAAGGATGTGTATTTGTTGGTATTTCATGGTAAAATGTATGTCAGGGACAATCTAAATTGTAGAAATGTACCAGACAGATCCTGCCCTAGAGAGCAATGCCATCAGGTACTGGAGACCATGGAGCATCTTCTGCTGGACTGTCCGTTCAGTGTCCAGGTATGGGAGGCCGTGTCACTGTCCCTTCAGTTACCACATCTAGTGGGACAGCCGTATAATCAGCTCTTGGATGGAGACTTCCCCCCAGATCTCAGACAATACAGTGGAAGTTCCTTGTATGTAGTGAATGTGGTGACCATGTACCATCTGTGGTGTGCGCGGTGCTGCCTGGTCATCAACAGAGAGGTCCTGACCTGTGATAAAATCTTATATAATATCCTGGAAAGTCTGAGGATGATATATAAGAAAGACATGAAAAATAACCGCAATAACGTGTACTGGAGGAACATCCATGTGTCAGCAATTGTATAATGTGTTGTGATGTTTATTATCAAAGTGATGTCACTTTATAATATTTATTATTTTCTATGATTTTTATTGTAAATGTATTGTAATATTTTGTAGCCTGTTTTTAAATAAAAAGATCATTATAGTAGTTATATTCTTGTACATAGGAGGCAGTATTATAGTAGTTATATTCTTGTACAAGGAGCAGTATTATAGTAGTTATATTCTTGACAATTTTCTTTTTATTGAAAAGTAGCAAAAAGTTGTTACACCAGTGACCTTGCATCATAGTGATAAGGCAAAAAGAATGTACCATTGCAGCACCAGGGTGGATAGGCACATCCCCCAAACATGTCTAAGCAGTATTAATAATGCAATTAAACAGACCAGAGATATAGCATGAGGCAAAGATAATACAGCATAACATCCATATGATAGGCCCTAGTTGATCCTTGTGGGGACACGCCTTGGACATACATTAGTGTGTACTTGTGTCGGTCACATGGTTTACAGGGACAATTTATCTAATTGGTGAACAGCAAGGCAACGGCCTCACAAAAAACATACATAACCGTAACGTAAATCTCTAAGCACATCTTGTAGAAGTATAAGGTAATCTGGTGTTGGAGGTAAAGTGAAGTAGTTCAGATCGTAAGGGTCAGTGACCTTTATTGAGTAGCTGATGATTGTGACAAGCGATAACGCAACCAAGGGTTCCACATTTTAGCATGCTTCTCATGAGATCTATTCTCCCAGCTGGCTAATTCCTCCAGGCGCTGTATATGATCTACCTTATTCATCCAATGAGTTAAAGTGGGGGGATCTACACTTAGCCACCTTTGTGGAATGATCAACCTTGCCGCTTGAATCAGTTGAGTGGCTAAGCTATTCTTAGAAGGGGAAAGATCTTTGGTGGGTAACCATAGAAGGACCAACTCAGGAGACAAAGGTATCCTCTTGTGTGTAATAGAGTTAATGGCCTTAGATACCGTCGCCCAAAACGGCTGTATCAGCGGACAGGACCAAAAGATATGTGAAAGTGTACCCACACCATCTTTACATCTCCAGCACTGATCACTGGGACTCAAACCCCTGAAGAACAACTGTTTCGGTGTCATATACCATTGGGTGAGTACTTTAAAAGAGTGCTCTTGTACCTTGACGCACCTGGAGAAGCCGTGCGAGTGTGCATATAATCTAAGAACCTCCGTCTCAGTGAAGGACCTATTTAATTCTGACTCCCAGGTTTTCAGGAACAGAGGAGTGTCATTAGCTCTGGGTACGTTTAGGCCTAGATAGAATAGGGAGATCAATCTACTGTGTGGCGAGCTGGAGGACAGGATTTTCTCGAACCATGTTTGATCCTGTTTAAGAACCTATTTATCTATTAGAGTCTTACTAACTGCCTTAAAATCAGCCAAGCTCAGAAAGTTAGAGGACTGCATGGCTAGGTGAATGGGATGGTCAGCTGGTAAACTGCCTAGAGCAGCATCCAAAAACTCTTTGGTAGTGAACTCCCTCAGGGAACTCCACGCTGGGGAAGTGCTTGCTAATGTAGGTCTTGCTGCAAAGGGGGCCAATTCTGCTGGCATGACTGGTGAGGGGGCACCCAACAAGCCGCGATCTTTGTTAAGTTGCTTAATCACCATACTTGTGCCTTTAAGTAGTGTATGGTTATGCAGAGATGTGGTAGTCAGACCCCACAATGCTGCTCTTTCTGATTGAGAGAGTTGGAGTAACTCCAAGGCACCACCCAACGTTGAGCAGTTAGAAGCATGTAACTGCATCCAACGTTTAAGGTGGATAGCCCTATAGTATAACTGAACATCTGGCAGCGCAAACCCACCCTGAGTCTTCCTCAGAATCAGTCTACTGTAAGCTATCCTAGCTCCCCTCCCCCCCCCCCACAGATATGTAGAAAATAATCTCCGGACCTGCGTGAAAAAGGAGGAGGGAAGGAAGACAGGCAGCATCTGCATGACATATAATATCTTAGGTAACACAAAGGCCTTCAGCAGATTCTTTCTCCCCATCCAGGAGGTGTAGGGGATGCGGAGAGATCCTAATAATCTTTGTATATCAGACAAAAGGGGGGTATAATTCAGCTGGAAAATGTTCTCCAGTTTAGACGGGATATTAATTCCCAGGTAAGTGATGTGAGAAGTCTGCCAAATAAAGGGTGTTGTAGCTTTGAGGGAAGATACACTTTTTGATGGGGCTGTAATATTCATGACCTCCGACTTAGTGTAATTTACCTTGTAATTAGAGACTGCACCGAACAGTTCAAATAAGGAGAGGAGATGCGGGAAGGCCTCGACCGGGTTGGACACCATCACCAAGAGGTCGTCTGCATAGGCGACGTTAATATATTCAATTGTGTCTTTCTTGGCCCTAACCCCTCTTATACCAGGGTGGTCTCTATTGGCTTGGAGAAGGGTCTCCATCACTAAAATATATAGCGCAGGAGATAATGGACAACCTTGCCGGGTGCCATTATAGATGGGAAAGGAAGGTGAAAGGGTGCCGTTTACTCTAATTTTAGCACTCGGATTGGTGTAGAGAGTCATAATGGCTTTCTGAAATTGATCAGGGATACCAAACCTCTGCAATGTTCTCTCCATGAAGCTCCATTTAACCCGGTCAAAGGCCTTCTCCGCATCCACACTTAAAAGGATTAGTGGAGTACTATGCTTCTTAGCCCACTGGATTGCCGTGACGACTCTGCAGGAGTTATGGTTCCCCTTCCTTCCTGGCACAAAACCAGCTTGGTCAGGGTGGATCAATTTGGGAAGGAAGGAACTAAGTCTGGTAGCCAAGATTTTGGCCCAAACCTTTACGTCGACGTTCAGAAGAGATATGGGCCTGTAACTCCCGCAGAGCGTGTGGTCTTTCCCAGGTTTAGGCAGAATAGTCACATTAGCTTCTAAAGATTGAGCAGGAAGATGCCCACCTGTAAGGAGAGAGTTGCACCAATTCGTGAGATGAGGACATAAAATATCCGCAAATTTCTTGTAATATCCTACCGGAATTCCGTCCGGTCCTGGGCATTTTCCCAAGGGCATTGATTTCAGCACTTTCCCTACCTCTTCCTCTGTTACCGGAGCAATCAGTGAGGACCCCTCTTCACTACTAAGTTGAGGCAAATTTAAGTTAGACAGAAAATCCTCCATCATAGAATTTGCTATTGGGTCTGTGCTAATAGAGCTTTTATCTAACCCATAGAGCTCCTGATAGAAATTTTTAAATTCCTTTGCTATGTCTATAGTTCTATGTAGTAATTTGCCATCCGAAGCTTTTATGCTGGGGATAAACATAGCATCTTTCCGTTGTTTTATAAGCGAAGACATCAGCTTCGAACCTCTGTCCCCATGAGAAAAAAACCGAAACTGCGCATATTGATACGCTTTGGCGTGGCATATGTTTAGGTGGTCCTTCAGTTTCGTTCTCAGGAGGAGGAGTTCTTGCTGTATTTTCAGAGCTTTAGATCTCTTATGAGTGGCTTCAAGATCTGAAATCTGCTTGAGTAAGGTATGAAGTGTTTGCTGTCTCTCCCTTTTAATTTTACACCCCAGGGCTATAAATTCTCCTCTCATGACAGATTTATGCGCTTCCCACACCACAGTCTGGGGAACGTCTGGAGTTAGGTTTTCTGCAAAATACCAGGACAATTTCTTTGATAAGGCCTCTACTGCCTCTCTTCTATCCAGTAAGGTTTCATTCAGTCTCCACTGCCTACACTGGGAGGGTAGACTGGCAATATGTATAACCATCGACACAGGGGCATGATCTGAAATAGTGATAGGGTCGATCACCGTCTGTTCCACCATGTCTATGCAGGAATTTGATATCAGAAGATAATCTAGTCTTTTGTAGACATTATGTGCAGCAGAGTAAAAGGTGTAATCCCTGTCTGTGGGATGCGTCAGACGCCAGGCATCAGTTAAGTTAGCATCAGCAATATGAGCATTAATGCAGCCCAAGGTCCTCTGTGTTTGCTGAGTGGATCCGTCCGAGGTATCAATACTGGGATTCAGAGCCACATTTAGGTCTCCGCCTACAATACAGATCCCCTCAGCAAAAGCCTTAAGTACCTGCAATGTCTTAGAGATCCATTCTTTCTGACCTCTGTTGGGACTATATAAACTCGCTAAGGTTACCGTTTGGGTGCCTATTACCCCTTTCACCAAGATGAATCTGCCTTCAGCATCTGTCTGGGTGGCTGTCATCTTAAAAGGTATACGTTTTGCTATGGCAATACCAACCCCTCTTTTGGCTTTGTCAAAAGTGCTCAGGAACCAATTATTAAAGTATCCTTTTTGCAGCGTGGGGACATTCGTGGTTCTAAAGTGCAGCTCTTGAAAAAAGCATATGTCTGTGCGGTACTTCCGTAGCAAACGAATGACTTGTGATCTTTTTTGCGGAGTATTGAACCCCCTTACGTTAAAGGATGTACATTTAATCAGCGACATCTTTTATGTGTGCATAACCCTCCTACAGCAGCCCAATATATTGTACACAAGAGATTGAAAACTGTACATAACTGAGTATAACTGAACCCGGCCATTATTCCTTACAGAACTTAGGAACATGGCCACATAACAGAACTTGGAGTGGGTACATCTGACAACCCCTAACAAGGAGCATACAGTCAGTATGCCGTCCACCCAGCTAATGCGCTGACACCAGGACTGCGCTAGTAAACCCCTGATGTAAGATATGTGGGGGGGACCTAAAGATCTTGTATAGACCATAGGTAACCAGCAGATCCAGCTAACCTGGTGCAGTATATTTAAGAATCTGGATGACATAACTCATCATACGAGCTTGTATACACTTTGACCACATATATGGGGACATGTATAACCGGAGCGTGACCGGAGCATATATATCTGGTTAACTCACACAACCTTATCCTGTCAGCAAACATACAGAACATAGTAATACTTGCAGGACTGATAAAACAGATATATATATTCGCCTCAGCTCAATATATTACTCACGGCACAAACAAGTGTGAATTTAAGGCAAGCACTTAAGTCACAATATTCATGTGTCCCTGGATCTAGGGCCAATCTTCCTCCTTGGCATTGCTTTGGACCATCTCTGTACTCCTGGCAAGTCCGGCAATGGGACTCCGACCTCAGACGATGGTAGCCAGGACGGAATGTCTAACGGATCGGTCTGGAGTAGCTCCCAAGCTGCGGCTAGGTCTCCTGGAACCCGGATGGTGCATCTTCTGCCCCCGACCGCAAACGTAAGACCAAAAGGAAATAACCATTTATATGGGATCTTGATGTGCCTCAGATGGTCCGTCAGGGGTCGGAGGGCTCTCCTTTTGTTTAGCGTTGTTGGCGCCAAGTCCTGAAACAGCAGGATCGTAGCGCCCTCATGAGTGAGGTTTTTCTTTTCTCTGGCCGCTCTCAGTATGGCTGCTGTATCTGTGTATTTCAACAGGCCACAGATGACATCCCTAGGGTTTTCACCCTCTTTTGGCTTTGGTCTGAGTGACCGATGGATGCGCTCTATTTCAATTCCTTCCGTGCTCTCTGCTCCCAGGAGACTGGCAAAGATGGCCGCCGCTGCTTCAGGTAAATCCTCGTGCTGGAACTGCTCTGGGAGGCCGCGCAGCCGAATATTTTTCCGCCTGCTGCGGTTCTCCTGGTCCTCGATGAGTGAGAAGGCATTATCCAAGGAATCCATGCAAGCTGCTGTATTATCTCCTAGCGTACGTGCAAAGGAAATTATGGCTGCTTGATTCCCCTCCAGCGTCTCCACTCGGTGCCCTATTTGCTTAATATCTACTTTTATCTCCTGGAGCTCATTTAGTACTGGGGCAATAGCTGCTGAGAGAGCCTGTTGGAGGAATTTTTGTGATATAGGGGCTATGCCTGTCGGTTGCAGCCCTTCCTCTAGATCTCTAGTGGCACTTTCAGCTTCTTGTGACCAGTCGTCTGGTTCATGCGGCGCCATCTTAGCTGCCTCACACACAGCCCCGGAGGTCTTCTTTTGCAGGTATTTCTCCATATCTGATGAACCTCTGTCCGGTTTCGGAGAGTCGGTCTTATCTTTAGGGAGGTATCTGCCAACTTTCCCCATAATTTGATGAGTTATGGTGCAATATAAACCAGGATGCTGGAATGCATGTAGAGGAGCTTCTCTTACATGCGTCTGCTCAGGTCAGCAGTCAGACTCCGCCCCCATAGTAGTTATATTCTTGTACATAGGAGGCAGTATTATAGTAGTTATATTCTTGTACATAGGAGCAGTATTATAGTAGTTATATTCTTGTACATAGGAGCAGTATTATAGTAGTTATATTCTTGTACATAGGAGCAGTATTATAGTAGTTATATTCTTGTACATAGGAGCAGTATTATAGTAGTTATATTCTTGTACATAGGAGCAGTATTATAGTAGTTATATTCTTGTACATAGGAGCAGTATTATAGTAGTTATATTCTTGTACATAGGAGCAGTATTATAGTAGTTATATTCTTGTACATAGGAGCAGTATTATAGTAGTTATATTCTTGTACATAGGAGCAGTATTATAGTAGTTATATTCTTGTACATAGGAGCAGTATTATAGTAGTTATATTCTTGTACATAGGAGCAGTATTATAGTAGTTATATTCTTGTACATAGGAGGCAGTATTATAGTAGTTATATTCTTGTACATAGGAGCAGTATTATAGTAGTTATATTCTTGTACATAGGAGGCAGTATTATAATAGTTATATTCTTGTACATAGGAGCAGTATTATAGCAGTTATATTCTTGTACATAGGAGCAGTATTATAGTAGTTATATTCTTGTACATAGGAGCAGTATTATAGTAGTTATATTCTTGTACATAGGAGCAGTATTATAGTAGTTATATTCTTGTACATAGGGGCAGTGTTATAGTAGTTATATTCTTGTACATAGCAGTATTATAGTAGTTATATTCTTGTACATAGGAGCAGTATTATAGTAGTTATATTCTTGTACCTAGGAGACAGTATTATAGTAACTATATTCTTGTACACAGGAGGCAGAATTATAGTAGTTATATTCTTGTACATAGCAGTATTATAGTAGTTATATTCTTGTACATAGGAGCAGTATTATAGTAGTTATATTCTTGTACCTAAGAGGCAGTATTATAGTAACTATATTCTTGTACATAGGAGGTAGTATTATAGTACTTATATTCTTGTACATAGGAGGCAGTATTATAGTAGTTATATTCTTGTACATAGGAATAGTATTATAGTAGTTATATTCTTGTACCTAAGAGGCAGTATTATAGTAACTATATTCTTGTACATAGGAGGCAGTATTATAGTAGTTATATTCTTGTACATAGGAGGCAGTATTATAGTAGTTATATTCTTGTACATAGGAGCAGTATTATAGTAGTTATATTCTTGTACATAGGAGGCAGTATTATAGTAACTATATTCTTGTACATAGGAGGCAGTATTATAGTAGTTATATTCTTGTACATAGGAGGCAGTATTATAGTAGTTATATTCTTGTACATAGGAATAGTATTATAGTAGTTATATTCTTGTACCTAAGAGGCAGTATTATAGTAACTATATTCTTGTACATAGGAGGCAGTATTATAGTAGTTATATTCTTGTACATAGGAGGCAGTATTATAGTAGTTATATTCTTGTACATAGGAGCAGTATTATAGTAGTTATATTCTTGTACATAGGAGGCAGTATTATAGTAGTTATATTCTTGTACATAGGAGGCAGTATTATAGTAGTTATATTCTTGTACATAGGAGGCAGTATTATAGTAATTATATTCTTGTACATAGAGGCAGTATTATAGTAATGATATTCTTGTACATAGGAGCAGTATTATAGTAGTTATATTCTTGTACATAGGAGAAGTATTATAGTAGTTATATTCTTGTACATAGGAGCAGTATTATAGTAGTTATATTCTTGTACATAGGAGCAGTATTATAGCAGTTATATTCTTGTACATAGGAGAAGTATTATAGTAGTTATATTCTTGTACACAGGAGCAGTATTATAGTAGTTATATTCTTGTACATAGAAGCAGTATTATAGTAGTTATATTCTTGTACATAGGAGCAGTATTATAATAGTTATATTCTTGTACATAGAAGCAGTATTATAGTAGTTATATTCTTGTACATAGGAGGCAGTATTATAGTAGTTATATTCTTGTATATAGGAGCAATATTATAGTAGTAGATAGTCATGCATAGGAGGCAGCATTATAGTAGGAAAATAACACAATGCAACAGCACTCTGCAAACCAAATAAAGTACAAAAAAGTATTTTGACGCTAATGCTACACCTATTTAGTAAATTTGAGACTCTTGGCAATTACACTTTGTACAAAATTATTTGAGCCCATCTGCCACACGTCAAGACGATCTCTGTAAGACGGGAACCTAACACTAAATACTACCTGTTATGTGCCATAACGGCCACCATAAAATTCAGGGAGTGTAGGTTTCACATGCATGCTGGACCCACTTCTTTATGTCATTTTTGGATCCAAAATGGCCTCCATTAAATCCAGAGAATGCAGGTACCAACATGCATGCCGAGCCCACTCCATACCTCTCCTGGTGCCAGATGGCCTCTAATGAATGCAATGAGAGTCCACTCCACTTTGTACCGGAGGTGTGGCTGACTCTATTCAGCCATGCACTCCTAAACAGTCTGTCTGCCCCATAGGCTGATTTTAATTAGTGTAAGTATAAAGCTGTAGCCTGCACTCACTGGAAGCCTTTTGGCACCAGGAGAGGTATAGAGTGGACTCTCATTGCATTCATTAGAGGCCATCTGGCACCAGGAGAGGTGTGGAGTGGGCTCGGCATACATGTTGGTACCTGCATTCCCTGGATTTAATGGAGGCCATTTTGGCACCAAAAATGACATAAAGCAGAGTGGGCCCAGCATGCATGTGGAACCTGCACTCCCTGAATTTTATGGTGGACGTTATGGCACATAACAGGTAGTATTTAGTGTTAGGTTCCCGTCTTACAGAGATCGCCTTGACGTTTGGCAGACAGGCCCAAATAATTTTGTACAAAATGTATTTGCCAAGAGTCTCAAATTTACTAAATAGGTGTAGCATTAGCGTCAAAATACTTTTTTGTACTTTATTTGGTTTGCATAGTGCTGTTGCATTGCATCTCTCCTTGGGGGGAGAGCATGAAGAGACTTATACTTGTTATGGGGGGGATCTGTGGATGACATTGCTATATATGTGTCATCCACAGATCCCCCTCATAACAATGTCCCCCTATACACCGGCCCGCCACAGTATTTATAAATATTAATCCTGTAAAATACTGTATATTCTTGTACATAGGAGCAGTATTATAGTAGTTATATTCTTGTACATAGGAGCAGTATTATAGTAGTTATATTCTTGTACATAGGAGGCAGTATTATAGTAGTTATATTCTTGTACATAGGAGCAGTATTATAGTAGTTATATTCTTGTACATAGGAGCAGTATTATAGTAGTTATATTCTTGTACATAGGAGCAGTATTATAGTAGTTATATTCTTGTACATAGGAGCAGTATTATAGTAGTTATATTCTTGTACATAGGAGCAGTATTATAGTAGTTATATTCTTGTACATAGCAGCAGTATTATAGTAGTTATATTCTTGTACATAGGAGCAGTATTATAGTAGTTATATTCTTGTACATAGGAGGCAGTATTATAGCAGTTATATTCTTGTACATAGGAGCAGTATTATAGTAGTTATATTCTTGTACATAGGAGGCAGTATTATAGTAGTTATATTCTTGTACATAGGAGTCAGTATTATAGTAGTTATATTCTTGTACCTAAGAAGCAGTATTATAGTAACTATATTCTTGCACACAGGAGGCAGTATTATAGTAGTTATATTATTGTACATAGGAGCAGTATTATAGTAGTTATATTCTTGTACATAGGGGGCAGTATTATAGTAGTTATATTCTTGTACATAGGGGCAGTATTATAGTAGTTATAATCTTGTACATAGGAGCAGTATTATAGTAGTTATATTCTTGTAAATAGGAGCAGTATTATAGTAGTTATATTCCTGTATGTAGGAGCAGTATTATAGTAGTTATATTCTTGTACATAGGGGGCAGTATTATAGTAGTTATATTCTTGTACATAGGAGCAGTATTATAGTATTTATATTCTTGTACATAAGAGTAGTATTATAGTAGTCATATTCTTGTGCATCGGAGCAGTATTATAGTAGTTATATTCTTGTACATAGGAGCAGTATTATAGTAGTTATATTCCTGTACATAGGGGGCAGTATTATAGTAGTTATATTCTTGTACATAGGAGCAGTATTATAGTAGTTATATTCTTGTACATAGGGGGCAGTATTATAGTAGTTATATTCTTGTACATAGGGGGCAGTATTATAGTAGTTATATTCTTGTACATAGGAGGCAGTATTATAGTAGTTATATTCTTGTATATAGGGAGCAGTATTATAGTAGTTATATTATTGTACATATGATCAGTATTATAGTAGTTATATTCTTGTACATAGGAGCCAGTTTTATAGTAGTTACCGTATTTTTAACCTTTTAGACTATAAGACGCTCCTAGGTTTTTGAGGAGGAAAATAAGAAAGACATTTTTTTTAACCAAAAGGTGTGCTTTTGGTGGGTTGTGAACTAATGGTGGCCTGTGCATGACACTATTATGGGGGATCTGTGGATGGCACTGTCATGTGGGGGATCTGTGGATGGCACTGTTATGGGGGATCTGTTGATGGCACTTTCATGTGGGGGATCTGTGGATGGAACTGTCATGTGGGGGATCTGTGGATGGAACTGTCATGTGGGGGATCTGTGGATGGCACTGTCATGTGGGGGATCTGTGGATGGCACTGTCATGTGGGGGATCTGTGGATGGCACTGTCATGTGGGGGATCTGTGGATGGCACTGTCATGTGGGGGATCTGTGGATGGCACTGTCATGTGGGGGATCTGTGGATGGCACTGTCATGTGGGGGATCTGTGGATGGCACTTTCATGTGGGGGATCTGTGGATGGCACTTTCATGTGGGGGATCTGTGGATGGCACTTTTATGGGGGATCTGTGGATGGCACTGTTATGGGGATCTGTGGATGGCACTGTTATGGGGGATCTGTGGATGGCACTGTTATGGGGGATCTGTGGGTGGCACTGTTATGGGGTGCTAGATCTGTGGGTGGCATCTGTGGATGGCACTGTTATGGGGGGGATCTGTGGATGACATTGCTATATATGTGTCATCCACAGATCCCCCTCATAACAATGTCCCCCTATACACCGGCCCGCCACAGTATTTATAAATATTAATCCTGTAAAATACTGTATATTCTTGTACATAGGAGCAGTATTATAGTAGTTATATTCTTGTACATAGGAGGCAGTATTATAGTAGCTATATTTTTGTACATAGTAGGCAGTATTATAGTAGTTATATTCTTGTACATAGGAGGCAGTATTATAGTAGTTATATTCTTGTACATAGGAGCAGTATTATAGTAGTTATATTCTTGTACATAGGAGCAGTATTATAGTAGCTATATTCTTGTACATAGGAGCAGTATTATAGTAGCTATATTCTTGTACATAGTAGGCAGTATTATAGTAGTTATATTCTTGTACATAGTAGGCAGTATTATAGTAGTTATATTGGTGTACATAGAGTGGAATATTTTAGCAGTCATAGTTTGCTGTGTGGAATCTGCATCACTAATCTGCATTGTGAAAAATCAGCCATGTTCTCACATCAACACATTTTCTCCATGTTAAATCACAATCATACCATATATCTCAGCTCTTACCAAATAATCAGCAAGACAATTTTCTTTTATTAATAATTATCTTTTTATTTCCTTTTTTATACGTTTTATTATTCAGTGCTCTCAGCGCAATGGCTTTCAAACCAGCTTATAAAAAATGCACGTTATTATTTTTTTGTGTTTTTTTTTTTTTTTTAAACAATGTGTCAACTCCTTTTTCTTTGTTCTTTAAATAAATTATCACCTTTTCCTCCAATTCCCAATTTAGCCCTATGTCTTCTACGGACACGGGCTTTGACCAGAAAAAAAAAGAAACCTTGTTTGCTTCGGCTCAACAAACATAAATATGCACATATTTATACCTACACAAATAAAGAATAAATACTTCCAAATAAGTTAAAAACAACATTTCAAAAGATCTCGCCAGGTTTTCAGTTTTTTTTTTACATTGTTTTCTTTACATAAATGTCTTTTTTATGCTCTTGTCGACTTTTCATTGAATTTTTTAAAATTTCCAGAGATCCTACAACATTCTACTAAACACAGTCAAAGAAACCACACAGAACCTAGAACACAAATAACTAACTAAATTTAAGGGGTCGAGAGATGTCCTCTGACCCCAACTACCTTATACATTTTTTTTAATATTAGAAAGAAAAAAGCACAAAAAGTTTAATCAAATTATATTAAAATTAAAACCACATTTACTAGAGAAATGTCTGGGGTGTTAACCTAAAAAAAAATAAACGAAAAAACGAGTTATAGAACAGACGGTAACTAATAAACAACCAAATTTTCTCTAGCTAGTTTTCAGGGCTTTTTCAACGACAAAATAATTCGACGCCAAGCTAATTCAACTTATATATTATGGATATTTGGTTTTATTTAGACTCCAGTCCCACTTTTCAAATTTATTTGTTGTGTTTTTTTTTTTTTACATTTATTACAGGGTTTGGAATAGAATTACATGGAGAAAAGCCAGCTCTAGAAAGAAAGTTTACTGCTCCCTTTTGCATAATTTTTATCAAATTAAAATGTAAATGGGTTTGCATTCAAAAATGAAATATCATGAAAATAATCTCAATATTTGATGGTATGGATTGTAGATTTTAATTTGTTTGAAATTTTTTAAATTGTTTAAAATTATTTTTAAATAATATTATAATAATTATAATACAACATTATATATAAGCGGGTAGTCCCTTAAAAAATATTTCTACATTTTTCAAACCAGCACCTGATTCTGAATACTACACGAAAGTAGAAATTTAGTATAGCCAATGAAGTATTCAATAAGCTATATATGTATAGTGCCACCTGTTGTCAGCTCTTTTAGTCATCTCGCTGCCCATCTTGCTCAGTTCTAACCTTTATTTGCCACCAGCCATATATTAGAACTGTGACAGTTACAGGACGCACAGCCTTAGAAAGGACATGCCCTCTGAACTGCCAGCCTGAAATAAATCTAGCTGAGTTATTGGACCAGAGAATGGGATGATCCCTGGATTCATGTGAAGTACAGGGCTGGTTCTAGCTTTGTGAAAAAGAGGTTGTCATGTGTCCTATATCATGTCTGATTTTCATTTTTTATATTAATCATGGGAGAACCCCTTTTTTAATAATTCAAATTTTCTTCCATCGGAGATGTGGAGAAATATTGTTTTTTTTTTATTGTACATCTCTTACATAGCATCATAACCAATATTTTCTACATCATTTTTCAGTATTTTTTTTCTGGCCTAAGAGCAGGGCTGTTTCTTAATGTAAGGCATGGCATCCAAATGATATTTTCTGCTTCTGAATCAGTTTTGGAACTGAAATAATTTTATTTTTGCCTTTAAGAAAAAACATTGGAAATATTTTCTCTTTCTTTCTTTTTTCTTAGTAAGTGGGGCTGAGGCATAAATTTTAACCAATCTAGATATCTTCTAACCCAAACCTGGCACAATATTCAATAATGATAATAATAATTAATAAAAAATACACAATTATTTGGATTTCCCATCATGAGTATGGTTGTTGTATGGTTTTTCATTAATAAATCAGGGGCCGCTGTGTAAAATATAGAAAGACAGTCTGAATGAAAAGGCTTTTAAACAAGTCCCAAAAATTGGGAATCCTGGAACATATAAATATATTGCAGTTCAAATCTAAAATGCATCACAATTTTGGATATTTTTCTTAGGCAATAACAACTTGGGGGAATTAAAAATGATAAAATATGTATTATTGCAAGCTGTGTATTTTTCTGTGATATTCCTGAAGCAAATGGGACTGTCCCTTTTTATGACCAGTCCACAAAATACAAAACAAACCTGATCGAAATGTATTTTTTACAGTTGCTGACATAAAATGTAATTGTGAAATTTTCATATTTTTGAAAGACTTCCCTGCCCCCAAGTTATTTTGCATAATAGGTGCACTTTAATTCTTCCTGGAAGCCACTAGCATGGAAAGGGGTTTTTATCGAATAAAAAAGTTTTATTTGTTCTATCGCTTTACCCCGTAATGAATTAAAAGAGCTATTATTATGTAACTATATATTTTTTATGGACTCCTATTTTGGGACAAGTGCGAAAGGCTTAAAATGCTCATTGAGATTTTTTTTTCACCTTTTTTTTTATAAAAATAGATATTTTTTGTTTTCTCTCGTTTCTGCTCCCGCTCTCAGTTTTTCGTTTATTACTCTTTAGGAGAAGAGAGGATATCGAGTGGGGGAATGGGGGGAGGTCAAGATATAGGCAGTGAAATGGTGCTAAGCCGACACGGCATCAGGTTGTTTAACCAGTTCACAGCCAGAGTGAGAGAGGTAAAAAAAAAAAATCACCACATGCTATCTTCCTTGAAACCTTGTCCCATTCCAACCATGGTGGTAGGAAACTTCTTGACTCAAATTTTGCCCATCTTGGATAGTGCCCAACCGTATCATTTTCAGTTACACCAAGTTCTGAAGGTTCTAAGATAGTCTGAGATGTATTGTGACTAGTTAGTAGGCCACATGCCCACTGGGCTGGCACCAGTGGAATCAATGAAGTCTTAGAATAGTCAGAATTGGTGACCAAGTCCTGGTTTTGCTCAATTATAAAGCAATGGAATCTATCCAGGTGAACCTCAAGTTTACATCAAAGAAGCTAATCCTTGTGCTGAAGTCTTCGGAAACTGATTGGGCCTAGCTTCCCTCTAATTTCAAGGGTGGCAGAATGTGAATGTCTAGACACTGGCATACCTTACTTCTACCTTCTTCCTCTCCCCCCACCCCACCCCACCCCTCCACTCATTGCCCTCTTTTTCATGCTTTGTGTTGTTTACTAGTTTTGAATGAAACTTGCAGAACCCTATCCCCCAGCCGGTATCCGTTCAGACTGGCAATTGCCATGGCTGCCTCATCGTAGTTTGTCATGGTGACGAATCCGAAACCTTTGCACTTGTTTGTGGTGAAGTCCCGGATAACTTTGACATTTGTCACTGCACCGAATGGCCCAAACAGCTGCCACAGGACGCTCTCGTCAGCCTCTGGGGATAGGTTGTAGACGAAGATGCACCAACCGGCAGAGGTAGGACCTGTCAAACTGACTCCGGCAAGGTTGGTAACACTGTCGATGGTTATAGGTGAGAACCTGGGGAGGAAAGAGAGCGGACTACATTGGGTGTAAGGAATAGGTCCATGTGAGTGAAAATGAGGAACGAAACATAAGAAAGAAGAACACTAGGAAGATGCTGGAGTCTGGACATTAGAATACACAATTACACAATTTTGATCAGAAAATAGTTGTTTGATTACTTGACCTGAACAAGGGCCCGACATTTTGTTTTCTATTGAGTTGATAGCTTGAAAAATGAAGACATGAAAATGACACTAACTACTGTAGAAATTCTTATCAGAAATGAGAGAGGAGAACACAGTCACATAAAGGCCCCCAAAAGGGCAAGGATCACCCTTTAAAAAACAAGAACATATGCTCAATTAGATGATACAATCTCTAAGATTCTCCAGCTATGTCACCTTGAGGCACACAAAATTCATAACATTCAGTGACTTGATCTTGAGATATACCAAGTCTACTACTGCAATTACGGCCAAAGTTGATTCAATTCTGCTGCTTTCTAGGTAGCTCTTAGGATTTTTACTGTGTTTCCTACCAGGGTTATGTGGAACCAGATTAGTGGTCAGTGTGAGGAACAAAGTGATTCATAACATTTAGTGAATTCTTGTACTTGAGATATTCCTGGTCTAATAGTCCAGTTGCATACATCTACATTTAAACTTCTCCTGGTAACTTTTAGGCTGTATGCAGTGTTTCCAAACCAGGCGTTATGTGGAACTGCGCTGTTCCTTGGAACGTCTTTAAAGGCTCCTCAGGGGATAGAAACATCAAGTCAATTTTACAATAGGGATGGAGTAGATGTAGGTATGAGGAGCATATTAGTGGATACACTTCTAGGAGTGCTCCTAGCAGCCAAGACATGCAGCCAAGAGAACTGGTAATGCAGCTCTAGACGTGACTGGACTATGAGGTGGTACATAAGTAAGAACACTGATAGACGGAGCCCCTGTTCTTTGGTAGTGAGCTTTCTTATCCATTTACCGTTTTTTGTGTAGACCTAATCTCTATATATGGATATTCCTGAGAACACATTAATAAGACTAATTTTTATATTAGACTTGCTGGAGGTACCCGCAGGACATAAATTATGCTTGCCATGACAACCTGCCTTGTAGAATTGATCTGCACATCATGCTGCCAATAAATATATGGATTCAGTATTTTAGGGCTCTTTTAGATATTCTGATGTTGTCAGCAGGTAATAATACAACCAGCTCCTCCATGTGGTCTGACAAATTTTTCAGGTTTCTTTAATGTAGATATTTTGAGGGATAATCTCAAACAATGTCATACCTCCCAAGCTGCTACAGGTACTGTCCTGCTGTCTGTGGAGGCTATGGGGGAAATTTAGCATTTCCCTTATGCCTTTGTTTTGCATTTAAAAGTTGAAAAACCCCAGTTTACCAGATTTACAAAAACGGGGCATTTCAAAGGTGAAGTGTGGGCCTCAGCACATTCATTATTTATGCCGCAAACTTTCATAACTAATGACATCTCCGAGCTGCTGTAGATTTCAGTTTGCTGCACGGACTGCCGGAGGAGGCATATAATTTATAACGCAGCCTCTGCCTTATCATAAATGACATGCCTTCTCCAGCAGCGCAGTCCCTTTCAAGACTGGAGTAGCACATGCCAGTCTTGGTAAATCAGGGCCTATGTGTATCAGTAGCTTCATGCTAGAATGTGGAAAAGTGGTGGAGGAAAGTTTATTCTGTGGCTTTTATATGGGCACTATGGTTGCCACTGTTTTCAGACCACTGCAGTTGACTGTTATAATGGTATTATGGCTTATGTGGGCACTGTGGTTGGCTCTGTTATGGGGGTACTATGAAAGAACCATGGCTTGTTCTGTCACAAGGTTACTGTGGATGGACCTATGATGGGGGCACTGTGGTTGGCTCTGTTATGGTGGCGCTATGGCTCACAACTGTTATAAGAGCACTGTGGTTGTTTCTCCTATGGATCCACTATAGCTGGTTCTATGGCTGGCAGTGTTATGTGGGCACTGCGGGTATCTCTCTTATAGGAGTACTATGGCTAGTTCTTAATGGAGCACTGGGCTGGCTTTGGTACAAGGTCATTATTGATGGCACTGTTATGGTCCACAATAGCTGGCAATGTTATGAGAACACTGTTGCTGGCTCTTTTACAAGGAAATTGTGGCCAGCACTGTTGTAAGTTGACTCTCATGGTGATGCATGACTTTCACTGTTCTGAAGGTACATGAGAGCGCTATAGTAATGGACACACAAGATGCAGTATATCTAGCTCTGTTAAGGGGACATAGTGGACATAGCTGTTCTGATACTTCCATGTGTTTATAGGGTATAGGGTTCACAACCTACCAGCTTGAATCATTGCAATTTCAGATGGGTGGGCAACATGAGGGCAGATCTGGTACTTTCCTTGTGGCTGCCTTGATTATCTTCTTTGGGAAATTTCGAAAAACAACATGATCTACATGTAAGGTTAGTCTGTGACAAAGTTTGGGGCAAATCCAAAAGCATTCCTTCCTTGACAATTCTCTGCTGGTTATTTTTGGAAAAGCTCATGTATGTATAGAAATATTCCATCTAGAATGGACAGTATGTTCTCTGCTGGTTGACCCTTCCTTATTTATCAATTTCCATCTATGGTGTAATATGTAAGGGGGAAAATATTTTGACCATGATTTTTTTTTTTTGTTCATGGCCATTCAACAACCCCCATCTTCAATAAAAACACAGCCTTTGGAGGTCACAGCTGCTGGCCGATGCATTTTCTGGCCAGCAGTTAGCTCAAGTACATGGTTGGTCGCCAAATATAACTTTCCGTCCAAGTCCCTACAAACCTTTGGCCATCAAAAAGATGATGCGGTATGGCCATCATTATCACAGAATGATTGACGACTGGCCTAGGAATATGTAGAGTATACAGCCAAATGTTAGATACATATTGCTGGGGATGGTATCTAACACGCAATTAGATACAGGGCAGTACGTATGTTGACTATAGTTGATCTTTTGAACAGAGCATAACATAAATTCTTTATGCTTAATAACATGGTGGAAATAGAAGCAAAATTCTGTTGCACGTAATAACCAATCAGCTAAGAGCTTCCACTGAGATGGTGATCTGGTCAGTTTGGATGTAAGTACTATGGTTGGTTATTTCTACCTTGTAGCAATACATAGTAGATGATATCTTCGTACCATGGAGTTTTAAGTGCTATTGGCAGAGCTAAGGGTGCCTACAGTGGCTGTTGGCTCACTTGGGCACTTCCTAGGTTACAATGACCGTCGAATTGATGCCAATATCTGATTGGTTGTTATGGCTTACGGTACATTATAACACCATGTTATTGTATGTGCTTCTTGCGTTATACAACACACAACACAACACAGCCAGAACAATATGGAAAAAAAAAGTCTCCAAAAAGAATAAAAAAAAATGAAAACAAGTAACACCAAAAATAAATAAAAAAGAGTAAAAAAATCTCAGAGCAGCCAAAAAGTAGCAAATAATTTAGCCAGCCATGAATCTAAGTAGGGAAAGAGAAGGGAAGCTGCCGGTTAATGTACGAGCGAGAGATACCAACTCAGCAGAGTGTGTTAGTATTAAGAAAAATGGAACCGACCAAGGACCCCCTTCTTGTGTTGGCTGGTGAGGGCCCATCATTTATTCAACCTTTCGGTACCTCGTTTAGGAAGGGCTGAATAACACAGAGGTGTTTTTGCCCATTATTTATCAATAGAGAAGGGGAACCCTACTTGCAATGGCATAGGTAATTGATAAATGGCCTCTCTTCCTGGGCCACCACAATACTACCTCTTAATTATGTATAACCTGGTCCTTCCACCATTGCTGCCAGATATAGAGCCCTCAGAATGGCCAGCTGGTATTTCCCAAGAGGATAGAGGATCATTATAGGACATGATGAAGAATATGGACTCCTGTAGATTCTTTGGAGCCATATAACATGCATAGAGAGTTCATATTTACTCCAGCCCTATGACCCTTGATGTGAATATGAAGATTGAATGCCTCCATTACCTATAACAAAAATTACATCTCTAAAAACCTTCCATCCACTCGCCTACATCACTGTTGAACATGTTGCCCTCTTTAGAAGGGTATCTCAGCCCGTTCATTAAGCTGCAGTGGGTAAAGACTAAGAAAGGAGCTTAAAGTGGGCAAAAGGATGGGTCTGGGTCTCTTATTTACCTCTTGACTCCATACGCCATGTTTATTAAAGAGTCCAGCCTGTGAGAGAAGGGACAGGAGAGGGAGTGGTATGTTAGTCATCGCGCAAGGAATAGAGGGATGGGGCCACAATGCCGCTCCGGAGAAACAGAAGGAAAAAAAAAAAAAGAAAGTACTAAAAATAAATGAAGAACAAAAATTAAAAAGGGAAATAAAAAAAGAGCGGGAAGAAACCACAATTCTTTTCAATGACCTTATACATACAACATTACACATATCCCTAAATATCACTATATTCTAGGCCTATAACATCATCTGCTACAACATGATCATGAGAAGGTTGGATAAACTAGTCTAGGGAAGCACAACATCATAGGACACCCAGTGAGCAGCAGCATCCATAGTCACACAATGATTTAAAACCGTACCCACAGAAGTCAGCAGATATGTTCCACCATGTCACATTTATGAAATGATTTCTGGACTTGGATTGAACAACTCCAGCTGGGTGACCATAACCACAGTAAGGTTTCCCAGGTCTAATCTATCTTTCTCACCATCAATCATAGGTCCGTACAAACAGAATTCAGTTATGAAAAGACAATAACGACAAGACTAGTAACGCTTTCCATGCATTGATCAGTTGGACATTTTGTTGACATTGTTTGGCTATGCTAACAAACATCTTCATCAGAAAAGACAGTGCTCTTGCAAAGAACACAACGATATGGCCATTTGGAAACCTCTAATTCCAAAGCTTAGTCACCAACCAACTTTGTAAACTTAGAAGAGATGGAGTGACTATGTGGTCCCTGTCTCGGCCATGGTTCACAAACCTTTTGATATCCACACATTTTTTTTTAATATATACTTTGATCCCTTAGAATATGGAAAATGTGGTTAAGAAGGATTAGTTCAACAGAGATGGTTATGTGAGTGAGGGTAAAGGGGGTAAAAAGCAGAGGCTTGGTATTAAATGAGCAATGGGTAGGAAGACCTAGAAATCTTTGATGTTCTACGTGATGGAGAAACCAAGCACCATTGGAACAATAGTCATGTTATCCATCCATTATAACTGGGAGTAAACTCTACTAGGATTTTGTAGACATGATTTGGTTTACACTACAGCAATTCAAGAGTATTCCACATAAGTGTTTTTAAATAAGGATGATGTGATCGAGGGCTTCTCAACGACAACCAAATCTGATGCCAGAGTCAGAGAAACTAAAGCTGCACATGGTAATACAGTTTGACGGCACACCTAAACTGATGCTTACTATAGACATAAGGAACATGTAGAGAAGGTCTGATATAGTTTTTGCTGGAGACCAAAAGAAAGACCTGGGATGAGACAACATCAAGTTGTCTTGTCCTTCATTGTACTGTCTTGAAAGACCATCTTAAAGACCAGACTGGATATATAATCAAGAAAAGGAAAAGAGATCTTAGAAGGTGATGACATATATACAGTAGTATGAGCAAATGCCAAAAGTTGGGAATGAATCGAAGAAATGTTGAGGAAGTAGTAGGTTGGTAGCGAGTAAGTAAGTGGACAGATCATATGATCAAGTACAGAGAACAGTAGGATTTTAGAGGCAAATAAGACCCTTCAAAAGAGGGAAACACTCCTTGTCTCTATTCTTCTTTTGCTGTATATGGTTTCTGCAGGTATAAGGCATCTACAGTCAGGTCCATAAATATTGGGACATCGACACAATTCTAGCATTTTGGGCTCTATACACCACCACAATGGATTTGAAATGAAACGAACAAGATGTGCTTTAACTGCAGACTGTCAGCTTTAATTTGAGGGTATTTAGATCCAAATCAGGTGAACGGTGTAGGAATTACAACAGTTTGCATATGTGCCTCCCACTTGTTAAGGGACAAAAAGTTATGGGACAGAATAATAATCATATATCAAACTTTCACTTTTTAATACTTGGTTGCAAATCTTTTGCAGTCAATTACAGCCTGAAGTCTGGATCGCATAGACATCACTAGATGCTGGGTTTCATCCCTGGTGATGCTCTGCCAGGCCTCTACTGCAACTGTCTTCAATTCCTGCTTGTTCTTGGGGAATTTTCCCTTCAGTTTTGTCTTCAGCAAGTGAAATGCATCCTCAATCGGATTCAGGTCAGGTGATTGACTTGGCCATTGCATAACATTCCACTTCTTTCCCTTTAAAAACTCTTTGGTTGCTTTTGCAGTATGCTTTGAGTTATTGTCTATCTGCACTATGAAGCGCCGTCCAATGAGTTCTGAAGCATTTGGCTGAATATGAGCAGATAATATTGTGCCCGAAACACTTCAGAATTCATCCTGCTGCTTTTGTCAGCAGTCACATCATCAATAAATACAAGAGAACCAGTTCCATTGGCAGCCATACATGCCCACGCCATGACACTACCACCACCATGCTTCACTGATGAGGTGGTATGCTTAGGACCATGAGCAGTTCCTTTCCTTCTCCATACTCTTCTCTTGCCATCACTCTGGTACAAATTGATCTTGGTCTCATCTGTCCATAGGATGTTGTTCCAGAACTGTGAAGGCTTTTTTAGATGTCTTTTGGCAAACTCTAATCTGGCCTTCCTGTTTTTGAGGCTCACCAATGATTTACATCTTGTGGTGAACCCTCTGTATTCACTCTGGTGATGTCTTCTCTTGATTGTTGACTTTGACACACATACACCTACCTCCTGGAGAGTGTTCTTGATCTGGCCAACTGTTGTGAAGGGTGTTTTTCTTCACCAGGGAAAGAATTCTTCGGTCATCAACCACAGTTGTTTTCTGTGGTCTTCTGGTGTTGCTGAGCTCACCGATGCATTCCTTCTTTTTAAGAATGTTCCAAACAGTTGTTTTGGCCACGCCTAATGTTTTTGCTATCTCTCTGATGGGTTTGTTTTGTTTTTTTCAGCCTAATGATGGCTTGCTTCACTGATAGTGACAGCTCTCTGGATCTCATCTTGAGAATTGACAGCAACAGATTCCAAATGCAAATAGCACACTTGAAATTAAATCTGGACCTTTCATCTGCTCATTGTAATTGGGATAATGAGGGAATAACACACACCTGGCCATGGAACAGCTGAGAAGCCAATTGTCCTATTACTTTTTGTCCCTTAACAAGTGGGAGGCACATATGCAAACTGTTGTAATTCCTACACCGTTCACCTGATTTGGATGTAAATACCCTCAAATTAAAGCTGACAGTCTGCAGTTAAAGCACATCTTGTCCGTTTCATTTCAAATCCATTGTGGTGGTGTATAGAGCCAAAAATGTTAGAATTGTGTTGATGTCCCAATATTTATGGACCTGACTGTATATGTCATCTAAAACACCAGCAAAAGGATTGGGCAAGACATAGTCATAAATTATAGGTAGTACATAGAAAAGATGATGAGTTGGCATTGAGAGTCTGAAGGCTTAAGGCTTTCACTAGACATTGTTAGTGACAGGTATATCAGCTATGATACAGTGGGCATTAAGTTCAAGAAGGGAGATGAAAAGTTTGATATTCTGAAAGGGGCTGGATTTTCAGTGGTGGTTTTCTCACCTGAATCTTTGTGTCTGGTGGTGCAGAGGTCCTGTGTACCTCCGGGCTGTGGTCTGGTAAAGGTGGGTAAGCAGAGCTTGGCCTGTCTTCTGACTAGGGTTGTTGGCAAATTTCACTGTAATTGGTTCACTGGCACCAAGTGGTTTTTGCCCATTCAACCCCTTGATGGCCTCTTCGGCCTCTATCCTCTTATCGAATCGGATGAAGCCTACTCCCCGAGAGACCCCTGCAAGGAGAGAAAAGGAATATCACATGTGAAGAACCACCATTTATTGGCTTAGATACACCTGCTTACAGAGCGTATCTGACTATTTCCACTTTGCAAACATTTTGGAAAGTAAGCTCAGAGCAGATGACCCATCTGTAGGTTAAAGGTGATTTTCCTGGAGATATCTTCATCCCTTGTCTTGATGTTTTTTTTATTATGGATCATAGTTTTGGCCAGGAACCACCTGTGGGGCTGTATTATATAAAATGAAGTAGTGTCATACACCCCGATGTATGGGTGACCTAGAGAAGAAGTTGGGTGATTACTG
Source organism: Bufo bufo (assembly GCF_905171765.1). Taxonomy (NCBI): domain Eukaryota; kingdom Metazoa; phylum Chordata; class Amphibia; order Anura; family Bufonidae; genus Bufo; species Bufo bufo. The sequence continues at coordinate 792,437,449 of NC_053389.1, read as the reverse complement.
GGCTAGGGCGACCATACATCCTCTTTTTTTCAGGACATGTCCTCTTTTTGGAACCTAAAAAAAAATTGCTGGCTAGTATTTGTAAGTTACCAAAATTGTCTGGGATTGTCACCCAGGTTCCCACCGGGCTGGCACTATTATTAATAAGCACATCTTTCCCCAAGTGTCCTCCTTTTTGAAAAACAAAATTTGGTCACCTTATACTAAATAACATGAACAACCGGCACAATACACTTGTGATAATATATACCTGTGACCTGGTCGACCAGGATACGTGAGGTGATAATTCTGCCGTACTGAGAGAAGAGCTGTTCCATCTCTTTCTGATTCATGGTTTTTGGCAGACTGCTCACGTATAGGTTGGCATCTCGTATGGAGGCTGAGCTTGGGCGGGCGTAGGATACCTGTAAAGGATAGACCATGACATAACTTTATACAGAATACATATAGGACCCAGAAGCCTTTGTGGCCATATATACTACCAGGTGACGCATCAGGATGGGAAAGGCCCTCCTGGGTCAGGGTAATGGGTGGTGTGATGGTGATCATGGGACTTTTGGGATCCCTGTATGAATGTCAGGCAGTGGAATATTTCATATTGCCCTCCAGGGGAGTTGCTAGGTTAAAACAATCGGGGCAGGAGAGATGGTGTGATGTTATTTACATGGGACTGTATATTGGAGGAGGCTGGAGAGATGTTGTGATGTTATTTACATGGGACACTAGGGCGGAGGGAGGAAAATAGTGTTATTTACATGGGACTATATATTGGAGGGGCTGAAGAGAGGGGAGTGATGTTATTTACATAGGACTGTATTTTTGAGGGGGCAGGAGAGATGGTGTGATGTTATTTACATGGGACTGTATGGTGGAGGGAGGAATATAACTGCAGAGGCATTCTAAACATTGGGGGCACTTCAGGACGAGCATTATAACAGTAGGGGGCATTATAAATACTGGGGGCACTGTAGGGGTATTATAAATCCAGGGGACATTATAGGCGTTCTTATTACTACTGGGGGCTCTATAGGAGGGACTTATAGATCTGCCTTATTACTACTAAGAGCACTATGGGGGGCCTTATTACTACTGAGGGGTCTGTAGAGCACTTTATTACCACTGGGGGAACAATAGGGGGCCTTATTTCTACTGGGGGCTCTGTGAGGTTACTCTTGGGGAGCGTTATCACGGTTTGGTGCACTGTAGGGGCAGTATTACTAATGGGGGCACTCTTGGGGAGCATTATCACTGTTGGGGGCACTGTAGGGGTCAGTATTACTAATGAGGGAATTCTAGAAGGGAATTACTATTGGTGGGACTATGAGGAGCACTATTACTATGGGGGGCATTCATTTTTCTTCAGGATAGTATTTGGGGGTATTGAGGAGCACAGTGAGCAGTAGGATAACACTGTGGGGACTCCAGGTTGGGAGATGATAGAAATGTGAGGAAGCTAAGATGTCTGTGTGTTACACTCGGCTGAAAGAAGTTGTACGGACCAAATGGAGACGATGATGAGAAGATCTACATCAGAGGAGACGTCATCTGGGAGACCCTGGATGTGACAGGTATGTGCTGCTGTAGTGTGGGGGGAGGAGAGACGACTTAGAGAACTAGGCCATATTCATTAATGCTTGGGCATCGGATCTTTTGAGACCCTAGTAGCAACGCACCTGTTGCCCTCACATATGTGTCTAGTTCTCCCCTAGGTACAAACTGACTGACATAATGACTGTGTTATACAAGCACGTGCAGCAGTGAAGAGGTTAATTATCGGATTCCCCCCGAGGGGAGCGATTGTTTGTGGCACCCCTGGACACTGTTGTCACAGAAATGCTGGGTCGCTCTAGGGAGCCTCCCAGGAGCCTTTGCAGCATTCACACTTGTCGTTAAGGGCAGAGACTGATCTGATGCAATCGTCTCTGTCCATGAACCTACACCTCATAGATCACTCACTGGAGGGCGCCAGCAGCCATTTTGTCCGTTTCCAGGGAAACAGGGCCTGAATCGCACGGTTTTCAAAGCTGATAGATGGGCCCAATTTACAGACCTCCAAAACCGTGATGTCTAACACAGCAACCGATCAGATTGCAGCTGTCGTGTTTATAAGGCATGCTGGGAAATGAGGGAATTAGGGCGGTAATATAACTCTTGGAACCCCCTGCAATTCCAGGAAGAAGGGGGGGGGGGAGTCTGGAGATTAGCATTCTGAGAAGTGTCCTCTTTACACCAGAAACTGAAGAATGGACTACCCTCCTGCATTATAGGAGTTCAGCTGTTAGGTCAGCTCTCAGATGTATTTCAAGACAGGCTTGTTGATTGTTTCCAACAGCAATGAGCAGAACTGTGATTGCAGCTCTGGAGTATAATGCAGGATGTAATTCAGGATCAGTACAGTAATGTAATGTATATACACAGTGACTCCACCAGCAGAATAGCGAGTGCAGCTCTGGAGTATAATACTGGATGTAACTTAGGATCAGTACAGAATAAGTAATGTATGCACACAGTGATTCCACCAGCAGAATAGGGAGTGCAGCTCTGGAGTATAATACAGGGTGTAACTCAGGATTAGTATAGGATAAGTAATGTAATGTGTGTACATAGTGACTGCACCAGCAGAATAGTGAGTGCAGCTCTGGAGTATAATACAGGATGTAACTCAGGATCAGTACAGGATAAGTAATGTATATACACAGTGACTTCACCAGCAGAATAGCGAGTGCAGCTCTGGAGTATAATACAGGATGTAACTCAGGATCAGTACAGGATAAGTAATGTAATGTATGTACACAGTGACTGCACCAGCAGAATAGTGAGTGCAGCTGTGGAGTATAATACAAGATGTAACTCAGGATCAGTACAGGATAAGTAATGTATGTACACAGTGACTCCACCAGCAGAATAGTGAGTGCAGCTCTGGAGTACAATACAGGATGTAACTCAGGATCAGTACAGGATAAGTAATGTATGTACACAGTGACTGCACAAGCAGAATAGTGAGTGCAGCTCTGGAGAAATGTGTTGAAAGAATAGGGTCTGAACACAGTTTAGGACTCACACTCCTAAATTGTAATCTGTAAGGGAACTTGGCAGCGCCACCACAGGACAAATAAGGTATTACACAGTTCCCACTGAAATCAATGAGCTATATGTGTAATGCATGGAGGTCCTGGGTCCTCCATGGTGAGAGATGCTCTTTGTATCTGTTCTCTGTCAAATGGGGGAATCCTCTCTATTAAACCCCTTTTAATTCTCATTAAAGTTGCTGTACAGTCATCTGCTGGGAGTTGTAGTGCTGCCGTTCTTCTCATTTACATATAAATTACATATAGGAACAATGCATTGTCTCATTGTACCTCACAAGCGGTGGCTGTGTGTCCTCATGCTACGTGTCACTTTCATTAGGTCGGAGCGGAGCTGACAGCCATTAAACATGTCACTGTGTTCGGTCACAATGCCGCCTCTGTGGGACTGACCTTTGTATTATTAGCCGTGATTAAGTCACTTTTCGGCTACACAAGACTTATCCTTTAACTTTTCCTGTGAGGAGCTGATTTGGGTTTTAATGGCAGCAGCTGGCTTCCTGTGCCAATCTCGGCTGCCCCCCCCCCCCCCCCCCCCCATTCACTTAATCTCCAGGGGAAATACCCCGTAATTAGCCGGAGAGGGGACAGATGGCTGAGCGCCTTTGTCTCACGTCCTCCCCCCGCTCCCCCACTATTCACAGCATCGCTCTCCCCGAGGGGCGGATATTTGAATGACAAAAGGAAGACAAATAAAAGAATTTTCCCCATCGTCCCTGACCTGCTGCCTCTACTATAAGACGTGACCTTCAGGGAGAAGATGGAGAGATAGGGGGCATCTGTCAGTGCGGCCTTCTGGCAAGGTGCAGATATCCGGCGGAGGAGGGGGGGGATAGCTGATTTCTTGGTATAAAGGGTGCGCTGCAATCATTTCTCCCATTTTTTGTATTTCTACAGGACTCAAATCCCAAAAATATGGGCATTGTCCATTGACGTGATGTATCGTGTTTGATACTGTGAGGCTGGGCAGGTATATCCAAGCCTTTTACGTGTGATATTCTTGGATGAGCTGACCTATGTTAGCCCCTCGTATACAAAACTGTCAGCTGAGATGTCGTATCTAAGCTTATTATGTGTGATACTACCTGCTGATATGGTGTATCTAAGCCTATCATCTGTATATAAGCCTGTAGTGTGTGATGCGGTCAGAGGAGTTAGTGTATCTTGTGTGATACTTTGCTGAGCTTATGTATCTAAAATTATCGTCTGATACTGGCTGCAGAGCCACCTGCGTATCTAAGCTTACCATGCCTGCTGATCTTCTGTATCTAAGCCTATCATGTGTGATACTGTCTGCTAAACTTCTGTTCGTTAGCCTATTATGTAGGATATTATCTGATGAGTTGGTGTATCTGACCCTATCATGTTGGATACTGTGTATCTAAGCTTATCATCTGTGATACTGTCTGATGAGCACCTGCGTATCTAAGCTTACCATGTCTACTGATCTTCTGGGTCTAAGCCTGTCATGTGTGATACTGTCTGGTAAAGCCAGAGTGCCTAAGCCTATCATTTGTGATGCTGTCTGCAGAGCTGTGTATCTAAGCCTATTATGTGATACATCGTATCTAAGTCTGTAGGATATTGTGTTGTGCCCAGAGTATCTAAGCCTGTGTGTGATACTGTTTGCTGCGCCAGTATATCTAAGCCTATCCTGTCTGCTGACGCAGCGTACCTGAGCCTATGACGTTTCTTCAGCTGGTGTATCTAAGCCAATCATGTGTGATACAGTTAACCAAGCAGCCGTAAATCCCTCATGATGACATGCTGCTCCCACACTGTCCTCACCTTGATCGTCTTTGTCTGGAGTTTCAGTCCGTTCAGGGTGTTTATGGCTTTATCTGCGTCATTAGGATCCACATAATTTACAAATCCGTATCCCAAGCTCTGACCTGTAGGGAGAAGTTAGATACGGTGGTCAGTGTTATCTTATCAGACAGGACTCAGTGATGACCATCAGTCACAAAAACACAAAAGGACCCCGGCTAGTGCTGCACTCCCGGGTCAGAGGTCTCCTGACAGCTTGGTGTCCACAATGTCACCACCTGCCCTTACAGAGATCCTAAACCAAGATACATCCATTTCGGGGAATCCCATAAAAGAATGGAGTACATGAGGCGGGCTTCTGAAGACTAATCCAGCATAAAATGGCCACTTCGCACATGCACCATTGCTACATTTGTGAAGTTCTCCAGAGGAACATTGCAAAGGAGTTAGGAGTTCATTTAATGTTGCTGAGATAAATGTTGTGATTTCCTGTTGAAGCGCTTATTTCTTTGTGCACTATGTATACATAATGACAATGTATGGGAAATAAAATGGTTAACAAACTGGCAGACCTGGTTACGTTACCAGGGTGATAGACTTGGTCCACCCCCTGGTTTGTTAGAGAGTCTTAGCTGAGCAGAGCAGAGCAAAAGGGAAAATGTGTGTATGAAATCTCCTAATGAGTAGGCCCAGAGAGAAGCCTCATCGAGGAAACATCACTCTTAAGACTGAAAAGCTGCCATACTTAACTGAAAGAAACCCCTGAAACCCCAGACATTTTAGAAAGGCTAGAACCAGCAAAGCTGCAAACTGGATTCAGACAGTTAGGTACCGCTCGTTTATGGCATTAAAGACTTTACTACTGTGGAAAGGGTTAATTGCCTCCAACACCCGTCACACTTTAAGACGGACTGGCCACCCGGATCTAACACCTTGACCCCTCAGCCCAGAAAGGACAGACTGACCTGATGCAACCAAACAGGCCTGGTCACTGACTCTACCACTATACATCTGCCGGCCCACTGGTCCTGCACACCTGCCTTCCATCCTGCCAACTATTCACCAGCAAGGGCTCCCTAACTACTACCAGGCAGGAGCCCTCAGATTGTGTCCCAAAGGAAGAAAGAGTGTGCCCTGATTTCATTTCCCACAGCCTGGGGAGCGCCAGAGGGATGATTGCCACCATGAACTATGTGAACTACTGCCGCCATCATAGTCACTACCACTCCGCCCAACCTTGCCTTTCCTCTGCATTTACACCCACAGGAAAAGAGCATGTTTGACCAAGCCTACTGGTAGGTTGTCTTGCACCATCCAGTTGTGGCCTTAGGCTGAGAAAACATCCAAAATGTGTCCGTCTGTCCTTCATCTGCCATCTAGTAGGGAAGTTCAATTTTTGGGCTTCAATGGGGTTCAATTTCTGGGCTTCAATGTGGTAGTAAATCCATGTGGTGGCCTGATCATGTTTACTAATGAGGTGGCTCACTATCTAAATCGCTTTAATAGAAGAATATCAGCATATATGGCTGCCTCCAGGTTTACATGCAATTGAGGGTCAATATGGGTTGACATATAAGCTCCATATTCTGGCACACCATATTGGCCAGATGTTCCACCACAAAAAGGCACATTGAGATCGAGGGGAAGCAGGAGAGAGCAAGCTAAAGAACAGAGACCACCTGAAAATTATTCTGACCCCCAACACGAGCTCATAAGTTGAAAACAGAGATAGTCCTGGCCATGAGCCATAGACATAGGTAGCCATTGGGATTAGGAGGATAGGTGACAAATTCCAAGGTGGTCAATCTGCTTTCCTGTGTTATAGACATTTAAAAATGGTGGAACATGTCAACAGAAAAATCAATGTCAATGGGCAGCTAAAGTGGTGCACTACCCTGGTACTACTTAACACATCGGATCTCACAATCTTATCTTGCGTGTCAGTCAAGTATGAAGTATGTGTATGAAGACAGCCATGTTATCGTCTACACTGGTATCTGTCAAAGCAGAAATAAATTACCGTGCCATGTACTGTACATATGTGTATCAAATATGTCACTTAAAGGGGGACTCGATATTGTTTTAAATAAAGTTTATTGAAATGTGGATTGAATGTGCTCAGTATGTGTAATGTATACCCTGCACTATAGCAGGTCTTGGTATCTCCATATAAAGACAATACATGTGGAAGTGTAAATGAAAATGTCTGACGAGAAAACTGTTCCGCACAGTAACCAATCAGAAATCAGCTTTCATTTCTTACACGGCTGTGCAAATAGGAAAGCTGCAATGTGATTGGTTGCTAGGAACAACGAGGCCAATTTAACTACTTGAGAGTTTTGATAAATGGGAATAGATGGCTTTATGTGATGTAACCAGCTTTTCCAGACATCTGAAAGGAAAGCTAGCTAGGCAGTGCTGTAGGTTTGTGATTTAGGATAATGGCGGCCAAGGGATTGGTAACCCAGGTTTCTGAGAAAAGAACCCGCTGAAGAGATTTTGAGGACAACTTACTAACCGTCCGTCGTGTAAAGTAAATAATGTAGATTTAAAGTCAGTGAATAATGCCACGATAACCCATCCCATAGTACATAATAAACCTTCATTTTCTAAACAAAAAAAAAATCTTTTCTGGGCGGAGCTTAGTTGTCACATGACTGTTTGAATCTTCTAACTGACACTTGTGCAGGGAAAGGTAATAAACATTTGACTATAACGGCCACTAGTTGCAACAATGTGGAAACCACACTGTAAGAGTGAATACAGGTAGCGTGAGGCTTTTATCATCTACAGGGGACACATACAATCGCTTTTTACTGGAGTTGTCCTTTAAGCCCAAGTCAACTGGCTGATATGTTGGAAATGTAATTTAGAGAGGAAAAGCATACAGACAGTATTGGACTGAAGTTCCTTGGGCCCCCCAGAGGATATCATTCTGAGGGCCCACCCTCTTTTTTTATTAGGGGTCCATTATTGTCAGAGCTTTGAACCACCGGAGGATCCTCTAGTGGGCCGGCCGGTTGTGATCTGCAAAAAATCTTTTTTATTGTGGATCCATTATAACAATGCCTATTCTTTTGTCCACAAAACGGACAAGAACAGGACATGTTCTATCTTTTTTGCGGAACCACAGAACAGACAAACGGATGCGGAACCACTGAAATAAATAGGTCCGCATTCAATCTGCAAAAAATGCGTTCGGATGCGGACCAAAAATACGGTCGTGTGAATGGGGCCTTAGTAGATAACTGTTTTACCCCATTTGATTTTTACCTTGCAGCTCTTACCCAGGAGCTATTTTATCTCTCTCCAATATGGCTGCAACCTCAACCTTACCCTCTAATAAGGGCTCATGCACTCCGATCTTTTTTGCGGATCAAATGTTGACCGATTCATTTCAACAGGACTTGAAAAGATGCGGACAGCACACGGTATTTCCGTTCCAATGCCCTGCCGAAAAATAGAACATGTCCTATTCTTATCCGTTTTGCGGACAAGAATAGCACATTTCTGCAGGAGTAAAAAAAAAATGGTGGCTTTCACTCGGCTGGTATCAGTGTTTTTGCAGCAGGCAAAACACATACGGCCGTGTCCATGAGCCCTAATGAGGATAGTCTCTATAAAGACAGGAATCTATGTGTACTCATTCAAGACACGAGATTGTAATCAATACTTTGATAGGATCCATGAAGGAATTTCACAATCCATCATCATGATAACACCAGTAGTCACTAGTAGTGATGAGCAGGTGATCTCTAATTTCTGATGTGAACACAGCCTTATCAAAGTGATCATTTTTGACTACTAGAAATCTGTTTAATGAAAAAAATGTTAACACTAAAATGTGCGCTAGTGACTAGTGATGGGCGACGCGAGCTTCGGATGTTACATCTGAAGTCGCTTCGTTCATAACTTCAGATTAATACTGTACAGAGATCCGTCTGGGATCTAATACTGTGTGGATCTCTGTACAGTATTAATCCGAAGTTATGAACGAAGCGACTTCAGATGTAACATCCGAAGCTCGCGTCGCTCATCACTAGTCAGTAGCGCATATTAACTTCCTGTTTGTGGCACATTAGTATATGTGAGGGGGGAAACTTTTCAAGATGGGTGGTGACCATGGCGGCTATTTTGAAGTTGGCCATTTTGAATCCAATTTTTGTTTTTTCAATAGGAAGAGGGTCATGTGACACATCAAACTTATTGGGAATTTCACAAGAAAAACAATGGTGTGCTTGGTTTTAACGTAACTTTATTCTTTCATGAGTTATTTACAAGTTTCTGACCACTTATAAAATGTGTTCAATGTGCTGCCCATTGTGTTGGATTGTCAATGCAACCCTCTTCTCCCACTCTTCACGCACTGATAGCAACACCGGAGGAGAAATGCTAGCACAGGCTTCCAGTATCCGTAGTTTCAGGTGCTGCACATCTCGTATCTTCACAGCATAGACGATTGCCTTCAGATGATACGAGATGTGCAGCAACTGAAACTACGGATACTGGAAGCCTGTGCTAGCATTTCTCCTGCAGTGTTGCTATCAGTGTGTGAAGAGTGGGAGAAAAGGGTTGCATTGACAATCCAACACAATGGGCAGCACATTGAACACATTTTGTAAGTGGTCAGAAACTTGTAAATAACTCATGAAAGAATAAAGTTACGTTAAAACCAAGCACACCATTGTTTTTCTTGTGAAATTCCCAATAAGTTTGATGTGTCAAATGACCCTCTTCCTATTGAAAAAACAAAAGTTGGATTCAAAATGGCCGACTTCAAAATGGCCGCCATGGTCACCACCCATCTTGAAAAGTTTCCCCCCTCACATATACTAATGTGCCACAAACAAGAAGTTAATATCACCAACCATTCCCATTTTATTAAGGTGTATCCATATAAATGGCCCACCCTGTAGATATATATACACTCACCTAAAGAATTATTAGGAACACCTGTTCTATTTCTCATTAATGCAATTATCTAGTCAACCAATCACATGGCAGTTGCTTCAATGCATTTAGGGGGGTGGTCCTGGTCAAGACAATCTCTTGAACTCCAAACTGAATGTCAGAATGGGAAAGAAAGGTGATTTAAGCAATTTTGAGCGTGGCATGGTTGTTGGTGCCAGATGGGCCGGTCTGAGTATTTCACAATCTGCTCAGTTACTGGGATTTTCACGCACAACCATTTCTAGGGTTTACAAAGAATGGTGTGAAAAGGGAAAAACATCCAGTATGCGGCAGTCCTGTGGGCGAAAATGCCTTGTGAATGCTAGAGGTCAGAGGAGAATGGGCCGACTGATTCAAGCTGATAGAAGAGCAACGTTGACTGAAATAACCACTCGTTACACCTGAGGTATGCAGCAAAGCATTTGTGAAGCCACAACACGCACAACCTTGAGGCGGATGGGCTACAACAGCAGAAGACCCCACCGGGTACCACTCATCTCCACTACAAATAGGAAAAAGAGGCTACAATTTGCACGAGCTCACCAAAATTGGACTGTTGAAGACTGGAAAAATGTTGCTTGGTCTGATGAGTCTCGATTTCTGTTGAGACATTCAAATGGTAGAGTCCGAATTTGGCGTAAACAGAATAAGAACATGTATCCATCCTCTGATGGCTACTTCCAGCAGGATAATGCACCATGTCACAAAGCTCGAATCATTTCAAATTGGTTTCTTGAACATGACAATGAGTTCACTGTACTAAAATGGCCCCCACAGTCACCAGATCTCAACCCAATAGAGCATGTTTGGGATGTGGTGGAACGGGAGCTTCGTGCCCTGGATGTGCATCCCTCAAATCTCCATCAACTGCAAGATGCTATCCTATCAATATGGGCCAACATTTCTAAAGAATGCTATCAGCACCTTGTTGAATCAATGCCACGTAGAATTAAGGCAGTTCTGAAGGCAAAAGGGGGTCCAACACCGTATTAGTATGGTGTTCCTAATAATTCTTTAGGTGAGTGTATAGATAGATAGATATGAGATAGATAATAGATAGATATGAGATAGATAGATAGACAGACAAGAATAGGAATTTTCTATTATAGTTGCGGCCATGTGCGGTCCTCAAACTGCAGAACACACACGGCCGGTATCTGTGTTTTGCGGATTCGCAAAACAGTACAGTCATGTGAATGCGCCCTAAATCTGAAACCAAGAGGAAAGGTAGGAAAGGACACATGTGAAGATTAGGTGGATATAAGATAGATGATAGATAGATAGATAGATAGATAGATAGATAGATAGATAGATAGATAGATAGGAGACAGTAAACACCAGGATGATTTCATGTATGGCCGCATGGTGTCTGCACTCTACAGCAGTAATGGTGATGGTTATCAGCTTATCATCGGCCACATCAGGAATGTCATCATGGAGCCTACACTAATGAGGTGCGATAAGGATTTTGGGGAGGGGGGTACTGTCTCTCCTTGGGGAGAGCGCCTTAGTCGGCGTGAGGAGACTTATAGGCCATACATGCAGAAAGGGATGTGCGATAAGGACGGAACAGTCTGTAAAGGATAAATCTGCCGTTCCTCCATCCTTCTCGAGGTCTGAAGGCGATGATGATGGATGATGGCACAATCCCAGTGGTACCCCTATTAACCCTTAATGTGGTCTCATACCTGTGATTTTGTCTCTGACCAGTTTACAGGACTCAATTTCTCCGATGCTCCCGAAAAGACTCTTAAACTCTTCTTGCGTCATGTTCTGAGGAAGATAGTTGACGATCAAATTGGTTTTACTGTCGTCCGCTGCCCCGTTTGTGCCGTTGAGAATGCCCACACTTCCGGGACCATTGCTGGCCTGTGTCTCCATGGTGCTTATTATCTGCTGGAGGGAAAAGAAGAAGAGACGAAAGCAGCACGTCAGCGTCCATCTTTATGTCATGGCCTCACCCAGTGATGTCATCTCTAACGGCTTTCTCGCCATACATTACTAAGCAAGTGATTATGTCACCCTGTGCCCGAAATCTCATCCTATCATTTATCAGGATATGAGGTCCCCCAGCTTTCCCAGACTCCTGCATGATACAGGATCAGGTCATATATCACTAGGTAACTGAGCAGTCACAGGACCCCCATTACCCCGGACCACACAAAGTCTAAGGTAGGTATCAGGACATTACATACTATACGTCCGAGCTGCTGTAGAACCTCTTAGTACACACACATGCTGCTGCAGAACCTCTTGATTCACACAAATGCTGCTGCAGAACCTCTTAGTACACAGACATGCTGCAGCAGAACCTCTTAGTATACACAAATACTGCTGTAGAACCTCTTAGTACACACACATGCTGCTGCAGACTTTTAGTACACACACATGCTGCTGCAGAACCCTATTTGTACACACACATGCTGCTGTAGAACCTCATAGTACACACATGCTGCTGCAGAACCTCATAGTACGCACACACGTACTGCAGAACCTCTTAGTACACACACATGCTGCTGCAGAACCTCTTTGTACACACACATGCTGCTGCAGAACCTCTTTGTACACACACATGCTGCTGCAGAACATCTTACTACACACATGCTGCTGGAGAACCTCTTAGTACACACACATCCTGCTGCGGAAGCCCTTAGCACACACACATGCTGCTGCAGAACCTCGCATCAATATCCGACTGACAACTATTCTCGGCATTGGCTTGCGTCTGAGATAGGAGGTTATGTAGCAGCTAAGGCATCTTATAACACCTGCCTTAGCTGCTGCAGAGCCTCTTGGTAAATCTTGGTAGACCTTTGTCAGCGATAGATGCGAAGCTCATAGAACCTGTCTAAAAAGAGGTTCTGCAGCAGGTGAGGTGGGTATCATGCCCTTCTTTGCCCAGTGGTATAACTTGAAGCAACTACCCTGGGCCATTTATAATATTAAGGTCTTCTTATGTGGCTGAGGGACCTTTGGGCCCCTTCAGGCACCAGGGCCCGGGTGCAGATGCTACCTCTGCCCCCCAATAGGCGGCCTGCTCTTAGATGCTGCCCCAGCTGCTGCAGAACAGCAATTAACACCCGCTGATCGGTGACATTTTGTCTTGCTGTATACAGTGCCATGTAATATGATGGCACTATAAAAGTTGACAATCTGCGCTGCCACTGGTTACACAGGGGTAAAGGCCTTCACTGATTTTCATTTTGTAATGAAAAGCTGTCTTGGTGGCCCCTAGCAACCAATCACAGCGCAGTTTTCATTTGTCAAGGGCAGGATATAAAATGAAAACTGCGCTGTGATTGGTTGCTATGGGTGACAAAGACCGTTTCACATGCTGATTGTCCTCCTATGTTCCCTTCTGACAGAGACACATAAAACTTGTTCAAGCACGTCACGAGTGTGCCATCCACCCTTGCTTCTCACAGGCCGCCATCATGTAAAAGACAGGACATCTGTGTAGATGTAATTAGCCCGGCAGCCGGGAATAAGCAGGACGTCTTTAACAAGATTTCAGCCGCATTATGCCTTAAAGACCCTTCTCATCCTCCAGGCCGGGATTAAGGGGGAGAGGGAAAGCTTTAAACTCATTACAGGCCAAGACCCTTTGTCCATGGCGACGAATGGGTTAAAGACGAGGCTCCCCCCTCCCCCATATTTTTCTGAATCAAACCCCTTCAAGCGAATCTTTATCCTAGAATGAAATGCTGACAGTTCTTTTAACTGGGTACCAAGACATTGCCAGTGACCCAGATATGTAAAGGCGGCATCAGGACCGCTTCTATATATAGCAGGAATTACACCGCTAGTCAACCCATCAGCACATCATCATCATAATCATCATCATCACAGTGAATTAGTAATAAGTGATGATAATAATAATAAGTGTATTAGTAAAAAGGGATAAAATAAAGTGTATTAGTATAAAGTGATAAAAATGATAGTGTATTAGTAATAATTGATGATGATAATAATAATGATAAGTGTATTAGTAATACATAATAATCGTAATAATAGTGTATTAGTAATAAGTGATAATAATAATAATAATAATAATCACAGTGTATTAGTAATAAGTGATGATAATAATAATAATAAGTGTATAAGTAAAAAGTGATAAAAATAATGATAATGTATTAGTAATACATAATAATAGTAATAATAATCATCACCATAGTGTATAAGTAAAAAGTGATAATAATAATAATTATAGTAATAATAGTGTATTAGTAATATGTGATAATAATAGTAGTAGTAATAATAATAATAATAATAATATTATAATAATAATTACTACTACCACCCCCTCCCCCCAGGTACCCAATAATGTTGAAGCACCACCGGTGGAACAGCTATAAGGGAGCAGAAGTAACAGCTGCATCCTGGACCTGGCACCTAGGGTGGCAGCCAGAGACCCTCTACCACACAAGAAGAGATGGGGGTCATGCTTCAGATTTTGCACTGGGGCCCCCGGAGCTTCAAGTTGTCTAAAAGTCGATCACAGAAAGTCATAATTATCACAACTGGGGTGCGTCTATGGCCATTTCAGTTTTCATATTGTGATTTTCTTTTAAAGGAGTTGTCCCACAAAAAATATTCTACAGTTTTCAAACCAGCCCCTGGATCTGAATACTTTTGTAATTGCATGTAATTAAAATTTAGCATAGCCACTGAGTTATTTAATAAAATGTATCTGTATAGCGCCACCTGCTGTTTGCTTTTTTTTTCAAATTTCTCTGTCCTGCTCACTGAGATGGCCGCACATGCTCAGTTTTATCCATCAGCTGTGTCCTGAGCTGTGATAGGGAGAAAGCTGTAGCAGAAAAGACACGCCTCCTGATCTCCAGCAGAAAGGACACTCCCTTGAGATGCCAGCTTGATATAAATCTATCAGAGCAATGAATGGGGAGATCTATGGACCCTTGTGAGGTACAGGGCTGGTTCTAGCTTTGTTAGAAAGAGATTGTCATGTACTATAGGATGTCTGATTTTTATTTTTTACATTAATCATGGCATAAAAAAGTCACAGAAGGAGCAGCAGAGACAATATCTGACAATATCTGCCACCCAGTAGATTACATCACTGGACCAAACCATTTTGTAATGCTGTAGAAAGGGGTAGACTTAAAGGGTCAAAATCCTCCTTGAAGTTGTGACCTCTGTCACCGCCAGTTCTGTGAGAAGGTCTGTTAGACGTTCTTCTCTACCTCTTGCATGAGGTTCTTTGTTTTGGTTTCACTTTGTCATCTCCTTTCCTTCTCCCAGCTGTCACCTATTTACACTAATTGTCTCCCTTTATATTCCCTCCCATACTGCCTCACTTTGCGGTTTATACTTCTTCCTAGATGAGTTGTTCACTGCTGGAAGCTGCTACTGCTGATTCCTCAGATAAGTCCTTTTCCTTTATTTGTGTTTCCTTGCTGGCTTGATTCTAGGTGACCCTGACTCCGTCCGTATTAAGTGCAGGGAGCCGGTGGTCGTGTCCCCTCACTATTATAGGGTTTTCAGGTGTCACACAGTATAAGGTACGTGGGCATGCAATCGTCTACCATAAAGATCTTTGCATGGGCATAGCAGTCAGGGAGAGCTCTAAAGGTTTTATAGGGCTCACCCATATGCTCCTTAGTTTGTGATCAAGCCAGTTGGATGTTTTATTTATAAGTTCCAGCTTTCTGCATCACCATCCATGACAACCTTTTTTTGCATGATGCCATACTGTATCGCCCTCGTGGTCTTTTGTGCCATGGTGTGTCAACCCACATTCATTCCATTGTAGCTGGTGGTAGATGCCAAACCTGTGACTTCTGTCTTAAAGGGGTTATTCCATGAATAATGTAAAAAATGACAGTCTGACATCATATAGTACATGGCAGTCTCTTTCTAACAAAGCCTCGAACCAGCCCTGAACCTCACAGGGATCCAGAGCTTCTGCCATTTATTGCTCCAATTTCTCTGCTAGATTTATTTCACACTGGAAGCTCGGGGTTCGTGTCCTTTCTCAGGGGGTTGTGTCTTTTCTGCTGCAGCTAGTGGCAATTAAAGGATGGAACTGAACATGTGCTTCCATGTCAGTGACCTGGACAAAGAATTTTGAAAAAGGGCAAACAGCAGGTAGCGCTATACATATTTATTTTCTTGATTAACTCAGTGGCTATACAACATTTTTAATTACATGCAATTATAAAAGTATTCAGATGCAGGGGCTGGTTTGAAAAATGTAGAATATCTTTTGTGGGACAACCCCTTTAACTATGATGTATAATTTATAGTATGGTTGTATTCATATTGGGCAGAAGGACCTCTAGGATCTCTCAGGCTCCAGTCCCCAGGTGCAAATGAAACTTCTGGACTCCTTGTAGATATGCCCAAGACAGACCCTAGGAAACCAGTGTATCAATGTCGGGAAGAACCCAGTTCCTAGATCCTCCAGGACCTTTATTACATCAAGACTGGCTATATAATGGCCAATCCTATTCTGAGTTGGTTGCCTATTGCATGTCACAGTGAGGTGGTATAACTTGAAGCTCCTAGGCCCCAATGAAAATCTGCATAAGGGCCCTCATCTGCAACTTGCCAATGCTGGTGATTAGATGTGATAGAGGGAACTCCAGGTGCAACTGCTACCTCCTTTAGCTACGGTTTTGAGGTCAAGTCATGAAGACGTTGCCCACAGTGTCGGACTTGGGTACTTAGGGCCCACCAGTGTAACTGATTCTGGGGGCCCACCTTAGGGCTCCTGCACACAAACTTATTTTTTTTCCATGTCTGTACCGTTCACTTCACTTCAATGGGGCTGCAAAATTTTTTTTAAATGACTCTGTGTGCATTCCGTGTCTGTATGTTCGCATGGCCGTTCTGCAAAATGATAGAACATGTCCTATTATTGTCAGCAATACAGACAAGGATAGGACTGTTCTATTAGAGGCCGGCTGTTCTGTTCCGCATAATGTGGAATGCACACACCCGATATCCATGTTTTGCGGATCCGCAATTTTCAGACTGCAAAACACCCAACGGTCGTGTGCATAAGCACTTACAGTGATAAAAATATTAAAGATGGAGTATGATGGCAGACATTCACAGCAAAATGCACAAACATACATGTGGCAGAATTTACATATACATGGATATCCTGCACTTAAGTCAGTCAGAAACAAGACAAATGCAGCGCACACCAATCACTCATTGGACACATGTGGCACACAAGACACTTATACATGGGTCACATGCCACTGATGCATATGTCACATGCTGCACATACACCACTGATACATTGAACATATACAGCACACACCAATCACACTATGGAAACACGCAATGCACACACCAAGACATTTATGACTAGCCCTATTAAGTGTAGCACACTTAAAGGGGTTAAAGGGGTTGTCTCACTTCAGAAATTGGCATTTATCATGTAGAGAAAGTTAATACAAGGCACTTACTAATGTATTGTGATTGTCCATATTAACTCTTTTCCATCACATTATACACAGCACCTATCCGTGGTTTTGACCACTCTGCAATCCAGCAGCGGTGGCCGTGCTTACACATTATAGGTAAAGGTGTTGGCCTATGCGCACTTCCAGCCTTTCCTTATAGTGTGTAAGCACGGCCACCACTGCTGGATTACACGGTGGTAATAACCACGGATACATGCTGTGTATAATGTGATGGAAAAGAGTTAATATGGACAAGGAGGCAATATGGAGTATCACAATACATTAGTAAGTGCCTTGTATTAACTGCATGATAAATGCCATTTACTGAAGTGAGACAAACCCTTTAACCTCTTTAAGCATAAATGTCTGGCATGAAATTTACGAAATCTTAACCTCCTCATATTGTACATAATCTACATAATGACCTATCACCTATCTACAGGATAGGTGATAAATATCAGACTGCTGGGGTCTGACTGCTAGAAAGCCCACTGATCATGAAAAAAGGGGTCCTGAGACATTCAATTACATTACCACCAATCTATTTACACAAGGGTCTTAAGGCCACATTCCCTTGATCATGGGGGTCCCAGCAGTCAGACCCCCATCAATTACACACTTATCACCTGTCGTGTCATAGCTGTTGGACCTTTTCACATTCCCTATCCTTAAAGGTTTTCTTTGGGTGTAAAAAAAAATAATTTAAATTTAAAATCTGGCCCAAAATATGTGTCAAACTAAAAAAGAAATGCTCGCGGGTATCCACAGGATCAGGGATAACTAAGTGATCCATGGGGGTCTGAACGCTGGAGCCCCCACTGATCCCCCTTCTTGATTGAGTGGCAGGTCGAGCATATGCCCTGCCTCTCCATCCATTCCCTATGGGGTCACTGGAGATGGCGGAGTACAGCGCTGGCTATTTCCAGTGGTCCCAAAGAGAATGATTGGAGCAGCAGGGCGTATGTGTGGCCTGCCACACCATCAAAAAGGGGGAACATAACCTTTAACAAAGCCCAAGCAAAGGTGCTAGAGGAGCAACATGAGCAAAGGGCACAAACGGAGGGTCATAATTGAAATAGAGGCATTAGGGTCACCTGAGGCAGGGTAATAGTGGGGATCCTGGAGCAGCGGTAACTGGAGAAGAGGCAATATTAGCGATGCATTTAGAGTGGGGGCATCTGGAGATGTGGCACTTATGGGGGTGCACCTAAAGCAGAGGATTGGGGGGACCTAGGGCAGAGTCCCTCAATGCCACTTTGAACTCTGCAGAGAGCAGCACACATACACAGATCTGAGTCTACTATAAACAAATCCCCTATTTCCCCCTTACAGTCTCCTACAGTTCACTACTGTCAAACACCTGAGAAATCAGCCCAGCACCGCAGAGGAGTCTTTCTCTCCAGCAACCACAGTTTTTTGACAACAGGGAGGGCAGGAGGATGGCCAGACATGTTCTCCCCTCCTTCACTGCCAGCAGCCCGGGAAGTTTAAAAGATACAGCGGGGCCTCCTGTACAATGTACACCAGTAGGAGGCTGCATCACTGTGCGATACTGCCTCCTAGTGGCTACAATAATTATCTCTCCTGAGAAAGAAGAGAAATAATTACTCCTCCGTCTTATCTCTGGCGCAGGAGACTGGGGGGCCTACCGAGGAATCCCCCACCTCCCCGGTGGGCCAGTCCGAGCCTGGTTGCCCATTATCTAAAAGAGATATTTCCTAACGTGCAGACATTGTAGGATGTCTGCTATGGATTGTGGTTGCTCCCACAGGTTCAAGAGCAGCATGGACTCCCCAACAGCACAGAAGATAAAAACATGGGCTGGTACATGGGTCAAAAAGAAAAAAGACACAGCAAGTTCATCAAAATGTATCATGGTGAGTGTGCAGACAAAAGTTATTTGTATGACAATCCCATTGGAATCACAGTTGCAACCTTGACGGTTGTGACCACCATTAATGAATCTTAAAGGAGTTCTCCAATTAAGGGCGTTTTCTCCTCAAAACATAAAAAACATAGGGGCAGTGCTGGCAGTGGATCCGCCGAAATTATGAAGAGGCGTCGGCCATCCAGCTCCAGTCTAAATGTAAGCCATCTTCTGAACTGTCTGACATTTAGACCATTTTCTACGACTAAAACAGCATAGAAAATGGTAAATAAGACGGGCCTGCTGGGCCGTCCCCTTCCCCGCCCACGCCATGCTGAATTTTAGACCTGGTGTGATAGGGGTTAAATTGCAATCAGCGCCAGAAATACACCTAATATAGGGTATTTGTGGTTAATAAATTACCCCCATAAACTTTGAGTTGCCTCTCTATCTCTCCTTTTAAAAATTTCTTGGTTATAATTTTATGGTTTCTCCCCTCAAAGCTTTCCAGATGGGAAAACAGGAAGTTCAGCCACTACAGATCCTATAGAGGCGGTCACTTTTCTATATCTTCTTCATCTGCCTGGTTACACATTAAAACAGCCTTTAATTTATTTATTTAAAAAATCTGATTAATAAGGCAGATTTTCTGCCATCAGATCGGTGCCATTCCAGTTTAGAGCGCAAGACCTGAGAAATCTCAGACATATTGGTTTCTAGGGGCGTGCTGCCAAACAACCCCATCTAAAACTGTAGCTGTGCGGCAGTGTATCCATAGCAATCAGTCTCACGCGATTCAGCTAACTGGCACGGTGATCATAGCAGATAATGAGGAAGGTGGCACAGCAGGGGTCACATCTTAAAGAGGACCTTTCATTACAATAAAAAATCTAAACTAAGTATACAGACATGGGGAGCGGCGCCCAGGGATCTCCCTGCACTTACTATTATCCCTGGGCGCCGCTCCGTTCTCCCGGTATAGGCTCCGATATCTTCAGATTTTTGGCTCAACTGGGAGGAGCCTGCTCTTGTTCTCCTGGGCGTCTCCTTGTTCTCCTGGCCAATCGCAGCGCTCAGCTCATAGCCTGGGAGAAAAAAACCTCTCAGGCTATGAGCTGAGCGCTGCGATTGGCCAGCGCTACAGCCTGGGAGAAGGAGACGCCCAGGAGAACAAGAGCAGGCTCCTCCCGGTTGAGCCGAAAATCTGAAGATACCGGAGCCTATACCGGGAGAACGGAGCGGCGCCCAGGGATAATAGTAAGTGCAGGGAGATCCCTGGGCGCCGCTCCCCATGTCTGTATACTTAGTTTAGATTTTTTTATCGTAATGAAAGGTCCTCTTTAACATTCCCTATGTCAACTTGCTTTATTAATCAGATTTTTTATTTTTTTTATAAATAACTTTAGGTGAAGAACCATGGAGAAAGTGACACGGCATTGGTCACATTATGACCTCCCCTGTGTCATCCTGAATTATTAATCAAAATCAATAATTTTAAAGAACCAATTAAAGGGGCACTCCATTTATATAAGAACTTTGAAAACTGAAATGGTAATTTTGTTTTGTAAAATAGTTTTTGCAATTAAGAAAATAATTATTAGTAGAGCGACAAATAGGCATCGAAAATGGTGGCCAGCAGTTCTTATCTTGTTGGGTATTGGGGCCATTCACCCCTGATTTCATATAGTATATATAAAGATGCTGGTGCATTATAGGGAATATACAGTATGTATTAAGGATTAGAATTTCACATACAGTACACCTTCTGCTTAGTAGAGGTCACCCACAAAGTCAATGCTAATAAGAGTCAAACCATCTTTCATGTACATCATGCATGTTCTGGGGCCGTGTCCTGAAGCGAGGATAAAGCAATGAGACTCTTCGGTCATTTGCGCTTAGCTTGCAGCATTTTTCTGGCTTCCTTCCCAGTCAAGCAGAAAACTCAACGAATACCCCATCTTTATATAGCTGTAAGTAGTGCCCTATATATGGGGAGTGTGGACACAACCATAGGTCATCCCAAAATGTCAAAGATTCACTTCGATCCCTTAAATTAGATGAAGTGTACAAAAAGAGGCAACGGCAGCATCTTCAGTGAGTTCTTCATTGGACAAGCTTCACAGAATGTGCGCCATAAAACCAGACCGCAACGTTTCGGCCACAATGGTAGCCTTTATCAAGGCTTGTCCAATAAAGAACTCACTGAAGATGCTGCCGTGGCCTCTTTTTGTACACTATACGTGGCTCGGCTGTTGCATATCAGTGTGGTCATAAAGTCCGTGAGCGCTGCTCTACAACTGTGCTACATAAAATTAGATGAAGACGTAAAGATAATGTGACATTTCCACCACATATAAAATCTATAGTAAATAAATTAGTTTAGGCCGACTATAATAACACTGAATGCAATGGCCTCATATTGGTTTCTCAGATACAGACATAATGGCTGAGTCCAATTTTTGATAGCATGAGATGAAGAATATCCTATGGACTCATGGCCTTTTAAGGTCCAGCTTTCATATCTTGTGTCTATAGCTTCTCTGTATTCCGTCTACGTCCCCTGTGATTAATCCGATGTGCTTCAGTCTTCACAGGCCTGGTCCTGCAGCAAAGCTTTTCATTATTAGCCACCCCCTGCAATGTCTTTGCAGACATCTGTCTCGCTAGGCCTGGAATATAGGCCTGAGGCCTACTGTCCTTGTTTCCATAGAAACGGAGCATCCTATGGAGAAAGTCCTTCTGTCCTATGGAGAAAGTGCTTTGGTAAACCTGCTTGGCCATAACTCCTTTATCTCTTCCTTGAGACATAAAATGAAATCCAAAATAGAGATGACCATAATGATATTTCTCATGATTAGGGGTATTTTTCACCAGAGAACCAGTCAATGTCATTAGCATGCTTTTGTGATCAATGTGGTACCTGAGGTTTAGATCATCAGGGATGACCCAAATTTTGCATTTTCAGATGTCTGGAAGGAAGAACCTCAAGAATGGTGTACCCACAAGAGAGCTGCCCACAAGTTTGTTGCATCCAATTTCCCTTGATCCTTTGACTTTTTCGCACTTCCAACAGGGGATGCACATCTTCACAAATATGGTCTGTTCTAAGCAAGCAAAGTCCGAAAAGACTCAAAGATCCCCGACCCAGAGCTTTGGACTGACCAAGTATATGTCCCTCTGATTTTGGGTGATCTATGCAAGAAGCAGCTTTTATTTGACAGCCGCTCCGTTTGTGGATTCCTGCTAAAAGATGGCCAATACTGCCAACAGAAGAGCTAGGACTATCACAGGACTATCCTTCTGGGAGAAAGCCCAGTAGTTGACAATCAATACATTTGAAGGTGGTGATGGGCTCCCAAATCCTCATTTCAAAAGAGCACCAAATTTGACATTCTACGTTTTTTCAAACCAGAGCCTGGATCTGAATACTGTTTTTTGCACGTAATTAAAAATGTAGCAAACCCATTTATTCAATAAATTGCATCTCTATAGTACCACTTAGGGTGCATTCACACGTCAGTATTTTTACCTTTCCAGATAAACGTTCCTGTTTTTTGCGGATCCGAAAATCTGGATGACATGAGGATGCTTTTAGCATGTCATCCGCATTTTTGACGGCTCCATTGACTAGAATGGGATGACGGAACGCAAAATCGGACAAATAGTAGGACAGGGTATATTTTTTTTCCAGGATCCGAATAACGGAACCCACGGAACGGAACGGAATCACGGATTCGGAGAGCACCATGAGTGCTGTCCAATTATTTGCGGATTCCATTGAAAATGAATGGATCCGCATAACGTTCCGTTTTTAATCGTAACGGATGCGGAACACCAAAACGGACATGTGAATGGACCCTTACTGTTTGTTCTTTTCCTTGTTTCTCTGTCCACCTCAGTAATATCACTGAGGTGGTCGCACATGCTCATTTCCATCCTGTAACTGCCACCAGCCAAATCTACTGTTAGAAGCTGTGACAGTTACAGCAGAGAGCTGCAGTAGAAAGGACGCAACCCTTCAGTACCCCTTAACTGTCAGACTTAAAGAGGACCTATCACTAGAATAAAACATCTAAACTAAGTATTCAGACATGGAGAGCGGCGCCCAGGGATCCCCCTGCACTTACTGTTATACCTGGGCGCCGCTCCGTTCTCCCGTTATAGCCTCCGGTATCTTCATACTTAGGCTCCACCCAGGGGAACCTGCCGCGGTCTCCTTCTCCCATGCTGTAGCGCTGGCCAATCGCAGCGCTCGGCTCATAGCCTGAGAGGCTTTTTTTCTCTCAGGCTATGAGCTGAGCGCTGCGATTTGCCAGCGCTACAACATGGAAGAATGAGACGCCGGCAGGTTCCCCTGGGTGGAGCCTAAGTATGAAGATACCGGAGGCTATAACGGGAGAACGGAGCGGCGCCCAGGTATAACAGTAAGTGCAGGGGGATCCCTGGGCGCCGCTCTCCATGTCTGTATAGTCAGTTTAGAGGTTTTATTCTAGTGAAAGGTCCTCTTTAACTAAATCTAGCAGAACACTTGGACCAATGAATGGTGAGATCTCTGGATCCATGTGAAGTACAGGGCTGGTTCTAGCTTTGTTAGAAATATATTGTCATGTACTATACTGTATATTGAATGATTTTCAGTTTTTAGATTAATTATGGCATAACCCCTTTAAGGTGTGTACATATCTGGGCAGTTTTCCAGGAGGGACCTAAAGGAAGGCATATTCTAAGGCCTGTTTTTAGCCTGTTCCAGTGCATTTGCAGTCCACCAAGAGGTATAAAGGGCAGTGGCGTAGCATGGGGGGGGAGGGGGGGGGGCGGGGGGGTCAAATTGCAGGGAGCGCCAGGCAGCAGGAATTTCAATGAGGGCCATGGGAGCCTATGGCTCCCGTCCCCTCCGTTATGCCTCATATGCTTCAGGCCACTCTGTCTGGCTCTAGCACAGTACTGTTTCACGGTAGGGTTGGGGGATGAGATTGAGAATATGGCCCACCCTGCCACATCCTGGCCCCAGACTTCAGGTCACACTGTGCATGTTCTGAATTCTGGGGGCTCACACCCATCTACTACATTATCTGTACTCAGAGAGTTATCACTGTTATCTGTGGTGTTACATAGGACTGCAGGTGACATCTACTACATTATCTGTACTCAGAGAGTTATCACTGTGTTATCTGTGGTGTTACATAGGACTGCAGGTGATATCTACTACATTATCTGTACTCAGAGAGTTATCACTGTTCTCTGTGGTGTTACATAGGACTGCAGGTGACATCTACTACATTATCTGTACTTAGAGAGTTATCACTGTGTTATCTGTGGTGTTACATAGGACTGCAGGTGATATCTACTACATTATCTGTAATCAGAGAGTTATCACTGTTATCTGTGGTGTTACATAGGACTGCAGGTGATATCTACTACATTATCTGTACTCAGAGAGTTATCACTGTTATCTGTGGTGTTACATAGGACTGCAGATGATATCTACTACATTATCTGTACTCAGAGAGTTATCACAGTTATCTGTGGTGTTACATAGGACTGTTCCGGCGGGTGAACAGCCTGTTGGTTCCGTCCTACTGCTAGTTCACGTGTGCCCCCGGACTGCCGCTCCGTCCCGACTGACTATAATGGGGGCGGGGGCAGAGTTCCGTCAGCAGCACGGCAGTGCACGCCGAGAGGCAGCCGGACTAAAAGTACTGCATGCCTCCGCCCGCCGCCCCCATTATAGTCAATGGGGACGGAGCGGCAGTCCGGGGGCACACGTGAACTAGCGGCAGGATGGATCCAACTGTGTATACCTGTCATGGTGTAGTAGTAGTAGTATCAGGAGGAGATGTGTGTACTGTACCTGTACTGTGTATACCTGTCATGGTGTAGTAGTAGTATCAGGAGGAGATGTGTGTACTGTACCTGTACTGTGTATACCTGTCATGGTGTAGTAGTAGTAGTATCAGGAGGAGATGTGTGTACTGTACCTGTACTGTGTATACCTGTCATGGTGTAGTAGTAGTGTGAGGAGGAGATGTGTGTACTGTACCTGTACTGTGTATACCTGTCATGGTGTAGTAATAGTGTGAGGAGGAGATGTGTGTACTGTACCTGTACTGTGTATACCTGTCATGGTGTAGTAGTAGTGCGAGGAGGAGATGTGTGTACTGTACCTGTACTGTGTATACCTGTCATGGTATAGTAGTAGTAGTGTGAGGAGGAGATGTGTGTACTGTACCTGTACTGTGTATACCTGTCACTGTGTAGTAGTAGTGTGAGGAGGAGATGTGTGTACTGTACCTGTACTGTGTATACCTGTCATGGTGTAGTAGTAGTAGTGTGAGGAGGAGATGTGTGTGCTATACCTGAACTGTGTATACCTGTCATGGTGTAGTAGTAGTATCAGGAGGAGATGTGTGTGCTGTACCTGTACTGTGTATACCTGTCATGGTGTAGTAGTAGTAGTATCAGGAGGAGATGTGTGTACTGTACCTGTACTGTGTATACCTGTCATGGTGTAGTAGTAGTATCAGGAGGAGATGTGTGTACTGTACCTGTACTGTGTATACCTGTCATGGTGTAGTAGTAGTATCAGGAGGAGATGTGTGTACTGTACCTGTACTGTATATACCTGTCATGGTGTAGTAGTAGTATCAGGAGGAGATGTGTGTGCTGTACCTGTACTGTGTATACCTGTCCTGGTGTAGTAGTAGTGTGAGGAGGAGATGTGTGTACTGTACCTGTACTGTGTATACCTGTCATGGTGTAGTAGTAGTATCAGGAGGAGATGTGTGTGCTGTACCTGTACTGTGTATACCTGTCATGGTGTAGTAGTAGTGTGAGGAGGAGATGTGTGTACTGTACCTGTACTGTGTATACCTGTCATGGTGTAGTAGTGTGAGGAGGAGATGTGTGTACTGTACCTGTACTGTGTATACCTGTCATGGTGTAGTAGTGTGGGGAGGAGATGTGTGTACTGTACCTGTGCTGTGTATACCTGTCATGGTGTAGTAGTAGTGTGAGGAGGAGATGTGTGTACTGTACCTGTACTGTGTATACCTGTCATGGTGTAGTAGTAGTAGTATCAGGAGGAGATGTGTGTACTGTACCTGTGCTGTGTATACCTGTCATGGTGTAGTAGTAGTGTGAGGAGGAGATGTGTGTACTGTACCTGTACTGTGTATACCTGTCATGGTGTAGTAGTAGTAGTATCAGGAGGAGATGTGTGTACTGTACCTGTGCTGTGTATACCTGTCATGGTGTAGTAGTAGTGTGAGGAGGAGATGTGTGTACTGTACCTGCACTGTGTATACCTGTCATGGTGTAGTAGTAGTGTGAGGAGGAGATGTGTGTACTGTACCTGTACTGTGTATACCTGTCATGGTGTAGTAGTAGTGTGAGGAGGAGATGTGTATACTGTACCTGTACTGTGTATACCTGTCATGGTGTAGTAGTGTGGGGAGGAGATGTGTGTACTGTACCTGTGCTGTGTATACCTGTCATGGTGTAGTAGTAGTGTGAGGAGGAGATGTGTGTACTGTACCTGTACTGTGTATACCTGTCATGGTGTAGTAGTAGTAGTAGTATCAGGAGGAGATGTGTGTACTGTACCTGTGCTGTGTATACCTGTCATGGTGTAGTAGTAGTATCAGGAGGAGATGTGTGTACTGTACCTGTGCTGTGTATACCTGTCATGGTGTAGTAGTAGTATCAGGAGGAGATGTGTGTACTGTACCTGTACTGTGTATACCTGTCATGGTGTAGTAGTAGTAGTAGTATCAGGAGGAGATGTGTGTACTGTACCTGTGCTGTGTATACCTGTCATGGTGTAGTAGTAGTATCAGGAGGAGATGTGTGTACTGTACCTGTACTGTGTATACCTGTCATGGTGTAGTAGTAGTATCAGGAGGAGATGTGTGTACTGTACCTGTACTGTGTATACCTGTCCTGGTGTAGTAGTAGTAGTAGTATCAGGAGGAGATGTGTGTACTGTACCTGTGCTGTGTATACCTGTCATGGTGTAGTAGTAGTATCAGGAGAAGATGTGTGTACTGTACCTGTACTGTGTATACCTGTCATGGTGCAGTAGTGGTATGAGGAGGAGATGTGTGTACTGTACCTGTGCTGTGTATACCTGTCCTGGTGTAGTAGTAGTAGTAGTATCAGGAGGAGATGTGTGTACTGTACCTGTACTGTGTATACCTGTCATGGTGTAGTTATAGTGTGAGGAGGAGATGTGTGTACTGTACCTGTACTGTGTATACCTGTCATGGTGCAGTAGTGGTATGAGGAGATGTAGTAGAAAGTGACGCAGTGGTGATGTGTGTTATATATGGTGGTAGAAGCCCATGCATGTCATGGTGCAGTGCTATACGAGGTTACGTGCACTCTGTGTATGTCATTTCCAGTGACTATAGTGACAGCGGATGCGGCACATGTGACAGTGTAGCAGTGCGTGCGCTGGGTGATGAGCATTGCTGCAGCCTACACAGTCTGAGTTTTTCAGGTGAATGCACAGAGATCTCACAGTATAAAAATAACCCAGGTGTATAAAATCATCTCACAAAAATAGCTGCTCTCCTTCCCCTCCTGTGCAGGCATCTATGAATAGAGAAGAGACAGCGAGGAGGGGATCGGAGCAGATCTGAACAAAGCCGCACAAATACAGAGGATAATGACTATAGGAGAGAGGGTGCCTGTCACAGGTTCTGCCATGATGCAGGTGCAGAGACAATTATAACACAGCAGCATCTGCTAGAACCGTCTCATCATCGTACGTAATAGAAAATGGTCACAATAGCATCAGAAAATACTATATCCAATACAGTTACCAATGCACTGCACCTTTTTCCCATGAAGCTTTAGTGGCATGCATGTGTGCTCCAATAACAGTGGCACCAGTCACGTGAACACAGGACAGTAACCCACAGGCTATAACACATACGCTGACCTACAGGCAAACTCCAAAATGAAGACCCCCTCTGATAGACACTTGTCCCTGTTACAGTCAAATTGGTCAACTGAGATTGTGAAAGTTTTTGGAACATGTATAGTTTTGATCAGCGATATTACTCCTGGTGTCACAGAGATAGGACAAAAGTAGCTGTGGCCTGTGTATACCTGTCATAGCGAAGTAGTAGTAGTAATGTGAGAAGGAGATGTGTACTGTAGCTGTGCTGTGTATACCTGTCATGGTGTAGTAGTAATGTCAGAAGGAGATGTGTGTACTGTTCCTGTACTGTGTATACCTGTCATGGTGTAGTAGTGTGAGGAGGAGATGTGTGTACTGTACCTGTACTGTGTATACCTGTCATGGTGTAGTAGTAATGTCAGAAGGAGATGTGTGTACTGTTCCTGTACTGTGTATACCTGTCATGGTGTAGTAGTAATGTGAGAAGGAGATGTGTGTACTGTACCTGTACTGTGTATACCTGTCATGGTGTAGTAGTAGTGTGAGGAGGATATGTGTGTACTGTACATGTACTGTGTATACCTGTCATGGTGTAGTAGTAGTAGTGTGAGGAGGAGATGTGTGTACTGTACCTGTACTGTGTATACCTGTCATGGTGTAGTAGTGTGAGGAGAAGATGTGTGTGCTGTACCTGTACTGTGTATACCTGTCATGGTGTAGTAATAGTGTGAGGAGGAGATGTGTGTACTGTACCTGTACTGTGTATACCTGTCATAGCGAAGTAGTAGTAGTAATGTGAGAAGGAGATGTGTACTGTAGCTGTGCTGTGTATACCTGTCATGGTGTAGTAGTAATGTGAGAAGGAGATGTGTGTACTGTTCCTGTACTGTGTATACCTGTCATGGTGTAGTAGTAATGTGAGAAGGAGATGTGTGTACTGTACCTGTACTGTGTATACCTGTCATGGTGTAGTAGTAGTGTGAGGAGGATATGTGTGTACTGTACATGTACTGTGTATACCTGTCATGCTGTAGTAGTAGTATCAAAAGGAGATGTGTGTACTGTACCTGTACTGTGTATACCTGTCATGGTGTAGTAGTAGTAGTATCAGGAGGAGATGTGTGTACTGTACCTGTACTGTGTAAACCTGTCATGGTGTAGTAGTGTGAGGAGGAGATGTGTGTGCTGTACCTGTACTGTGTATACCTGTCATGGTGTAGTAATAGTGTGAGGAGGAGATGTGTGTACTGTACCTGTACTGTGTATATCTGTCATGGTGTAGTAGTAGTAGTATCAGGAGGAGATGTGTGTACTGTACCTGTACTGTGTATACCTGTCATGGTGTAGTAGTAGTAGTGTGAGGAGGAGATGTGTGTACTGTACTTGTACTGTGTATACCTGTCATGGTGTAGTAGTAGTGTGAGGAGATGTGTGTACTGTACCTGTACTGTGTATACCTGTCATGGTGTAGTAGTAGTATCAGGAGGAGATGTGTGTACTGTACCTGTACTGTGTATACCTGTCATGGTGTAGTAGTAGTAGTGTGAGGAGGAGATGTGTGTGCTGTACCTGTACTGTTTATACCTGTCATGGTGTAGTAGTAGTATCAGGAGGAGATGTGTGTACTGTACCTGTACTGTGTATACCTGTCATGGTGTAGTAGTAGTAGTAGTGTGAGGAGGAGATGTGTGTGCTGTACCTGTACTGTGTATACCTGTCATGGTGTAGTAGTAGTATCAGGAGGAGATGTGTGTACTGTACCTGTACTGTGTATACCTGTCATGGTGTAGTAGTAGTTTCAGGAGGAGATGTGTGTACTGTACCCGTACTGTGTATACCTGTCATGGTGTAGTAATAGTGCGAGGAGGAGATGTGTGTACTGTACCTGTACTGTGTATACCTGTCATGGTGTAGTAGTGTGAGGAGGAGATGTGTGTACTGTTCCTGTACTGTGTATACCTGTCATGACGTAGTAGTAGTGTGAGGAGGAGATGTGTGTACTGTTCCTGTACTGTGTATACCTGTCATGGTGTAGTAGTAGTAGTGTGAGGAGAAGATGAGTATACTGTACCTGTACTGTGTATACCTGTCATGGTGTAGTAGTAGTATCAGGAGGAGATGTGTGTACTGTACCTGTACTGTGTATACCTGTCATGGTGTAGTAGTAGTGTGAGGAGGAGATGTGTGTACTGTACCTGTACTGTGTATACCTGTCATGGTGTAGTAGTAGTATCAGGAGGAGATGTGTGTACTGTTCCTGTACTGTGTATACCTGTCATGGTGTAGTAGTAGTGTGAGGAGGAGATGTGTGTACTGTACCTGTACTGTGTATACCTGTCATGGTGTAGTAGTAGTAGTATCAGGAGGAGATGTGTGTACTGTACCTGTACTGTGTAAACCTGTCATGGTGTAGTAGTGTGAGGAGGAGATGTGTGTGCTGTACCTGTACTGTGTATACCTGTCATGGTGTAGTAATAGTGCGAGGAGGAGATGTGTGTACTGTACCTGTACTGTGTATACCTGTCATGGTGTAGATGTAGTGTGAGGAGGAGATGTGTGTGCTGTACCTGTACTGTGTATACCTGTCATGGTGTAGTAGTAGTGTGAGGAGGAGATGTGTGTGCTGTACCTGTACTGTGTATACCTGTCATGGTGTAGTAGTAGTATCAGGAGGAGATGTGTGTACTGTACCTGTACTGTGTATACCTGTCATGGTGTAGTAGTAGTATCAGGAGGAGATGTGTGTACTGTACCCGTACTGTGTATAGCTGTCATGGTGTAGTAATAGTGCGAGGAGGAGATGTGTGTACTGTACCTGTACTGTGTATACCTGTCATGGTGTAGTAGTAGTAGTGTGAGGAGGAGATGTGTGTACTGTTCCTGTACTGTGTATACCTGTCATGGCGTAGTAGTAGTGTGAGGAGGAGATGTGTGTACTGTTCCTGTACTGTGTATACCTGTCATGGTGTAGTAGTAGTAGTGTGAGGAGAAGATGAGTATACTGTACCTGTACTGTGTATACCTGTCATGGTGTAGTAGTAGTATCAGGAGGAGATGTGTGTACTGTACCTGTACTGTGTATACCTGTCATGGTGTAGTAGTAGTGTGAGGAGGAGATGTGTGTACTGTACCTGTACTGTGTATACCTGTCATGGTGTAGTAGTAGTATCAGGAGGAGATGTGTGTACTGTACTGTGTATACCTGTCATGGTGTAGTAGTAGTGTGAGAAGGAGATGTGTGTGCTGTACCTGTACTGTGTATACCTGTCATGGTGTAGTAGTGTGAGGAGGAGATGTGTGTACTGTTCCTGTACTGTGTATACCTGTCATGGTGTAGTAGTAGTAGTGTGAGGAGGAGATGTGTGTACTGTACCTGTACTGTGTATACCTGTCATGGTGTAGTAGTAGTATCAGGAGGAGATGTGTGTACTCTACCTGTGCTGTGTATACCTGTCATGGTGTAGTAGTAGTGTGAGGAGGAGATGTGTGTACTGTACCTGTACTGTATATACCTGTCATGGTGTAGTATCAGGAGGAGATGTGTGTACTGTACCTGTACTGTGTATACCTGTCATGGTGTAGTAGTAGTAGTGTGAGGAGGAGATGTGTGTACTGTACATGTACTGTGTATACCTGTCATGGTGTAGTAGTATCAGGAGGAGATGTGTGTGCTGTACCTGTACTGTGTATACCTGTCATGGTGTAGTAGTAGTGTGAGGAGGAGATGTGTGTACTGTACCTGTACTGTGTATACCTGTCATGGTGTAGTAGTAGTATCAGGAGGAGATGTGTGTACTCTACCTGTGCTGTGTATACCTGTCATGGTGTAGTAGTAGTGTGAGAAGGAGATGTGTGTACTGTACCTGTACTGTGTATACCTGTCATGGTGTAGTAGTAGTGTGAGGAGGAGATGTGTGTACTGTACCTGTACTGTGTATACCTGTCATGGTGTAGTAGTAATGTGAGGAGGAGATGTGTGTGCTGTACCTGTACTGTGTATACCTGTCATGGTGTAGTAGTATCAGGAGGAGATGTGTGTACTGTACCTGTACTGTGTATACCTGTCATGGTGTAGTAGTAGTATCAGGAGGATATGTGTGTACTGTACCTGTACTGTGTATACCTGTCATGGTGTAGTAGTAATGTGAGGAGGAGATGTGTGTACTGTACCTGTGCTGTGTATACCTGTCATGGTGTAGTAGTAGTATCAGGAGGATATGTGTGTACTGTACCTGTACTGTGTATACCTGTCATGGTGTAGTAGTAATGTGAGGAGGAGATGTGTATACTGTACCTGTACTGTGTATACCTGTCCTGGTGTAGTAGTAGTATCAGGAGGAGATGTGTGTACTGTACCTGTACTGTGTATACCTGTCATGGTGTAGTAGTAGTAGTATCAGGAGGAGATGTGTGTACTGTACCTGTACTGTGTATACCTGTCATGGTGTAGTAGTAGTAGTATCAGGAGGAGATGTGTGTACTGTACCTGTACTGTGTATACCTGTCATGGTGTAGTAGTAGTAGTATCAGGAGGAGATGTGTGTACTGTACCTGTACTGTGTTTACCTGTCATGGTGTAGTAGTAGTAGGCAACCTACAAAAACCTCTTGTTTCTCATTAATAAACACCCACGGGTATGATACATCTACCGTATATACTCGAGTATAAGACGAGTTTTTTGGCACATATTTTTGTGCTCAAAAAGCCTCCTCGTCTTATACTCGAGTCTAGTCTAGCTCCGGTAATACAGGCAGTGCGGGGGGCGGCGGTCACTCACTGACGTCACGCGCCTGCGCTGCCTAGTGGGAGAAGGCGCGTGACGTCAGTGAGTGAGCGCCGCTCCCCGCACTGCCTGTATTACCGGAGCAAAGACAAAGTAAGATAACCACAGTTAAAGGTTATTAATTAGTTTAAATATACTGCTGTGAGCGCCGGGGAGGGGGATCTGTGGATGGCACTGTAGGGGGATCTGTGGATGGCACTGTAGGGGGATCTGTGGATGGGACTGTAGGGGGATCTGTGGATGGCACTGTAGGGGGATCTGTGGATGGCACTGTAGGGGGATCTGTGGATGGCACTGTAGGGGGATCTGTGGATGGCACTGTAGGGGGATCTGTGGATGGCAGTGCCATCCACAGATCCCCCTACAGTGCCATCCACAGATCCCCCCTCCCCTAAACAGTGCCATCATTGCACTGTTTAGGGGAGGGGGGATCTGTGGATGGCACTGTTTAGGGGGGAGATCTGTGGATGGCTCCCTGTATTTAATGCAGAGTGTGTGTGTATATAATGCACACTCTCTGCATTAAATACAGGGAGTCACCCTCTTGCAGATGTGTGTATATAATGTAGAGTGTGTGCATTATATACACATACACTCTGCATTATAGCTGCATTTCCCACCCTAGTCTTATACTCGAGTCAATAATTTTTCCCTTTTTTTTGGGGTAAAATTAGGGGCTCGGCTTATACTCGAGTATATACGGTATTTAAACTACCAAAAGAAAACCAATGGGATACTTGTGTAAAAATTCAGATAACCATCTTTATTAATCCATACAAAATATCATTAATGAATCCGCAGGCAGAAAAAAGGTACGATGGAAACTAGATACAGAGAGAGTACGGGGGTGCAACCACAAAAAGTGGTAGATGTCTGAAATTATATAAATCGTTTACATATAGGGGCCACTATATACCACATGCTTTTTACAGATAAATCCTATATTCCAAAAAGCAGATGATATACCAGTACTTCCACATCAAAGCACACTTAAAGTTATGTTTTCATAAAAAACAGCACTACACGCTCTCTAAACACAAACATTCAAGGGGGGGGGAAATAACCCGAAAGTGAATAGTACTAAACTACTAAGTAATAACAGACATATACTGTATAGCATATGGCTGTACTGCAGCGCTATAAATAGGAAATGGGGAAAATAACCCCAAAGTGAATAGTGCTCAAATAGCTAAACTACAACGTTGTGAAAGAGAGCACAAACGCATATGCTATGGACGGTTCCTATAGCATATGACATTACTGCAGTGCTGTAAATAGGAGCACAAACGCATATGCTATAGGACCTATAGGTAGTCCCATTTAATGAATAAATAACCTGGCATGTCCTAAAATCCAATAATGCATAATAGCAAGAAACATACCCTTAGACATACTACAATGTAGTGCCACCCTCGGCTGGAAAACACTGACGCGCGTTTCACCCCTCAAGGCTTCGTCAGGAGGTGATACTGAATAGAAAGAATGTGGCATATATACCAAAGAGGAGGAGACGTAAAGTCAAATCACCTGAGCAAACACTGTAAGTGGCGCGAATCCGCCATGATGTCCCGATCCATCGCTCAGCGCTTCCCCGCCACCAACTGCGCCTGCGCGCCCGGGTGGTGACGTAACGGAGCACGTCCCGATGGAGTGGAGCAGCGCATGAGTCGGATCGCGTCCGTGCGCCCACGTGATTCTCGTCTTAAAGGGGACATCATGATCCTTGCTAGGACCTCTAGTATAACAATACTAATAGAGGAGGCACTACCTATCATTGTTTATCTAATACCAGCATATGTTAGTATTCCATATACAATTATTAATTCATATACGGAACATCTTAAATCAAAACCATATCACATATACCAATCATGTTTATACACATAATTATCATAAATAATATAAAAACAATGAATAGACTATAATGAATCAAATTATGTATTAAATGTGTCCCACGTAATTATATTAAATAATTAAAATCAATAAATCCATAAGTGCTAAAGTTGACATAGTGCTAGACAATTCATAGGGCCAGATTTATCATTAGCTCAGGTCAGAATAATGAAGTGAAAAAGTCCCAAAAAAAGTTCCAAACGCTAAAACTGCGCACAAATTTGCGACTTTTTTCTGCTCTGCATTATGCTCGCCAGTTTTCTGAAAGTGGGGGCGTGTTTTCTTATGTAAATATAACTCTAGACAGATTTACTATTGGGACTATTTAAAAAGTCGCAAAAAAGTCGCAAAAAAGTCGCAATTTCACTCCAGCAAAGACCATGCTTATCTTATGAGACTTCTTAATAGAACATGCGACTTTTTCATAAAAACGTGCGACTTTTTCGTAAAGATTTTGTAAAGCTGCTTACTGACGGATAAACTGCTACCGTCAAACCACATTTATTACAGTCTTAAAGGGCCGATCATAAATCTGACTTGGCTAAAACTGACTTTAGCCATATGTGAAAGTGGAGTGAGCTGTCAGAGTAATGATAAATCTGGCCCATATGTGTTCACATAATGTATACATCGCATACATAATAATGTGAAAAAAACATTACATATGAATTTAATCGTGCAATTAAAATAATAAATACCCCCAAAAAAACACTTGCTAAAAAATGTATTTATAAAAATGAGACTGATGCAGTCGACCCACAGAAGTCTTGGAAAATACTGTATATTTTCCAGTATCAGGAGGAGATGTGTGTACTGTACCTATACTGTGTATACCTGTCATGGTGTAGTAGTAGTAGTAGTAGTAGTAGTAGTAGTAGTAGTAGTAGTAGTAGTATCAGGAGGAGATGTGTGTACTGTGCCTGTACTGTGTATACCTGTCATGGTGTAGTAGTAGTAGTAGTAGTAGTAGTATCAGGAGGAGATGTGTGTACTGTACCTGTACTGTGTATACCTGTCATGGTGTAGTAGTAGTGTGAGGAGGAGATGTGTGTACTGTACCTGTACTGTGTATACCTGTCATGGTGTAGTAGTAGTATCAGGAGGAGATGTGTGTACTGTACCTGTACTGTGTATACCTGTCATGGTGTAGTAGTAGTATCAGGAGGAGATGTGTGTACTGTACCTGTACTGTGTATACCTGTCATGGTGTAGTAGTAGTATCAGGAGGAGATGTGTGTACTGTACCTGTACTGTGTATTCATGTCATTGTGTAGTAGTAGTAGTGTGAGGAGGAAGTGTGTATTCTGTACCTGTGCTGTGTATACCTGTCTTGGTGTAATAGTAGTACAGTAGTGTGAGGAGGAGATGTGTGTGCTGTACCTGTACTGTGTATACCTGTCATGGTGTAGATGTAGTGTGAGGAGGAGATGTGTGTACTGTACCTGTACTGTGTATACCTGTCATGGTGTAGTAGTAGTGTGAGGAGGAGATGTGTGTACTGTACCTGTACTGTGTATACCTGTCATGGTGTAGTAGTAGTATCAGGAGGAGATGTGTGTACTGTACCTGTACTGTGTATACCTGTCATGGTGTAGTAGTGGTGTGAGGAGGAGATGTGTGTACTGTACCTGTACTGTGTATACCTGTCATGGTGTAGTAGTGGTGTGAGGAGGAGATGTGTGTACTGTACCTGTGCTGTGTATACCTGTCATGGTGTAGTAGTAGTATCAGGAGGAGATGTGTGTACTGTACTGTGTATACCTGTCATGGTGTAATAGTGTGAGGAGGAGATGTGTGTACTGTACCTGTACTGTGTATACCTGTCATGGTGTAGTAGTAGTATCAGGAGGAGATGTGTGTACTGTACCTGTACTGTGTATACCTGTCATGGTGTAGTAGTAGTGTGAGGAGGAGATGTGTGTGCTATACCTGTACTGTGTATACCTGTCATGGTGTAGTAGTAGTGTGAGGAGGAGAAGTGTGTACTGTTCCTGTGCTGTGTATACCTGTCATGGTGTAGTAGTAGTATCAGGAGGAGATGTGTGTACTGTTCCTGTGCTGTGTATACCTGTCATGGTGTAGTAGTAGTAATGTGAGGAGGAGATGTGTGTACTGTACCTGTATTGTGTATACCTGTCATGGTGTAGTAGTAGTAGTAGTAGTGTGAGGAGGACATGTGTATACTATACCTTTGCTTTGTGTACCTGTTATGGTCTAATGGTAGAAGTGTGAGAAGAAGAGGAAGAACTATTATATACTGATCAGTATTAACATTAACCAACTGCCTAGTATTGTGTAGGTTCCTCCTGTGTCACCAAAACAGCTCTTAGACATCGAGCCATTGACTTCTCAGGACTAACAGTGGCTCTGGTGTCTGATGTTGGGAGGAGATCCTTTGTTCTGTACGTTGTGAGGTGCAGCCTTTATGGTTTGGACCTGGTTCTCCAGCACATCGCACAGATAGCAATTGGATTGAGATTTGGGGAGTTTGGAGACAAGTCATCGCCTTGATCTCTTGATAATGTTCCTGAGCGATATTTGCACTGTGGCCGGAGCACTATCCTGCTGAAAGAGGCCACTTTCAGTAGGGAATCCATTACCACTGCCATGAGGGGGAGGTACATGGTCTATACAAAGTTTAGGTACTTGAGATAGTAGATGTCACATCCATATGAACACCAGGACCCATGGTTTCCAAGCATAACCTTGCCCAGGGCATCACACTTCCTTTGCCAACTTGCCTTCTTCCCTTAGTGCATCCTGGTATCATCCCCTCCCCTAGTAAGTGATGCTCACTTATCTTGCCAACCACCATGATGTAAAGGAAAATGTGAACCATGAGACCAGGCTGTCTTTTTCAATTGTTCCATGGTCCATTTCTGATGCTCACAGAATCTTAGTCTTAGTAATCATGTGCACTCTGACTGGTCTGTGGCTGGATAGCCCCATGCATAGCCGCCTGAGATGTATTGGGTGTACTGACATCTTTCTGTCATAGCCAAAATTTACTTTTACAGCAATTTGCTCTGCAGTAGCTCCTCTGTAGGACTGACCAGATGGACTAGCTTTCACTTTCCATGTACATCAATGAGTCTTGGGTGTTCTTGACCCTGTTATTAAGATCACCCCACAAGATCTACCATCTTGGAAATGCTCTGTCTGCATCATCTAAGCATCACAATTTGGCTCTTGTTGAAGTCACTCATATTCTTACCCCTGTCCATTTTTTCTGCTTCCAACACATCAACAAGTGCCACTTTCAGTGGCTTTTAATGTTACGACTGATCAGAGCAAATACAAGCTGAGGCAAAGTCTTTGGCCACATGGAATATAAAAACCCATCAAAGAAGCTATAAACAACCAGACTTGGAAGAAGGTGCCATAACAAGAGACTGCCATGGTCCCACGGATGGAGCAAAATTATCAAGCAGATGAAGTAAGGACTCCCCCAAGTGATGCATGAATGAGGAGTTGACGGAGGTTGGCTCAATTGCCAAGAATGATGGAACACCTTAAGGAAGGTAAAAGAAGAACCAAGCAAGGATGGACAAAATATAAAATCAACTCAAAAAGTTTGGTATCAGAGGGTGATGTGGAGGAAATAGGGTTTGGTAGGCCACAGTTCTCCAGTGGTTCTGAAGTGATAATATACTGTAAACCAGCCAGTAATGGAGTATAACTAGCACTAGGACTCCCTGCATCTCCTTGAATAGGGCTAGGGGATACAGATTGTCTTTACTGTGAAGGGAAGACATGGCGGGCACTGCAGACATCATGCTAATGCTCACAGGTCACATCACTCTGGTATAAAGTGTCATTAATAGGCTCTTTGCTGCATTGTGCTCGCTCCTCATTACCAGGAAAA
The DNA here is from genome assembly GCF_905171765.1 of Bufo bufo. Taxonomy (NCBI): domain Eukaryota; kingdom Metazoa; phylum Chordata; class Amphibia; order Anura; family Bufonidae; genus Bufo; species Bufo bufo. The sequence continues at coordinate 792,398,900 of NC_053389.1, read as the reverse complement.
TAATGCTAATTAGTCCAAACAAAACTGCTCGAGTTTAAGTCGCTCATTCGGTCTTTCTTGTATAATTGTTGGCCCTTTGAAGCTGTGCTGTAAAGTGACAATTTGCCATCTAATTGCTTAATTAGAATATCTAATGGTTGTTGTCTACTGGTTTAGTGCCTTTAGATTCACAAAATAAACAGAAGCCCTCTTAGGGCAGATCCATTCATAGTGGCCATTTCTGCCTTCAAAAATTCACATGTATTGCCCATCAGCTAAATGGTCCATCTACTGAAGTGTGGTGGTGCCATGGTCTACAGTGGCTCTAGGTAGGAGCTGTGTAGACTTGAGTTTGTTGGTAATGTTTGTGGCCGATAGTGCTGTTAAAGGAACAGGGTGACACATATACACTCATTTATATATAAGGAGGTCATTTAGGGGATTCATGAAGTTAAATGGGCCCCATATGTGCCTATGATTGGCAGAGAGAGCTTGGTAGTGCTATCTAAATGAATATGTCCCAGAAGCTTCGAGAACCATCATCTCATTAAAACGTGCATTTCCATATAACAGTAAAAAGCGGAATTGTACAGGTCCTATAAGATTTAATACCCTCAGATCAGTGCTAAAACTTTGCCCTTTGAGTCCAAAATGTCTTGTTAGGTTACACTTTCAGAAGTGTGTTATCACAAATACGGTATTCAAGAAAATAATAACATGGTTGACACCAGGGGTGTATGAGGGACCCACAGCGGTACCCAAATGGGATTCATCCCTTTCATCAAATTTTAACTTTCATTTGGGTCCCACTATGGGTTCCTCATACACCCCTAGTTCATTCCATCTTCCTTAGGATCGGTGTATCTTCTAGAGTGAAGTATTTTTACAGAACATACAATACGCTTTTAGGGAATTGATAGTTCAGTTACAAGTGAAATGGCACTTGGTACCACTTTTATCTCCACAATCAGGTATATTTCTGGCAAAGAAGTATGGTTGCGATGCAACATGGCCTCTTTCAGAGACAGCTGTAACATGTTTAGATGAAGAGCTTTCATGTTCTCAGCCCTTTCATTGTTTTGCATTTACAATATGGTGTCGAGTCATTTGAGGCGTTTCTCCTTTATCTTATACACACTAGTATAAATCTGTACCACACGAAGCTTTCAATCTACATAGATAGCTTTGCAGAATCCCCCATAGGTGGACCCATTGATTACAATGCTGAGTTTCATCCCTTCTCCTTCCCAATGTCCTTCACACCATCCTTGATTCCTCTTAGCGTTCACCTCTATTCTCCCTCCTCCTCCTTCTCCACATCCTGCTGCACCATATGATAGATTTCCCTTCCAACGATCTCTACATCCCCTCCATCTTCTTCTAAACCATTCTATGACCCTCTTCCCAACCCAATGCATCATGGGGACAACCGCCGCCTACAAACTGTGCCTCATCTCCCTGTCTTCACTTCTCGTCTCTGTCTTAGAAATTTCCTCCTCATCAATCTGCTTCCATCTTGGGTATCAGTGCCTTCCTTCCGCAGCCTCTCTCCAAATCTCATTAGAGCCTCCTTCATCCATCACCCTGTCAATAGCACCACCGCCCCTGACTCTGCTATTTCAATTTAACATCCTTGTTCAATACCACCGCACATAAACAGCACCTCCATATATAAATCTCTACACTGGTTGGTGAGGCACATGTGTGTTGGTCGGCAGATATGTCTTGTGCCATATGATACAGGACTATAATATATATGCAAATGTTTGTTAGATGCACCAGAGATGAGTTTGATATCCAGCACAACTCATTGTAAAACCACATGTCATTGTTAATTGACCTAACATTGCAGGTGCACTTACTGTTTTCTCTACTAATGTGCTCTCAATGAGTTCAATTCAGCTCTGCTACATCTGAATGTACAGTACACTATCTTGGGTTAGTGTGCATAGGGTGTGAAAACCGAGCGTGTCAGACAGAGGATGGATTGTGTGTGGCAGAGAAAGGACTAGGAAGGGACGGGTAATGCAGAGAAAACAGGGGGAGGAGGGAGGAGAGAGAAGGTCTTTACAGAAAGGAGTCTTTGAAGAGGTGTGAGTGGCACAGACGGGGGCACTGGCAGTATGTGACATAAGGTGGACTGTCAGGCAGTGATGCAGGACATGGGTGACCACCTAGACCGCTGATGTGGGGTAGCATTTATGAGACCAGTTATACAGTATGTGGTACCCACTGTGATAGGTAGATATGAGATAGATAGATAGATAGATAGATATATATGAGATAGATAGATAGATAGAAACCAGCAGCACTAGGCCAAAGGCCAAAGACTAACACTAGATGTAGCATGTATTTGGAGTGCTGCCTCTAATTTTGAATACATGATATCTAGATAGATAGATAGATAGATAGATAGATAGATACATGATAGATAGATAGATAGATAGATAGATAGATAGATAGATAGATAGATATGAGATAGATACTATATTATGGTCACGTGTAACACATGCTTTGCATCAGAATGTGGCACACACAATATTGTGTCAAGCCAAATGTAATGTAGGACTGTATACACCAGGAAATGTGTGAGATGACACATGGAAGTATGACATGGAGCTGGATGTTTCCAGAAATTGGTAATGCAAGACAGTAGATCTAAAGTACTGTGTGACCCAAGAGACCATGAAGTGAGGAGAGTACATGGTGGATAAGATTAGATAGATAGATAGATGATAGATAGATAGATAGATATGAGATAGATAGATATGAGATAGATAGATAGATAGATAGATAGATAGATAGATAGATAGATAGATAGATGATAGATAGATAGATAATAGATAGATAGATAGATAGATAGATAGATAGATAGATAGATAGATAGATAGATAGATGATAGATAGATATGAGATAGATAGATAGGAGATAGATAGATAGATAATAGATAGATAGATAGATAGATAGATAGATAGATAGATAGATAGATAGGAGATAGATAGATAGATAATAGATAGATAGATAGATAGATAGATAGATAGATAGATAGATAGATAGATAGATAGATAGATGATAGATAGATATGAGATAGATAGATAGGAGATAGATAGATAGATAATAGATAGATAGATAGATAGATAGATAGATAGGTATATGACATGTACAGTGTAGATAAGGCACTATGTGACATAGGTCGGTGTATCGTTTTATGCAACTCAAGGAAAAGTATATGTCAGTATGTGATTCCGTACATAGCAGTGTATAGTGTGTGTCATGTGACCGCACGGGGCACGTATAGATCTGATGGATAGCCGGCCACTCCTATCTATGTATTCATGAAGGTATGGACATTTATAAGATATGGAGAAATATTACAAAGTGTTCACTGTATATATCCTTCATACAGGCGTGCCTACACACCCGCGTGCTCACACGCCCAGTGACTGCCATTTCTCTTCTATTGTTCTCAAGAACCCCCACCCCCATGTTCCTGTAGGTACCAGCTGCAACTGGGCAGGGTGTTTGTGGTATCAGTCTGTGCAGTGTCTGCATTTTTATAGCCTATCCCACCCATCCATCCCAAATTATCTATCTACCCATCTATCTATCTATCTATCTATCTATCTATCTATCTATCTATCTATCTATCTAATATCTATCTATCTATCTATCTATCTATTATCTATCTATCTATCTATCTATCTAATATCTATCTATCTATCTATCTATCTATTATCTATCTATCTATCTATCTATCTATCTATCTATATCTATTTCGTATCTATCTATCTATCTATCTATTTCGTATCTATCTATTTCGTATCTGTCTATCTATCTATCTATCTATCTATCTATCATCTATCTATCTATCTATCTATCTATCTATCTATCCATCCATCCATCCATCCATCCATCCATCCATCCGGCAGTACCACAGAGCACTAAGCACATACACAGCATCCCTTCACCCCCTCCCTCACCCATTTTCTGTCCTTCTCATTGCTGCATTGTAAGATCCATTCAAGTCCCAGATGGGACTCCCCTGGGATTTCGTTTTCCATCTCTCCACCTTTCTCTGCACCTTCTTCTTCCTCCTCCTCTGCTAGCACAATGCAAAAAAAATAACCCTAGCAGCCTCCTTATTAACTCTTTCCTTCCCTCCACTTTTTTTTCTACATAAAAAAAAAAAAAAGAAAGATGGCGGTACTTACAGTCACCATGCTGAGGGAACGTAGGTTGGATCCTGTAGATTTACGGTTGCGTCTCTCTTGCCGTCTGGTTCCTTTTCTCAACGTTCTGGCGTCCGAGGTGCGCCTGCCCACCCCGCCGCTCCCTTGCCCCCTCCCAGCGGCCGTCACGAGATCGAGACAAGAAACCGGAACGTGAAAAAATAAAAAAATTAAAATTTAAAATTTAAAAAGAAATTCAAGCACTGTGAAAATGGTCCACCCAGCTTCGTAAAAAAGGGGGAGGGGGAATCCAAAAATATTTCAAAAATGGTAGAAAAAGATCCCAAAATAGATATATCTATAGATAGAAAAAATATGGTCTCGATCAGGCAGGGAAAAAAGTGCTGTGCAGTTGCAGGCCGTTCGGAGTGGGGTGGGGGGGTCTTTGTCTGGAATGAAAAGGAAGGGGGGGGCACAAGATTTTGGAGACAGGGATTGAGAGAAAGGGAAGAGGGAAGAGTCTGATGTTATTCGTCTTAATCCCAAAGTAGCGTCACCTTACTCTCCCTTCATGTGAGCGGTCTGATCCCCCTCTGCACATTTATATATGGCACTGCGGATGGTGCAGCTCTCTCCGTTATTGGCTGTGTGGTGGGAAGGGGGTGCGAGGAGAGGGAGGAGGGAGGTGGAGATGATGAATCTCTCCCTCCTCTCTTCTTGTGATTTTTTTTTTCCCTTTCTCCTCCTTTTCTTTGCTCCAGGCCCCCTGAGAAGAGGGACAGAGAGGAGGGGACGGTCACACCTGCCAAGCTGCCCCTCTACGTCTCCATCCATCAGCTTTATCATTCAATCCCCCCATCCCTTGTATCTGCCGCTGGTCGTCCTCTGGAAGTCACCCTAGTGTCAGTCATCCTCCTCTGCATCTTTCTTCTGTATAATACCTCCCATTTTCATACATCTCTCCCCATTTACTCCCTGCCTTCTGCCACTTGTAGCCCATATCTCTGGTCCTGTCTGATTCCCTGCTACAGCCTGTCGGAAGTGGAGTTGTGTAATGTGTGTGGCTGATGTAGCAGAGCTGAGGTGGCAGAGCTGGACTTGATGTGCATTGTACTGCAGTCCTAGGAGTTGTGACAAGTGAGTGTATGCATAAGAGGACCTTTCTGCAGCCCAAATACTATATATTTATATTATTAAATGACACTCTTACATCATCCCATGTACCCATTTCAGGGTACATTTCCTGTGGTCAGGAAATCAGGGCGGCTAATCTATCAAAGTTTTGGCTGTTTTGGTGAAACTTCGGTTTGTTTGTGGTGTGCAGAAGGACTGACATCTTCACAATTCTCCCCCAATATGTGATATGTGTAAGAGGAAGCTACAGATTAGTAAAGGTTGAGAATAGGAGGAAGCAACAGAAGAGGACAGAGGGAAGGAATGAAAGGGAAGAAGGAAGGGTAAGTAGAGAGGGAGGTAAGAATGAAAGAATAAAGGTAGGAGGGAGAGAAGGATGAGAAGAAGGAAAAAAGGAGACAATGAAAGGAGAGATGGAAGAGGAAGTAAAGAGTGGGGAAAGAAGACAAGGTAGGATGGAAGGAAGGAGAAGATGAGGGGATAAAGGATATAATGAAGGGAGAGTTGGAAGAGGAAGTGGAGAGGGAGGAAGAAGGAGAGGAAGATATAAAGGAGTTAATAAGGGGAAGGAATGAGGTGGGAAAGAAGGAAATAATAAAGGTAGGAGGGAAAGAAAGAATAGAGGAAGGAGTAAAGGAGATACTGAGGGGAATGATGGAACGGGAATTAAAGCGGTAAAAAGAAGGAAAGAATAAAGGTAGGAGGGAAGGAAGAAAGAAAAAGAGGAAAGAATAAAGGAGCTAATGAAGGGAGAGATGGAAAGGGAAGTAAAGAGATGGGAAGAAGGGGGAAATAATGCTAGGAGGGAACGAAAAGAGAAAGGAATACAGGAGATAAGGAAGAGAAAGATGGAAGGGGAAGTAAAGAGGAGGAGAAAAAGGAAAGAATGAAGGTAGGAGGAAAAGAAAAGAGAAAAGAACACAGGAGATACGGAAGGGAGAGATGAAAGAGAAAGTAAAGGAAGGAAAATAAGGAAAGAAAGAATGAAGGTAGGAGGGAAGGAAGGGAGGAAGGAATAAAGGAGGTAATGAAGGGAGAGATGGAAAGTGAAGTAAAGAAAGGGGAAGAAGGAAAGAATAAATGTAGGAGGAAAAAAAGAAGGCAGAAGGAAGAAAATAGGTGAAAGTAATAGAGGAAAGGGTGAATTATGCAAGTAAGGAAGGAAATAAATACATAGGAAGGGAATGAAGGAAGGAAAGACTGAAGGAAATAATGAAAGGAAGAAAGAAAGAGGAGTAAAAGGAAGGAAAGAAAAAAAAAAACAAGAAAGCATACAATGGGAAAGAAAGAAAGACATAAAAGGAAGGGCAGAAAATAAGGGAAGAAGGAAGCAATAAAGGAATGAGTGAAGAGAGAGTATAGAGTGGAGTACAGAAGGAAAGAAATAATCACGTAGGGAAGGAGCAGAAAGTGTGAATGTGAAAATAGGACTAGGAAAGAAAAAGAAAATGAGTAGAAAGTTGGTAGGAGGAAAGACGGACAGGAGGCCCATAGTCTAAAGCGTGCTCCAGCAGTTTATCTGGGTGGGGGTGGGGGGTTGCCCTATAAGAAGAGATGTGCTGAGATTGTCTCTCTGCATTGTATAAGAGACAATAGAGGCCCATACAGTGCGGGAAGGGAAGGGGGGGGGGGGGGTAGTCTCTTCACATTCCAGCTGTGATGTCCCTGTGTCCAGCACCTGCCACGTCTCCTCTATTACTCCTCTCAGCAGCCGTGGGGTGAACCTTTACTCTGACCTCTGATAAAGGACCATGTATATCCAGAATACCTTCATCCTCTACTGAGCACCACATCTGTGGGACACCCGAAGGGAAGGAACTAGAGGATAGACCTGCTGCTGAAAATGTCTGCTGAGAGTTGTAGTATAACAGCTGGAGACCCAAGGGTTGCTATACTGTATAACGTCAGCGCATTATATCTGCACTTCTTCTCCACTGTCCATGGTACTGAACATGGAGTCCCAGGACTGTGCCCGGAGAGTCACATAGCCCGCCCTGTAGTATGTGCTACCATGTGCAGAAGACCATGCTTCATCTTCCTGTAATATTCTCAGAATCTATCCTTAACTCCTTCAGGACACCGACAGTTTTCAGCTTAGGCTTCGTTCACATCACCCTTCAGCCTTTCCGTTCTCCTGCTCCGTTTAGGAGAAGGCACATAACTGAGCAGAACGGAGCCTACGGACCCCCATAGACTATAATGGGGTCCGTTAGGGTTTCTGCTCAGAAGATGATTTTGGAGCAGAGACAAAAGTTGTGCATGCAGGACTTTTGTCTCGCTTCAAAATCATCTTCTGAGTGGAAACCTAATGGACCCCATTATAGTCTATGGCAGTGATGGGCAAACTACGGCCCACGGGCCATATACGGCCCAGTGGACCTTATTAGGCTACTTTCACAGGATCTGCACAGACGGATCCGTCCAGATAATACAACCGCATGCATTCGTTCAGAACGGATCTGTTTGTATTATCTCTAACATAGCCAAGACGGATCAGTTTTCTATTGTGCCACATTGTGTCATAGAAATCGGATCCGTCCCCATTGACTTACATTGTGTGTCAGAACGAATCCGTTTGGCTCAGTTTCGTTTACTGCAATTAGCATTTTGGTGTCCGCCTCCAAAGCGGAATGGAGACGAAACGGAGGCAAACTGATGCATTCTGAGCGGATCCTTTTCCATTCAGAATGGAACAGTTCTGAACTGATCTGTTTTGGACCGCTTGTGAGAGCCCTGAACGGATCTCACAAACGGAAAGCCAAAACGCCAGTGTAAAAGTGGCCTTATCCGGCCCGCAGAGCTGCTCATGCGACTGCGATGGGAAGTGACGGAGCCACGGTGGAGTTCAGGCGGCGATTGAGGATTGCGGCTTCCGGATTCCATGCTTCCTCCTAGGGCCGTTTCTACAGCCAGGCGAGGAGGAAAAAGACACCCCAAAACACATTGCCCTACTTCTCCTGAGTACGGCGATACCACATGTGTAACACTTTTTTGCAGCCTAGGTGGGCAAAGGGGCCCAAATTCCAAAGAGTATCTTTACGATTTCACAGGGCATTTTTTATGCATTTGGATTCCCCATTTTTTACGCATTTGGATTGAACTACTTCTCACGCTTTAGGTCCCCTAAAATGCCAGGGCAGTATAAATACCCCACAAGTGACCCCATTTTGGAAAGAAGATACCCCAAGGTATTCCGTGAGGGGTATGGTGAGTTCATGTAAAATTTTATTTTTTGTCACAATGTAGTGGAATATGAGACTTTGTAAGAAAAAAAAAAAAATAATAATATCATTTTCCGCTAACTTGTGACAAAAAATAAAAACTTCCATGAACTCACTATGCCCATTAGCGAATATCTTAGGGTGTCTACTTTCCGAAATGGGGTCATTTGTGGGGTGTTTCTACTGTCTGGGCATTGTAGAACCTCAGGAAACATGACAGGTGCTCAGAAAGTCAGAGCTGCTTCTAAATGCGGAAATTCACATTTTTGTACCATAGTTTGTAAACGCTATAACTTTTGCGCAAACCAATAAGTATACACTTATTGCATTTTTTTTAATCAAAGACATGTAGAACAATAAATTTAGAGAAAAATTTATATAGAAATGTAGTTTTGTTTGAAAAATTTTACAACAGAAAGTGAAAAATGTCATTTTTTTGCAAAGATTTTGGTCAATTTCGATTAATAACAAAAAAAGTAAAAATGTCAGCAGCAATAAAATACCACCAAATGAAAGCTCTATTAGTGAGAAGAAAAGGAGGTAAAATTCATTTGGGTGGTAAGTTGTATGACCGAGCAATAAACCGTGAAAGTAGTGTAGTGCAGAATTGTAAAAAGGGGGAGCTGAGGTGGTTAAAAAATCCAATATTTATCCAAAAATTTTGAAAAATTCTAAATTTTCTAAATGTTTATTTCTGTGCTTTTAAGACAGATAGTGATATTAATCAACATTGTTTACTTTATATTGTTATCATTTTGTAAATGTCATTTTATTTTTTAGGATGTTAGAAGGCTTAGAATTTTAGAAGCAATACTAGCAGAAGGACCCGTTTTTTGCGTTCCGTATACGGTCCGTATACAGAACCATTCATTTCAATGGTTCCGCAAAAAAAACGGTGTGTACTCCGTATGCATTCCGTTTCCGTATTTCCATTTTTCCGTTCCGTTTTAACATAGAACATGTCCTATTATTGCTTGCAAATCACGTTCCGTGGCTCCATTCAAGTCAATGGGTCCGCAAAAAAACGGAACACATACGGAAATGCATCCGTATGTCTTCCGTTTACGTTCCGTTTTTTGCTGAACCATCTATTGAAAATGTTATGCCCAACCCAATATTATCTATGTAATTACTGTATACTGTATATGCCATACGGAAAAACGGAACGTAAAAACGAAACAGAAACGGAAACACAATGGAAACAAAAAACGGAACAACGGATCCGTGAAAAACGGACTGCAAAACACTGAAAAAGCCATACGGTCGTGTGCAATAGGCCTAACAGTGAACTCCACAGTCCCCCACCCCTTAACACTAGTGGAGTGCCCCGTCACTTTAAAGTGGGACCTCCACAGCAGCCTATCTCCTTAACTTTGACCTTCACAGCAGCCCACCCCTTTAACAGTAAGTTTCACAGCACTCCACTCCCTTGACAGTGACCTCCTCAGGGGCCCGCCCCCTTAAAAGTGACCTCCACAGCAGTTGCCCCTTTAACAGTGACCTCCACAGCGGCCTGCCCCCTTAACAGTAAAAATAATATAACAAAAACAAAGACAGGTGCACTCTGCGGTCTTACTAAGCCTCGTACTGGTGTAAAATCGAGAATTAGCCAACATATCCTGCTTGGAAGACATGTCTGAGCCCGAGCACCGCGCCAAGGTTTCTCAAGTAGCTCGGGTCCTAACGCTAAACCTACCTGGGCCGTATAGGCAATACCAGGAGGCAGTCGCCAAATTACAGGAGCGCAAGGTCCGACTCAAAGCAATCTCCCAGTAACCTCCAGCATGTGACCATGCATACAATGGGAGGAGGCAGAGAGCTCTGAGCCCCACCCAAGACTGGCTGATATAGCCCGGGCCTCACATGGGCACCAGAATGCTGCCTGTGGATGGAAATAAAGGCAGAGCTCAGAGCTCTCTGCCTCCTCCCATTGTATGCATGGTCGCATGCTGGAGGTTACTGGGAGATTGCTATGAGTCGGACCTTGCGCTCCTGTAATTCACCCACTGGCTCCTGGTATTGCCCATACGGCCCAGGTAGGTTTAGCGTTAGGACCCGAGCTACTTGAGAAACCTTGGCGCGGTGCTCGTGCTCAGACTGTTTTGAGGCCTACTTTGGTGATTTATACAGCACTGGCCAACAATTGTAGAGGCTCCGAGGTTAAATAAAAAAAGAAAGTCCCAAGAAGTGACTCCATTTTGGAAACCACACCCCTCACAAATATTACAAAGGAGTGCAGTAAGCATTTTGACCCCCAGGGTGTTTTGTAAAAATTAATGCACAGCAGATGGTGCAAAGTGAAAATGGCAATTTTTACACAGATATGCCATTTCACTGACCAGTATGTTGTGCTGACCGTGTGCCAGTGTAAAAAGCAAGCATTCTTATTATTATCATGCTGTGTTTCCTGGTTTTCAAAACATCCTACATGTGGCCCCAATCTTTTGCCTGAACATATGAGAGGGTTGTAGTTGTGTGCTGACAACTGCAGAGGCTCTGGGATTAAATAATAAATGGAACCCCTAAAAAGTTACCCTATATCGATAACTACATCCCTCAAGGTATTATAGGGTGGAGTGAGCATTTTGACACCACAGGTACCGTATATGCAGCGGACCATGAAAAATGAAAACTGGAAATGTATTCACAGATATGTAATTTCAGTGCCCAATATGTTGTGCCCAGCTTGTGCCATCTGAGACTTACACCACACATAGGCGAGATCTATCGGGCACAGGAATGCTGTAAATAAGGATGTAAACTGCTGTATGGGCACAAGGCAAGGTTTAGAAGGGAAGGAGCGCTATTTGTTTTTTGGAGCGCGGATGTTGCTGGAATGGTTTTCGGGCACTATGTCATATTGGCAGAGCCCCTGAGGTTCCTGTACAGTGGAAACCTACAATAAGTTACCCTATGCTGGAAACTACACCCCTCAAGTTATTTATCAAGGGATGGATTGAGCATTTTGACACCACAGGTGTTCTGCAGAAAGGAATGCTGGGCATCAAGTTTTCCACAGATACGACATTTCGTTCCCTATATGTTGTGCCCAGTTTATGTCATCTGAGTTCTACTGGGTATGGCAATGCCATAAATGTGGATGTAAACTGCTGTTTGGATAGACTGAAGGGTTCAGAAGGAAAAGACCACCTTTTGGTATTTGCAGTGCATATTTTGATGGATTGGTTTAGGGTACCGCTGCATGGTGACACTGGTTGGGGCCAGGATCTCAGGGGCATTGCAGTATAGCGGTGATCTCATAGAAATTAACAGGGTCACAGCGCAATCTGCACTTGTGCCATGACTACAACCCATGCATCACAAAAAATCCAGCAGATTTTGGTTGATTGGATTTTTTGTGACACACAGGTCGCAGTTGAGGAACTCATGCGACTTACGCTGTGACCCCATTAATTTCTTTGGGATCACCACTACATTGCAATACCCCTACGATCCTGGCTACGACCAGTGTCACTGTGTAGCCATACCCTTACAGGCGCCATGTTGTTTCAGGCAGCCTCCTAGATACCAGTACCGCTATTTTCTGACAACTATACATTTTTATTTTTCTCTTGATGGCACTGTATGACAGCGTATTTTTTTGTGGGATGAGTTGCTGTCGTTCTATGTTGGAGTACATACAACTTTTTGATTGCTTATTATTTAGCATTTTGGAAAGCAGGAGAAAGAAAAGGCATTGCTTTTTGGGTTTTGGTGTTGTGACGTACACAGTGCGGGAAAAATGACATTAACTTTATTCTGCTGGTCCGTACGATTACACAGATTTTATATAGCTTTTTTTAAGATTTTTCTACTTTTGCACAAAGCATTTAAAACAAATCATGTTTTTGTGTCCCCATTTTCTGAGAGGCATATTTATTTATTTTTTGGTGATGGTCTTGTGTAATGGCCCGTTTTTTGCCAAATGAGTTTACAATTTCATTGGTAGGATTTTGGGGTGCATTAGATTTTTTGATTACTTTTTTTGCAAGGCAAGGTGACCAAAAAATGGGCTGCCATTGTTTTTATTTATTCTTTTTTATGTCATTCATCTGACAATGTAGATCATGTAATATTGTTATAGAGCAGGTTGATATGAACCTATCGATACCAAGTATGCAATTTTTTCAATTTTTTAAAGGTTTTACACATTAAAAGCTTTTTTTGAAAAAAAGGCATATTTGTCACCAGGTGTGTCACCATTTTCTGACAGACATATTTTTTAAAAAATCTTTCTGCCGATGGTCTTGTGTGATGCCTCATTTTTTGCTGGATTAGGTGACGTTTCAATTGGTACCATTTTGGATCATAGATTCTTGTACATCGGAGCAGTATTATAGTAGTTATATTCCTGTACATAGGAGGCAGTATTATAGTAGTTATATTCTTGTACATAGGAGGCAGTATTATAGTAGTATATTCTTGTACATAGGAGCAGTATTATAGTAGTTATATTCTTGTACATAGGAGCAGTATTATAGTAGTTATATTCCTGTACATAGGAGGCAGTATTATAGTAGTTATATTCTTGTACATAGGAGCAGTATTATAGTAGTTATATTCTTGTACATAGGATCAGTATTATAGTAGTTATATTCCTGTACATAGGAGCAGTATTATAGTAGTTATTCTTGTACATAGGATCAGTATTATAGTAGTTATATTCCTTTACATAGGAGGCAGTATTATAGTAGTTATATTCTTGTACATAGGAGGCAGTATTATAGTAGTTATATTCTTGTACATAGGAGGCAGTATTATAGTAGTTATATTTCTGTACATAGGAGGCAGTATTATAGTAGATATATTCTTGTACATAGGAGGCAGTATTATAGTAGTTATATTCCTGTACGTAGGAGCAGTATTATAGTAGTTATATTCTTGTACATAGGAGCAGTATTATAGTAGTTATATTCTTGTACATAGGAGGCAGTATTATAGTAGTTATATTCTTGTACATAGGAGGCAGTATTATAGTAGTTATATTCTTGTACATAGGAGGCAGTATTATAGTAGTTATATTCTTGTACATAGGAGGCAGTATTATAGTAGTTATATTCTTGTACATAGGAGGCAGTATTATAGTAGTTATATTCTTGTACATAGGAGGCAGTATTATAGTAGTCATATTCCTGTACGTAGGAGCAGTATTATAGTAGTTATATTCTTGTACATAGGAGCAGTATTATAGTAGTTATATTCTTGTACATAGGAGCAGTATTATAGTAGTTATTTTCTTGTACATAGGGGCAGTATTATAGTAGTTATATTCTTGTACATAGGAGGCAGTATTATAGTAGTTATATTCTTGTACATAGGAGGCAGTATTATAGTAGTTATATTCCTGTACGTAGGAGCAGTATTATAGTAGTTATATTCTTGTACATAGGGGCAGTATTATAGTAGTTATTTTCTTGTACATAGGAGCAGTATTATAGTAGTTATATTCTTGTGCATAGGAGGCAGTATTATAGTACTTATATTCCTGTACATAGGAGCAGTATTATAGAAGTTATATATTTGTACATAGGAAGCAGAATTATAGTAGTTATATTCTTGTACATAGGAGGCAGTATTATAGTAGATATATTCTTGTACATAGGAGGCAGTATTATAGTAGTTATATTCCTGTACGTCAGGAGCAGTATTATAGTAGTTATATTCTTGTACATAGGAGGCAGTATTATAGTAGTTATATTCGTGTACATAGGAGGCAGTATTATAGTAGTTATATTCTTGTACATAGGAGGCAGTATTATAGTAGTTATATTCTTGTACATAGGAGGCAGTATTATAGTAGTTATATTCTTGTACATAGGAGGCAGTATTATAGTAGTTATATTCTTGTACATAGGAGGCAGTATTATAGTAGTTATATTCTTGTACATAGGAGGCAGTATTATAGTAGTCATATTCCTGTACGTAGGAGCAGTATTATAGTAGTTATATTCTTGTACATAGGAGGCAGTATTATAGTAGTTATATTCTTGTACATAGGAGGCAGTATTATAGTAGTTATATTTCTTGACAATTTTCTTTTTATTGAAAAGTAGCAAAAAGTTGTTACATCAGTGACCTTGCATCATAGTAATAAGGCAAAAAGAATGTACCTTTGCTAAACCAGGGTGGATAGGCACATCCCCCAAACAGGTTTAAGCAGTATTAATAATGCAATTAAACAGACCAGAGATATAGCATGAGGCAAAGATAATATAGTATAACATCCATATAATAGGCACTAGTGGATCATTGTGGGGGCACGCCTTGGACATACATTAGTGTGTACTTGTGTCGGTCACATGGTTTACAGGGACGATTTATCTAATTGGTGAACAGCAAGGCAACGGCCTCACAAAAAACATTCATAACCGTAACGTAAATCTCTAAGCACATCTTGTAGAAGTATAAGGCAATCTGGTGTTGGAGGTAAAGTGAAGTAGTTCAGATCGTAAGGGTCAGATGACCTTTATTGAGTAACTGATGTTTGTGACAAGCGATAACGTAACCAAGGGTTCCACATTTTAGCATGCTTCTCATGAGATCTATTCTCCCAGCTGGCTAGTTCCTCCAGGCGCTGTATATGATCTACCTTATTCATCCAATGGGTTAAAGTGGGGGGGTCTGCGCTCAGCCACCTTTGTGGAATGATCAACCTTGCCGCTTGAATCAGTTGAGTGGCTAAGCTATTCTTAGAAGGGGAAAGATCTTCTGTGGGTAACCATAGAAGGACCAACTCAGGAGACAAAGTTATCCTCTTGTGTGTAATAGAGTTAATGGCCTTAGATACCGTCGCCCAAAACGGCTGTATCAGCGGACAGGACCAAAAGATATGTGAAAGTGTACCCACACCATCTTTACATCTCCAGCATTGATCACTGGGGCTCAAACCCCTGAGGAACAACTGTTTCGGTGTCATATACCATTGGGTGAGTACTTTAAAAGAGTGCTCTTGTACCTTGACGCACCTGGAGAAGCCGTGTGAGTGTGCATATAATCTAAGAACCTCCGTCTCAGTGAAGGACCTATTTAATTCTGACTCCCAGGTTTTCAGAAACAGAGGAGTGTCATTAGCTCTGGGTACGTTTAGGCCTAAATAGAATAGGGAGATCAATCTACTGTGTGGCGAGCTGGAGGACAGGATTTTCTCGAACCATGTTTGATCCTGTTTATGGATCTGTTTATCTATTAGAGTCTTACTAACTGCCTTAAAGTCAGCCAAGCTCAGAAAGTTAGAGGACTGCATGGCTAGGTGAAAGGGATGGTCAGCTGGTAGACTGCCTAGAGCAGCATCCAAAAACTCTTTGATAGTGAACTCCCTCAGGGAACTCCACGCTGGGGAAGTGCTTGCTAATGTAGGTCTTGCTGCAAAGGGGGCTAAGTCTGCTGGCATAACTAGTGAGGGGGCGCCTAACAAGCCGCGATCTTTGTTAAGTTGCTTAATCACCATACTTGTGCCTTTAAGTAGTGTATGGTTATGCAGAGATGTGGTAGTCAGACCCCACAATGCTGCTCTTTGTGGTTGAGAGAGTTGGAGTAACTCCAAGGCACCACCCAACGTTGAGCAGTTAGAAGCATGTAATTGCATCCAGCGTCTAAGGTGGATTGCCCTATAGTATAACTGAACATCCGGCAGTGCAAACCCACCCTGAGTCTTCCTCAGAATCAGTCTACTGTAAGCTATCCTGGCTCCCCTCCCCCCCCACAGATATGTAGAAAATAATCTCCGGATCTGCGTGAAAAAGGAGGAGGGAAGGAAGACAGGCAGCATCTGCATGACATATAATATCTTAGGTAACACAAAGGCCTTCAGCAGATTCTTTCTCCCCATCCAGGAGGTGTAGGGGATGCGGAGAGATCCTAATAATCTTTGTATATCGGACAAAAGGGGGGTATAATTCAGCTGGAAAATGTTCTCCAGTTTAGACGGGATATTAATTCCCAGGTAAGTGATGTGAGAAGTCTGCCAAATAAAGGGTGTTGTAGCTTTGAGGGAAGATACACTTTTTGATGGGGCTGTAATATTCATAACCTCCGACTTAGTGTAATTTACCTTGTAATTAGAGACCGCACCGAACAGTTCAAATAAGGAGAGGAGATGCGGGAAGGCCTCGACCGGGTTGGACACCATCACCAAGAGGTCGTCTGCATAGGCGACGTTAATATATTCAATTGTGTCTTTCTTGGCCCTAACCCCTCTTATACCAGGGTGGTCTCTAATGGCTTGGAGAAGGGTCTCCATCACTAAAATATATAGCGCAGGAGATAATGGACAACCTTGCCGGGTGCCATTATAGATGGGAAAGGAAGGTGAAAGAGTGCCGTTTACTCTAATTTTAGCACTCGGATTGGTGTAGAGAGTCATAATGGCTTTCTGAAATTGATCAGGGATACCAAACCTCTGCAATGTTCTCTCCATGAAGCTCCATTTAACCCGGTCGAAGGCCTTCTCCGCATCTACACTTAAAAGGATTAGTGGAGTACTATGCTTCTTAGCCCACTGGATTGCCGTGACGACTCTGCAGGAGTTATGGTTCCCCTCCCTTCCTGGTACAAAACCAGCTTGGTCAGGGTGGATCAGTTTGGGAAGGAAGGAACTAAGCCTGGTAGCCAAGATTTTGGCCCAAACCTTTACGTCGACGTTCAGAAGAGATATGGGCCTGTAACTCCCGCAGAGCGTGTGGTCTTTCCCAGGTTTAGGCAGTATGGTCACATTAGCTTCTAAAGATTGAGCAGGAAGATGCCCACCTGTAAGGAGAGAGTTGCACCAATTCGTGAGATGAGGACATAAAATATCCGCAAATTTCTTGTAATATCCTACCGGAATTCCGTCCGGTCCTGGGCATTTTCCCAAGGGCATTGACCTCAGCACTTTCCCTACCTCTTCCTCTGTTACCGGAGCAATCAGTGAGGACCCCTCTTCTCTACTAAGTTGAGGCAAATTTAAGTTAGACAGAAAATCCTCCATCATAGAATTTGCTATTGGGTCTGGGCTAATAGAGCTTTTATCTAACCCATAGAGCTCCTGATAGAAATTTTTAAATTCCTTTGCTATGTCTACAGTTCTATGTAGTAATTTGCCATCCGAAGCTTTTATGCTGGGGATAAACATAGAATCTTTCCGTTGTTTTATAAGCGAAGACATCAGCTTCGAACCTCTGTCCCCATGAGAAAAAAACCGAAACTGCGCATATTGATACGCTTTGGCGTGGCAAATGTTTAGATGGTCCTTCAGTTTCGTTCTCAGGAGGAGGAGTTCTTGCTGTATTTTCAGAGCTTTAGACCTCTTATGAGTGGCTTCAAGATCTGAAATCTGCTTGAGTAAGGAATGGAGTGTTTGCTGTCTCTCCCTTTTAATTTTACACCCCAGGGCTATAAATTCTCCTCTCATGACAGATTTATGCGCCTCCCACACTATAGTCTGGGAAACCTCTGGAGTTAGGTTTTCTGCAAAATACCATGACAGCTTCTTTGATAAGGCCTCTACTGCCTCCCTTCTATCTAGTAAGGTTTCATTCAGTCTCCACTGCCTGCACTGGGAGGGTAGACTGGCAATATGTATAACCATCGATACAGGGGCATGATCAGAAATAGTGATAGGGTCGATCACCGTCTGTTCCACCATGTCTATGCAGGAATTTGATATCAGAAGATAATCTAGTCTTTTGTAGACATTATGTGCAGCAGAGTAAAAGGTGTAATCCCTGTCTGTGGGATGCGTCAGACGCCAGGCATCAGTTAAGTTAGCATCAGCAATGTGAGCATTAATGCAGCCCAAGGTCCTCTGTGTTTGCTGAGTGGATCCGTCCGAGGTATCAATACTGGGGTTCAGAGCCACATTAAGGTCTCCGCCTACAATACAGATCCCCTCAGCAAAAGCCTTAAGTACCTGCATTGTCTTAGAGATCCATTCTTTCTGACCTCTGTTGGGACTATATAAACTCGCTAAGGTTACCGTTTGGGTGCCTATTAGCCCTTTCACCAAGATGAATCTACCTTCAGCATCTGTCTGGGTGGCTGTCATCTTAAAAGGTATACGTTTTGCTATGGCAATACCAACCCCTCTTTTGGCTTTGTCAAAAGTGCTCAGGAACCAATTATTAAAGTATCCCTTCTGCAGCGTGGGGACATTCGTGGTTCTGAAGTGCAGCTCTTGAAAAAAGCATATGTCTGTGCGGTACTTCCGTAGCAAACGAATGACTTGTGATCTTTTTTGCGGAGTATTGAACCCCCTTACGTTAAAGGATGTACATTTAATCAGCGACATCTTTTATGTGTGCATAACCCTCCTACAGCAGCCCAATATATTGTGCACAAGAGATTGAAAACTGTACATAACTGAGTATAACTGAACCCGGCCATTATTCCTTACAGAACTTAGGAACATGGCCACATAACAGAACTTGGAGTGGGTACATCTGACAACTCCTAACAAGGAGCATACAGTCAGTATGCCGTCCACCCAGCTAATGCGCTGACACCAGGACTGCGCTAGTTTACCCCTGATGTAAGATATATGGGGGGGACCTACAGATCTTGTACAGAACATAGGTAACCAGCAGATCCAGCTAACCTGGTGCAGTACAATTAAGAATCTGGATGACATAACTCATCATACGAGCTTGTATACATTTTGACCACATATATGGGGACATGTATAACCGGAGCGAGACAGGAGCGTGACCGGAGCATATATATCAGGTTAACACACACAACCTCATCCTGTCAGCAAATATACAGAACATAGTAATACTTGCAGGACTGATAAAACAGATATATATATTCGCCTCAGCTCAATATATTACTCACGGCATAAACAAGTGTGAATTTAAGGCAAGCACTTAAGTCACAATATTCATGTGTCCCTGGATCTAGGGCCAATCTTCCTTCTTGGCATTGCTTTGGACCATCTCTGTACTCCTGGCAGGTCCGGCAATGGGACTCCGACCTCAGACGATGGCAGCCAGGACGGAATGTCTAACGGATCGGTCTGGAGTAGCTCCCAAGCTGCTGCTAGGTCTCCTGGAACCCGGATGGTGCATCTTCTGCCCCCGACCGCAAACGTAAGACCAAAAGGAAATAACCATTTATATGGGATCTTGATGTGCCTCAGATGGTCCGTCAGGGGTCGGAGGGCTCTCCTTTTGTTTAGCGTCGTTGGCGCCAAGTCCTGAAACAGCAGGATCGTAGCGCCCTCATGAGTGAGGTTTTTCTTTTCTCTGGCCGCTCTCAGTATGGCTGCTGTATCTGTGTATTTCAGCAGGCCACAGATGACATCCCTAGGGTTTTCACCCTCTTTTGGCTTTGGTCTGAGTGACCGATGGATGCGCTCTATTTCAATTCCTTCCGTGCTCTCTGCTCCCAGGAGACTGGCAAAGATGGCCGCCGCTGCTTCAGGTAAATCCTCGTGCTGGAACTGCTCTGGGAGACCGCGCAGCCGAATATTTTTCCGCCTGCTGCGGTTCTCCTGGTCCTCGATGAGTGAGAAGGCATTATCCAGGGAATCCATGCAAGCTGCTGTATTATCTCCTAGCGTGCGTGCAAAGGAAATTATGGCTGCTTGATTCCCCTCCAGCGTCTCCACTCGGTGCCCTATTTGCTTAATATCTACTTTTATCTCCTGGAGCTCATTTAGTACTGGGGCAATAGCTGCTGAGAGAGCCTGCTGGAGAAATTTCTGTGATATAGGGGCTATGCCTGCCGGTTGCAGCCCTTCCTCTAGATCTCTGGTGGCACTTTCAGCTTCTTGTGACCAGTCGTCTGGTTCATGCGGCGCCATCTTAGCTGCCTCCCACACAGCACCGGAGGTCTTCTTTTGCAGGTATTTCTCCATATCTGATGAACCTCTGTCCGGCTTCGGAGAGTCGGTCTTATCTTTAGGGAGGTATCTGCCAACTTTCCCCATACTTTGATGAGTTATGGTGCAATATAAACCAGGATGCTGGAATGCATGCAGAGGAGCTTCTCCTACATGCGTCTGCTCAGGTCAGCAGTCAGACTCCGCCATAGTAGTTATATTTCTGTACGTAGGAGCAGTATTATAGTAGTTATTTTCTTGTACATAGGAGCAGTATTATAGTAGTTATATTCTTGTGCATAGGAGGCAGTATTATAGTACTTATATTCCTGTACATAGGAGCAGTATTATAGAAGTTATATATTTGTACATAGGAAGCAGAATTATAGTAGTTATATTCTTGTACATAGGAGGCAGTATTATAGTAGTTATCGTATTTTTCGCCCTATAAGACGCACAGGCCCATAAGACACACCTAGGTTTTAGAGGAGGATAATAAGGAAAAAATATTTTCCATTACACCTCAGGTCAGACCAGCAATCAGACCCCCAATGTTAATCAGACCTCAGATCAGAACCCCAGTGCCTCAGATCAGACCCCCGTGTCAGCCATCAGCTCTCCTTGTCAGCCATCAGCCCCCCATGTCAACCATCATGCCCCCATGTCACCCATCATGCCCCCATGTCACTCATCAGCCCCCCATGTCAGCCATCAGCTCACCATTGTCAGCCATCATGCCCCCATGTCAGTATTATAGTAGTTATATTCTTGTACATAGGAGCAGTATTAGAGTAGTTATATATTTTTGTACATAGGAGCAGTATTATAGTAGTTATATTCTTGTACATAGGAGCAGTATTATAGTAGTTATATTCTTGTACATAGGAGCAGTATTATAGTAGTTATATTCTTGTACATAGGAGCAGTATTATAGTAGTTATATTCTTGTACATAGGAGCAGTATTATAGTAGTTATATCCTTGTACATAGGAGCAGTATTATAGTAGTTATATTCTTGTCAATTATCTTTTTATTGAATAAGGTCAAGATCCAAGATACAAAGTTGACATTTCATACACATACAGGGAGTGCAGAATTATTAGGCAAGTTGTATTTTTGAGGATTAATTTTATTATTGAACAACAACCATGTTCTCAATGAACCCAAAAAACTCATTAATATCAAAGCTGAATATTTTTGGAAGTAGTTTTTAGTTTGTTTTTAGTTTTAGATATTTTAGGGGGATATCTGTGTGTGCAGGTGACTATTACTGTGCATAATTATTAGGCAACTTAACAAAAAACAAATATATACCCATTTCAATTATTTATTTTTACCAGTGAAACCAATATAACATCTCAACATTCACAAATATACATTTCTGACATTCAAAAACAAAACAAAAACAAATCAGTGACCAATATAGCCACCTTTCTTTGCAAGGACACTCAAAAGCCTGCCATCCATGGATTCTGTCAGTGTTTTGATCTGTTCACCATCAACATTGCGTGCAGCAGCAACCACAGCCTCCCAGACACTGTTCAGAGAGGTGTACTGTTTTCCCTCCTTGTAAATCTCACATTTGATGATGGACCACAGGTTCTCAATGGGGTTCAGATCAGGTGAACAAGGAGGCCATGTCATTAGATTTTCTTCTTTTATACCCTTTCTTGCCAGCCACGCTGTGGAGTACTTGGACGCGTGTGATGGAGCATTGTCCTGCATGAAAATCATGTTTTTCTTGAAGGATGCAGACTTCTTCCTGTACCACTGCTTGAAGAAGGTGTCTTCCAGAAACTGGCAGTAGGACTGGGAGTTGAGCTTGACTCCATCCTCAACCCGAAAAGGCCCCACAAGCTCATCTTTGATGATACCAGCCCAAACCAGTATTCCACCTCCACCTTGCTGGCGTCTGAGTCGGACTGGAGCTCTCTGCCCTTTACCAATCCAGCCAGGGGCCCATCCATCTGGCCCATCAAGACTCACTCTCATTTCATCAGTCCATAAAACCTTAGAAAAATCAGTCTTGAGATATTTCTTGGCCCAGTCTTGACGTTTCAGCTTGTGTGTCTTGTTCAGTGGTGGTCGTCTTTCAGCCTTTCTTACCTTGGCCATGTCTCTGAGTATTGCACACCTTGTGCTTTTGGGCACTCCAGTGATGTTGCAGCTCTGAAATATGGCCAAACTGGTGGCAAGTGGCATCTTGGCAGCTGCACGCTTGACTTTTCTCAGTTCATGGGCAGTTATTTTGCGCCTTGGTTTTTCCACACGCTTCTTGCGACCCTGTTGACTATTTTGAATGAAACGCTTGATTGTTCGATGATCACGCTTCAGAAGCTTTGCAATTTTAAGAGTGCTGCATCCCTCTGCAAGATATCTTACTATTTTTGACTTTTCTGAGCCTGTCAAGTCCTTCTTTTGACCCATTTTGCCAAAGGAAAGGAAGTTGCCTAATAATTATGCACACCTGATATAGGGTGTTGATGTCATTAGACCACACCCCTTCTCATTACAGAGATGCACATCACCTAATATGCTTAATTGGTAGTAGGCTTTCGAGCCTATACAGCTTGGAGTAAGACAACATGCATAAAGAGGATGATGTGGTCAAAATACTCATTTGCCTAATAATTCTGCACGCAGTGTAGTTATATTCTTGTACATAGGAGCAGTATTATAGTAGTTATATTCTTGTACCGAGGAGTAGTATTATAGTAGTTATATACTTGTACATAGGAGCAGTATTATAGCAGTTATATTCTTGTACATAGGAGGCAGTATTATAGTAGTTATATTCTTGTACATAGGAGGTAGTATTATAGTAGTTATATTCTTGTACATAGGAGGCAGTATTATAGTAGTTATATCCTTGTACATAGGAGCAGTATTATAGTAGTTATATTCTTGCACATAGGAGCAGTATTATAGTAGTTATATTCCTGTACATAGGAGCAGTATTATAGTAGTTATATTCTTGTACATAGGAGCAGTATTATAGTAGTTATATATTTTTGTACATAGGAGCAGTATTATAGTAGTTATAGTCTTGTACATAGGAGCAGTATTATAGTAGTTATATTCTTGTACATAGGAGGCAGTATTATAGTAGTTATATTCTTGTACATAGGAGGCAGTATTATAGTAGTTATATTCTTGTACATAGGAGGCAGTATTATAGTAGTTATATTCTTGTATATAGGAGCAGTATTATAGTAGCTATATTCTTGTACATAGGAGGCAGTATTATAGTAGTTATATCCTTGTACATAGGAGCAGTATTATAGTAGTTATATTCTTGTACATAGGAGCAGTATTATAGTAGTTATATTCTTGTACATAGGAGCAGTATTATAGTAGTTATATTCTTGTACATAGGAGCAGTATTATAGTAGTTATATTCTTGTACATAGGAGGCAGTATTATAGTAGTTATATTCTTGTACATAGGAGCAGTATTATAGTAGTTATATTCTTGTACATAGGAGCAGTATTATAGTAGTTATATTCCTGTACATAGAAGGCAGTATTATAGTAGTTATATTCCTGTACATAGGAGCAGTATTATAGTAGTTATATCCTTGTAATTATATTCCTGTATATAAGAGGCAGTATTATACAGGGTGGCCCACTAAAAAGTAGCCCGCCTCTAATATCCCCAAATCAAGCTACCTAATAGTAAATCTGTCTTAATTGCCCCATAGCAACCAATCAGAGCTCAGCTTTCATTTTTTCAGAGCTCTGTAGGAACTGAAAGCTGAGCTCTGATTGGTTGCTATGGGCAACTAAGACTGATTTGTTATTCGGTTTGATAAAAGTGGCCTATTGTGTCAGAAATATGGTGTGCTCCCTGAAACAGCAAATAGTGATTATGGAAGGCTATGTGCGAAGCAGAACGATTAAGGAAAAGCAAGAGACCCGACAAGTACCTAGGAACAAAACCACCAACCAAACGTTGTACTCTGAGTCTGGTTCTGAAATGGCATCAAACTGGAGGCCTCCATCGATCAGAACGTCGGAAGTTGTGCATGAAATTCAGCAGTGGACTGCAATAAGCCCCCAAAAATCAACTTGACAACTGTGTCAGCAAGTTTGTGTGTCTTGAACTCGAGTGCTGAAATCTCTGAACCTGAAACCGCACCGAATAACGTGTGTGCAGGAACTGAACAAAGCTAAACGCGGAAATGACTGGACTTGGTTGCTGACTATAATTTGCTGACAGACATTTGGACCTATTGCTGGACGTCATGACGGACGAAGCTTGGTTTCATTTATCAGGTCACATGGAAATCCCCAGTTGACTCACGAAACACCACGTCACCACCAGATAATTGGCGTTTGGTGCGCAGTGTCAGGATATAGTGGGCCTAATGTTATTCAAATCAACTGTGAATATCACCATTTATGTGGACGTCTGTGAGCAGTTTTACAACCAACTAACACCAGAAAAAAATTTTTCCTGCTTCTTCCAACAGGATGGGGTAACATGCCGCACCTCACTGGACGGGTTCATGAACTGTTTATGGAGGAGAGAACTGTGGATGAGGGGTTATGGCCGCCACATTCCCCAGACTTGTCCACATGCGATTTTTATCTGTGGGG